>NC_138725.1:11001689-11292263 GCF_965113295.1 Leuciscus leuciscus | reverse complement strand
ATAGTTTCAGATCTTCACCATTAGAGAAAATAATACAGTTTCATATCTTCACCATTAGAGAAAATAATATATAGTTTCAGATCTTCACCATTAGAGAAAATAATAATATAGGTTTCAGATCTTCACCATTAGAGAAATAATAATATAGTTTAATATCTTCACCATTAGAGAAATATAATATAGTTTCATATCTTCACCATTAGAGAAAATAATACAGTTTCATATCTTCACCATTAGAGAAAATAATAATATAGTTTCAGATCATCACCATTAGAGAAAATAATACAGTTTCATATCTTCACCATTAGAGAAAATAATAATATAGTATTCATATCTTCACCATTAGAGAAAATAATAATATAGTTTCATATCTTCACCTATAGAGAAAATAAATTAGTTTCATATCTTCACCATTAGAGAAAATAATAATAGTATTCAGATCTTCACCATTAGAGAAAATAATAATATAGTTTCAGATCATCACCATTAGAGAAAATAATAATATAGTTTCAGATCTTCACCATTAGAGAAAATAATACAGTTTCAGATCTTCACCATTAGAGAAAATAATAATATAGTTTCAGATCTTCACCATTAGAGAAAATAATAATATAGTTTCAGATCTTCACCATTAGAGAAAATAATACAGTTTCATATCTTCACCATTAGAGAAAATAATACAGTTTCAGATCTTCACCATTAGAGAAAATAATAATATAGTTTCAGATCTTCACCATTAGAGAAAAATAATAATCAGTATCAGATCTTCACCATTAGAGAAATAATAATACAGTTTCAGATCTTCACCATTAGAGAAATAATAATACAGTTTCATATCTTCACCATTAGAGAAATAATAATACAGTTTCAGATCTTCACCATTAGAGAAAATAATACAGTTTCATATCTTCACCATTAGAGAAAATAATACAGTTTCATATCTTCACCATTAGAGAACAATAATTACTATAGTTTCAGATCTTCACCATTAGAGAAAAATAATAATCAGTTTCAGATCTTCACCATTAGAGAAAATAATACAGTTTCATATCTTCACCATTAGAGAAAATAATACAGTTTCAGATCTTCACCATTAGAGAAAATAATACAGTTTCAGATCTTCACCATTAGAGAAAAATAATACAGTTTCAGATCTTCACCATTAGAGAAAATAATAATAGTTTCAGATCTTCACCATTAGAGAAATATAATACAGTTTCATATCTTCACCATTAGAGAAAATAATACAGTTTCAGATCTTCACCATTAGAGAAAATAATAATACTAGTTTCAGATCTTCACCATTAGAGAAAATAATACAGTTTCATATCTTCACCATTAGAGAAAATAATAAACAGTTTCAGATCTTCACCATTAGAGAAAATAATAATACAGTTTCAGATCTTCACCATTAGAGAAAATAATACAGTTTCAGATCTTCACCATTAGAGAAAATAATAATACAGTTTCAGATCTTCACCATTAGAGAAATAATAATACAGTTTCAGAATCTCACCATTAGAGAAAATAATAATACAGTTTTCATATCTTCACCATTAGAGAAAATAATAATACAGTTTCATATCTTCACCATTAGAGAAAATAATAATACAGTTTCATATCTTCACCATTAGAGAAAATAATAATACAGTTTCAGATCTTCACCATTAGAGAAAATAATACAGTTTCAGATCTTCACCATTAGAGAAAATAATACAGTTTCATATCTTCACCATTAGAGAAAATAATAATATAGTTTCAGATCTTCACCATTAGAGAAAATAATAATATAGTTTCAGATCTTCACCATTAGAGAAAATAATACAGTTTCAGATCTTCACCATTAGAGAAAATAATACAGTTTCAGATCTTCACCATTAGAGAAAATAATAATATAGTTTCAGATCTTCACCATTAGAGAAAATAATACAGTTTCATATCTTCACCATTAGAGAAAATAATACAGTTTCATATATTCACCATTAGAGAAAATAATAATAGTTTCAGATCTTCACCATTAGAGAAAATAAAAATACAGTTTCAGATCTTCACCATTAGAGAAAATAAAAATACAGTTTCATATCTTCACCATTAGAGAAAATAATAATACAGTTTCATATCTTCACCATTAGAGAAAATAATAATATAGTTTCAGATCATCACCATTAGAGATAATAATACAGTTTCATATCTTCACCATTAGAGAAAATAATAATACAGTTTCATATCTTCACCATTAGAGAAAATAATACAGTTTCATATCTTCACCATTAGAGAAAATAATACAGTTTCATATCTTCACCATTAGAGAAAATAATAATATAGTTTCAGATCTTCACCATTAGAGAAAATAATAATACAGTTTCAGATCTTCACCATTAGAGAAAATAATAATATAGTTTCATATCTTCACCATTAGAGAAAATAATAATATAGTTTCATATCTTCACCATTAGAGAAAATAATAATACAGTTTCATATCTTCACCATTAGAGAAAATAATAATATAGTTTCAGATCTTCACCATTAGAGAAAATAATAATACAGTTTCAGATCTTCACCATTAGAGAAAATAATAATACAGTTTCATATCTTCACCATTAGAGAAAATAATACAGTTTCATATCTTCACCATTAGAGAAAATAATAATATAGTTTCAGATCTTCACCATTAGAGAAAATAATAATACAGTTTCAGATCTTCACCATTAGAGAAAATAATAATACAGTTTCAGATCTTCACCATTAGAGAAAATAATACAGTTTCATATCTTCACCATTAGAGAAAATAATAATATAGTTTCAGATCTTCACCATTAGAGAAAATAATAATACAGTTTCAGATCTTCACCATTAGAGAAAATAATAATATAGTTTCAGATCTTCACCATTAGAGAAAATAATACAGTTTCATATCTTCACCATTAGAGAAAATAATAATAATACAGTTTCATATCATCACCATTAGAGAAAATAATAATAATACAGTTTCATATCATCACTTTGCCATCACCTTTGGTGAAAAAGGTTGAGAACCACGGTCTCTTCCCCATACCGTCACCATCACATTAGGCACTGCATTTCCCATAAGCCTTTGCCTGTACTCATTACTGGTCATTTGCACACAGCACACTATTTCCACTCACATTGTTTGTATCTGCTTGTTTATACCCTGTCTGTTTCATTCATTGTCATGGAATCCTTGTTGTCACTTGCCTTTGTATGGATTTTTGACCCTTTGCCTGGATGACTTACAATTACGGATTACCCTATTAAACCCGATTAAATGCACTTGGATCTATTTGTGTGTGTGTCGTGACAGAAATACACTGTATTTCAATGTCTTTTTTTATCCTTTCCACAACTAAACTATGGGGAGTTAGAGAACCTTTAAAGAATTATACAGGGCTTTATAACACCTCAACCACCGCAAAAAAAGAACCACTGAAGAACGACATTTTAATAAGAAATAATAAACTATTCAAAAATATTTTGTAGAATAAAGATTTCCATCATTCATTGATAGAAGTTGAAAAAAACATGACAGTAACACACAATATGCATACACAAACACACCCTCATGTTTCACACACATTTGTTCTTGATTGAGGAAATATTATAGTGAACTAGATGAGCAAAGTTCATAAACAAATTTTAAAATTGGCTTGAAAAAGCATTGTCAGAAAGTTTTAAATAACTTTGACAAGCTTAAAGTTTTAATTGAATGGGTTTAGCATTATTTACCACGTTACTAGCATGATTTGCCACATTGTTAACATGTTTTAACATGTTGTTAATGTGAATTACCATGTTGCTAGCATGATTTTGCATTGATTACCATGTAGCTATCATGATTTAGCATGCTGTTAGCATGAATTATAATTGTGCTAACATGTTTTATCATGTTCCTAGCATGATTTAACATGAGTTACCATGTTGCTAGCATGATTTAATATGTTAACATAAATTAACATTTTGTTAACATGTTGTTAACATGACTTACAATTTTGTTAGCATGATTTAACATGAATTACCATGAAGCTAACATGATTTGGCATTCTGTTAGCATGAATTAGGATGATGCTATCATGTTTGATCATGTTGCTAGTATGAATTAGCATGAATTACCATGTTGCTAGCATGATTTAAGATGCTGTTAAGACAAATTAGCTTTTTGCTAATGTTTAAACATGTTGCTAGCATTCTTTAACATTAATTACCATGTAGCTAACATGACAGATACATAGTGGATGAAGCTTAAATACTCTATTGGAGTTCATGCTTTAAAGTTTTGACCCCCTCAATGAAAGCGTAAGGGACTTTTATGATTTTAATGAAAACTGTAAGTCGGATCAGTTATAAAAGATAATAGCGAGTCAGAACAGCTGAAGGTCTGAGAGACTTTGGTGTTTGTAGCTTTAAAGCTCTAGGAGGAGATGCTGTCTAAACTCAGGCTCAGAACAAGAAGAAGTTTAAAACCCTCAGGTGCTCTTCGTTTGGGAGTCACACGTTATCTTCCCGGTCAGAAAGTGACCGGACTCCTAAAAATAAAACCAATGCAATTTATTATTGATTTTGTTCAATAATATTTTTTCTTTTGTATTTTGAGAGGATTTGATGGTACTTATTATTTTACTTTATACTTTATTGTCCCATTCCTGGGAAATTTGTCTTGGACAACATGACACGGCCAGTACACAACTTCGATCACACACAACACAGTACATACAATAACATGCAATAATAGGAGAATAACAACATTTCAATGAATTATTTAAAAACTAGCAGCATCCTACATCAATTTTAAAGAGAAAATCTCTATTTAAAATTTTAACCGCAGTTGGAACAAAAGAGTTTTAACGATTAGACTTGCACATCAAGACCCTAAATCGTCTCCCCGATGGTAACAAATTAAAATACATATGTAAAACATGTGTGTCATTAGAGACATTTTTTTTTCGCTTGCCTTAGGATAGATGCCTCATACAGCTCTTGTGTGGTTCGTTTTTCCTCCCACCCTATAATTTTTTGAGCTGTATGCACCAGTCGTGCTAGTTTTGATTTTGATTGAACAGTCAGATTTCCATACCATGCAGTGATACGTATGGTTATTTTTTGGCATTGAAAATAATACACTTTTTTTTTTTTGATTTTTTACAAATATTTCTTCAATTATTGCAGTATTTCAGATTAATATAGAGACTGGACCTTTTAAATAATTTTTTTTTTAAAGTCAGGTTAGCACCATCTGTTGATAGAAAATTTAATTTAACATGTTATTACATGGGTTTACCACTAGATGCCTGTATAGCTCTCTATGGAGAGGCTTGTGAATTCTCTAGTTGTTTTTGGACCAAATTACTTACTTTTAAGATGAGGATTTGAATGTATTTTAGAAATTCTCAAAAAAAAAAAAAAAAAAAAAAAAAAATTTTGCCAAGGTTTATACATTTTTAAAAAAATAAATTTGATGTGAAGTGTACACGTTTTTGCATTATTACTACAGTCAAACCTGAATACAGAGAAAGCATTTTGTTACAGGTAACATTAAGATTCATTCAAAAATTACAAAAATAAACAGTAATGCTTTATCACAGCTTATTATTATTTATATTATTTATTTATTTATTTATTTATTAAACATTATATTAATTATTATTTTAATAATTTAAATAAATAAATAAATAAATAAATATATATATATATATATATATATATATATATATACACTCACCTAAAGGATTATTAGGAACACCTGTTCAATTTCTCATTAATGCAATTATCTAATCAACCAATCACATGGCAGTTACTTCAATGCATTTAGGGGTGTGGTCCTGGTCAAGACAATCTCCTGAACTCCAAACTGAATGTCAGAATGGGAAAGAAAGGTGATTTAAGCAATTTTGAGCGTGGCATGGTTGTTGGTGCCAGACGGGCTGGTCTGAGTATTTCACAATCTGCTTAGTTACTGGGATTTTCATGCACAACCATTTCTAGGGTTTACAAAGAATGGTGTGAAAAGGGAAAAACATCCAGTATGCGGCAGTCCTGTGGGCGAAAATGCCTTGTTGATGCTAGAGGTCAGAGGAGAATGGGCCGACTGATTCAAGCTGATAGAAGAGCAACTTTGACTGAAATAACCACTCGTTACAACCGAGGTATGCAGCAAAGCATTTGTGAAGCCACAACACGCACAACCTTGAGGCGGATGGGCTACAACAGCAGAAGACCCCACCGGGTACCACTCATCTCCACTACAAATAGGAAAAAGAGGCTACAATTTGCACGAGCTCACCAAAATTGGACAGCTGAAGACTGGAAAAATGTTGCCTGGGCTGATGAGTCTCGATTTCAGTTGAGACATTCAGATGGTAGAGTCAGAATTTGGCGTAAACAGAATGAGAACATGGATCCATCATGCCTTGTTACCACTGTGCAGGCTGGTGGTGGTGGTGTAATGGTGTGGGGGATGTTTTCTTGGCACACTTTAGGCACTAAGGTGGCCAATTGGGCATCGTTTAAATGCCACGGCCTACCTGAGCATTGTTTCTGACCATGTCCATCCCTTTATGACCACCATGTACCCATCCTCTGATGGCTACTTCCAGCAGGATAATGCACCATGTCACAAAGCTCGAATCATTTCAAATTGGTTTCTTGAACATGACAATGAGTTCACTGTACTAAAATGGCCCCCACAGTCACCAGATCTCAACCCAATAGAGCATCTTTGGGATGTGGTGGAACGGGAGCTTCGTGCCCTGGATGTGCATCCCACAAATCTCCATCAACTGCAAGATGCTATCATATCAATATGGGCCAACATTTCTAAAGAATGCTTTCAGCACCTCGTTGAATCAATGCCACGTAGAATTAAGGCAGTCCTGAAGGCGAAAGGGGGTCAAACACAGTATTAGTATGGTGTTCCTAATAATCCTTTAGGTGAGTGTATATATATATATGTTCATGATAATTATTAATTATGTTATGTTTTTCACTATTGATGTTTTAGAGTGTCACCCCTTCATTGCTGAGCACTTTTTTTTCTGCATTGTGGCCGATTTCTAGTGAATTTTTGTGTTTTTTTCAATTTCCCATTCATTTCCTATGGTCGATCATTTTTGACCAAAGAGCACAAGTGTGACTAATTGTTTTACGACCACTTAGCCTGCTCAAATAATGACCTAAATTATTTTGTGTGGTCACATACCTAATGCCATAAAAGTCACAGAGTTTCGTAACATTCCGATGAAGCTGTGATATTCAGAAATGACCGAAGAGCACAAATAGTAGATCAGTAAGTGAAGTAAGTTTGATCAAGCAAACTTAAATATGAGCA
Source organism: Leuciscus leuciscus (assembly GCF_965113295.1). Lineage (NCBI taxonomy): Eukaryota > Metazoa > Chordata > Actinopteri > Cypriniformes > Leuciscidae > Leuciscus > Leuciscus leuciscus. The sequence goes on along the minus strand of NC_138725.1, from coordinate 11,284,924 downwards.
GGAGATCATAAACACACACGAGGAACAGGATTTCATGAAGATCATTATTACAGTGACAGAATTAAAGCTGTGCTGAGATGGTAAACACTGAATAATTGTAAAACATCTGAGGTTGACAGAAGTTTACCGTAAATATATGTCTGCAGCGTTTCAGGATTTATAGATTTAACTTAAACTTACAGTAAAAAGCTGTATTTCAAGCTGGTGTAATGTTATGAAGTACCATGGGCGTAGGTTTAGGGGGGGACGCTAGGTACTAGTCCCAATCAATATTTTGAGATGACAAATTTGTCCCCACCAATATTTAGCAAGCTCCTTTGAACTGCTATTTGGATCTTTGCGCTGCTATTTGGATCGATTCCAACGGCCAAAACAACGACAGTACAAGAAACGCCGTAATTTGATTGGCGGCGGTGTATCTGACAGGCTACACGCGCGGGCCGGGACTACTTTTGTGCTTGCACTGGCAGCGAGCGGGTGGTGTGTGTGTGTGTGTGTGTGTGTGTGTGTGCGCGCGCGCGCGCGCGTCGACAACGCCGACGACGGTAAGTTACCAGGGCTGTCTCTCTGCCACATACAAAGGCCAGAGTAAAACATTTTAATATTCCGTTTTTTGCCACTTTTTGTACTTTGTAGATAGATCAGCTATGCCACCCAAGAAGAAGAAAGGGGACATACGAAGCTTTTTCATAAAGCAGAGTGTAAGTAGGCAAAATAACTAGCCACACAAATAAACTAGCAGTAGTAGTGACTGACCAGGCTTTCAAATGCAGATTCTACTGTGGAAAATAGTATTGATTGGTGATAGTATGTGTTACCATGTTGTTACAGTTAAACCTAGCAGCAGCAATCTTTCAACTAAGGTTAAGAGTATTGATTAGGCTGTGCAGCACTGATAGACTCATAGAAGTCACGCTATCATGATAGAATGCTACGTTAGCAAGTCACTGAATGTTAATTAGCTGACCTTAACTTAGAATCTTGCAGTCAACATAAACAGTGGATCTGAGACATTTTTTCATAATAATTTATGTTAATAAAACGTTTGGTTGTTCAGCATTACACAGTCTCAGATTTTTATTTTTTGAGAGTGCATTTTTGAGATTATACAGTTATACTAGCTCTTTAGGGACAGTATACAGGATGGTGTATTGGGGTCAGGAGACAATATAATGAGACGAAGTAGATTCACTTCTGTATTGTGATATTCTGTATTGCCAACAGTCTGAAATCGCCATTAAAGCACTGGTATCTTACAACAAAAGAATTCCAGGGGGAGGGGGAGGGGGATGTCCCCACCAAAGCTGAGGCCAAACCTACGCCCTTGTGAAGTACTAAAATACCATAAAAGCACAGGTGATGGTGAGAAAGGTCAAAGTTCATGATGAGATTAGTACTAATATAGAAGCTGTACTGTGTCATTCACACACACACACACACACACACACTAAACATCATCATAGACACAAACACACACACACACACACACTACACTGAAATAATGCAGTGAACATCAACAACATTAGATGCGACATAAAGCCCTAATGTACAGAATGTAAAAGAAAATAAACAGTTTCTCACTGTATATAGTAAGTTTATAGTAAGTTACAGTTACAGTGTTTTAGTGTTAAAACGAGGATAGTTTTCACAGACTCAATCTCTCCAGAAGAGAAGAACAGAAGAGAGTGAGGAGAATAAACCAGAGCTGATGGATGAAGATGATCAGAGATGATGATTAATATTAATACTGTACCATGATCTGTAAATGAGGCTGTGAAGTTTATCAAAGCCCAGAATGACTGAAGAAACACGATCACACAGACCCATCCGACACGATCTGAACATCAACACACACGAGATCATCACTGACAGTGTTCAACACACACACACACACACACACACACACACACACACACACACACACACACACACACACACACACACACACACACACACACACACACACACACACACACATTTAAAGGAACACTCCACCGTTTTTTGAAATAGGGCTTATTCACCTTCTTTCCTACATTTAGATAGGTGGGCAAATGCATTTTTGTCTCAGTGCATGCGTTGTTTTAGTTTGACAGGGTCGGCGCTAGCTTAGCTTAGCACAATGAATGGAATCCTTTGTTGCCAGCTAGCATGTCGTGAGTAAAAGTGATAAAAAAATTTTTTTAAAACCCACCTAATTACTTCTTGTGGCCTGCGTATTCACAACGAGAACAAATAGCGATGCAGATTAACACTAGGCGATTTCCTAGGCAGATATTGACTATATTAGGGGGAAGCACAGGCGAAGCACAGCTACTTAGGCGAAGCACTGCTACTTGGGTGCAGAGATATCACACAACACATGAAATGTGAATATGTGGTATAATATGTGAATGTGAATACAGGTATAATATGGGTCGATCTATACATGCGTCATGTTTAAAATAATCACTTACTCTGTGGACCGCTGTCCATTTGGTCTATTTGGCGTGGGGCTTCTTTTCCAGTTCACTTTATCACACCGGGAAAAAAAAATAGAGTATAAGTTACTGCAGGATGGATCAACACCGTGAAATCCTCGCTAGCTAGGACACAATTGCGGGCACGCTCATCTTGATCTGACGTGTTGAGCCTGGTCATCGATGACAGTAACTTGTCCCACTCTCCACAGCATAGACACTATTTCAGTCGGGATAGATTGGCATATTCCCCCACATTCACACCACCAGTTCGTGTTGGCTCTCATCCTCACGTCCTCAGGCTGTTGAGCGATCGCAGCCTCCTCCTCCTGTCATTCTATTTCCAAAGCACGCAGCTCATCTTCTGAAAACTCAGGTATGGTTCTGGCTCTGGCTCTTGACTGTCTGAGAAGTCAACCTCTTCGTCTCTCACAAAATTAGTCATGTTCATTGCCATTCATGTACTGTAGGAAAAATAGCCAGCTACTATTCACGCCGGTAAGTTGACGGAAGTCGTGGGATTTCATGTGTTGCGTGATATCTCTGCGCCCAAGTAGCAGTACTTCGCCTAAGTAGCTGTGCTTCGCCTGTGCTCCCCCTAATATAGTCCCAAGTCAATATCAGCCTAGGAAATCACCTAGTGTTAATCTGCATTGCTATTTGTAATTGTTGTGAATACGCAGGCCACAAGAAGTAATTAGGTGTTTTTTGTGTGTTTTTTTCACTTTTACTCAGGCCATGCTAGCTGGCAACAAAGGATTCCATTCATTGTGCTAAGCTAAGCTAGCGCCGACCCTGTCAAACTAAAACAATGCATGCATTGAGACAAAAATGCACTTGCCAACCTATCTAAATGTAGGAAAGAAGGTGAATAAGCCCTATTTTAAAAAACGGTGGAGTGTTCCTTTAACTTTAGCACACTTCAGCATAAAGCTGAGATATAGCAGAGATGTCTCAGATATGTAATTTAATATAATCATACCCTTCTCATTCTCCAGAGCTGTGATGTAGAAATAGATCATTCCAGCATTGACCAATAACATGAGCATTAACCACACTGGTCTCCTGACCGAAGGTGAACCTGAAAAACATGTTTAATATTAGTGTAAAAACTGTATATCTGTGTGTGACACTCACTGAGTAAAACATCAAGACCATACATTAAACATTATATATAAAACATTTCATAAATGTTCAAAACGACTGAACACAGATTATTCTCATTAAACCCTCAAAATCTGTAAAGATCAGACATTCATAGTGACACAAGCGTTTATGAATTATATATTGGTCAGATTATGATGTTATTTGTGTTTATATAAGGGATCAGATCATAATTCATCAAACACTTACAGCCCATTCGCTGACCACATGTAATGTCCCAGTTGAATCTGCTCACTGTTGTAAACACTGGTAACACTGCAACGATGAAGAATCCTGGAAACAGAAGAGAATATATTAATACAGAGATTGAGATTCACTAACAGACATATTAACATACGAGTATATATAAATATATATATATATATATATATATATATATATATATATATATATGAATCAATCTAAGTGTATAATAAGTTAAAGTGAAAGACTTCAGTTATTATTATTATTAGCATTTGAAGGCTCGATCAGACAGAATGTGTGTTTCTTCGGGTTTGATAACGTGACGCACAACTCTGGCTATTCTGCTGAAACATGATTTCGCTTCTGTTCATGTGTGTCGAGCGGCTGATGCTTTACGGCATGTCCGGAATAAAGAGTATAAGCCTATGTATACAACAATAAATGAGTGTGTGTGTGTGTTACAGTGTTGGAATGTCTGGCAGTGACTTCTTCATATCAAGAGTGAATCACCCTGAGACTTGCCACTGCCCCCAGTGTGTGTGTGTGTGTGTGTGTGTGTGTGTCCAACATGGAGGAAGAGTGTGTGTGTTGGGGCGGTATCATCCAGGTACGCTGCGGCATAGGACTGGTGGGGCCGCAGCAAGATGTCCATAATCCGCTGGAAGGTGGCCGGTGCCCCGTGCAGGCTGAAGGGAAGGTTCCGGTATTGCCAGTGTCCACTGGGGGTAGTGAAAGCTGTTTTAGGCTTGGCTGCTTCGGAGAGGGGGCACCTGCCAGTACCCTTTAGTCAGATCTAGGGTGGATATATACCGGGCCCTTCCCAGATGATCGAGGAGCTCATCCACTCGAGGCATGGGGTACCCGTCGAACTCAGACACTTAGTTCAGGTGACGGAAGTCGTTGCAGAAGCGGAGGGTGCCATCTGGTTTTGGTACCATGACGATAGGGCTGGACCAAGGGCTGTTGGATGGTTCAATCACCCCTAACTTCAGCATGTGTTGAATTTCCTCCTCAATAGCCTTCCGACGAGCCTCTGGGATTCGGTAGGGCTGTTGCCTGACGACGACTCCGGGTGGTGTGCGGATCTCGTGTTGGAGGATCTGGGTCCACCCGGGGTTTGAGGAGAACACATTGGGGAACTGAGAGACCAGGTGCTGCAGCTCCGACTTCTGAGCCGCCGACAGCTGTGTGTCCTTGTCCACTACCGGCGGGTCGACGGTGGCGAGGGCAGCGAGCTGGTCCCTTGTCCCCACCCACTTCTTTAGGAGGTTGATGTGGTAGAGCTGTTCTGTTCTTCGCCGGCCCGGCTGGCGGACACGGTACGTAACAGGCCCAACCTTCTCGGCGACGGTATACGGACCCTGCCAGCTGGCCAGGAACTTGCAGGCGGAATTGGGGACAAGGACCATGACCCGGTCTCCTGGCTGGAACTCTCGCGGCTGGGCGGCTCGGTTGTAAGCCACCTTAAGGAGGGTGCACAGATCAGCCATTAGCCGGGACATGAAGGGGGTCCCCTGGTCCGTCAGGATCTCGGCGGGGATGCCCACCCGACTACAGAGAAGAAAGAGTTCCCTGGCGATGGTCTTTGCGGTGGCCTTTCGAAGAGGCACTGCTTCCGGATACCGGGTGGCGTAATCCACAATGACGAGGATGTGTTCATGACCTCGGGCAGTCTTAGGCAACGGCCCCACGAGATCCATCCCGATGCGCTCAAAGGGCACCTCAATAATGGGCAACGGAATCAGCGGGCTGGGGGGAGGGGCCCGTGGAGATGTTCTCTGGCAAGTGGGGCAGGCCTGGCAGAACCGCTTAACCTCGGCCTCAAACCCTGGCCAGTGGAATCGGTTAGAGACCCGATGGATGGTGTTGTTGGCACCAAGGGATTTGAGTGTGCCAGCTCCAAGACCGTCTCCGCCTTCGTCCGGGGCACCACCAACAAAGTCTTCTCCTCCCCCCTTCGCTGCGCAACACAGTAGAGCAGGCCGTTTTGGACGATGAAATGCGGGAGAGGATGGGGCCCTGGTTGAGTTTCCTTTCCTTCTACCACGCACACTTGAGTCCAGCAGTGCTTTAGGCGGTCATCTTCCCGTTGTTCCCTGGCGAAGGACCCGCCTCCAGTCACCTGTTGGAAAAGGTCGTGGTAGAGGTTAGAATGAGTGGGTGGGGACTCACCATCTCTCACCATTGGTTCTTCCGCGGGGCGTGAGGTTACGAGACTGGACCAAGCTGACCGCACTGCCGGAATCCAGAAGGGCTGGGAACGGGCGACCGTCGACTTCTACTTCCACTTTTGGAGCCCCCTTTGGCAAATCCTGATGTACGATACAGCCTGCTAGCCAGGTCCGTGCAGGCGGTGTGGGGTCTGCGGTGGGCATTGACTCGTCCCTTTGGGAAGGAGCCGCCGGCCTGCCTACAGACCGTGGGGTGCCTTCTGGCATGCGTCGCTCCTGAACCACCCTTCGGGGAAATGGCGGTGCTCGCTCCCCAGCATCTCGGTGTTGGGCAGCATCCGCCAGTTCTACGGCCTCGACGAGCTCAGTGACCGTGGTGGGGTTACGCATCCCGACGGCTTGACAATGGAACCTCGGGAGGGCGCGGAGGAACCGGTCGATGACGACACGCTCCGTCACGTGGGCAGCTGTGGGACTTCCTTCCAACAGCCAATGCTGAGCGAGGCGAGATAATTCGGCGGCCTGGGCCCGGGCTGGGAGGCGGGGCTTATACTCCCAGTCATGGAAGTACTGTGCGGCGCAGACTGGTGAGAGGCCCAGCCGGGCTAGGATTTCTTTTTTCAAGTCTCCGTAGTCGTTTGAAACCTCGGATGACAGCATGAAGTAAGCTCGCTGGGCTTCGCCGGTGAGGAGGGGCGCGACCAATCGCGCCCAGTCGTCACTCTCCCAGGCCTCCTGGGTCGCCGTATTCTCAAACATTTGGAGAAAGGCTTCCACATCATCATCGGCTGTCAACTTCGGCAAAAGCTGGATCACCTTTATTCAGGGGTCCGGTAGTGGAACGCGTCGTGCGACGGCCGCACACAGCTCATCCAGTTTCTGTTCGGTCATCTGCTGCTGCTGCTGGCGGATGCTGATCTCTGTTAGGCGCAGGAGGACTTCGTCCATGTCGCCGGGGAAGGGAGCGGCCGCCTAGGAGAGAGCGAGAAAACAATAGAGGTGAGTCGCTGAAAGATTGTTGAAGGGTGTTCCGTCCACTTCAGCTGCCCGCATTCTCCACCAGTGTGGCGGGGTGGAAAGAACACGCTACACAAAATCTCAGGTGAAGTCCCCGGAGGGTGACTTTTATTTACAACAGTCGTGAGAACGGGGATGAACTGACGGGGTTGACGTGCGAAGGTGGTCTCGATCAAATCCAGGTGCGTGTGAATCGTTGCAGTGCTTTGGGTGGTGCCGTTTGATTACTCGCTGCTTTCTGGGGAGAGAGAGAGAGAGAACAAGTGGATTAGTCTTTCGTCTTCTCCCGGGGTGCGCCTCTCCCTTCTGAAGATGCACCTTAAATACAGCCGAGCTGCCGAGCTGCAGGTGTGGCCGCTCAGCCCGTGATGAGCGGCAAGCAGGTGTTCCTCGTAACTTCCCAGGGCAACGCTGATGTGGGCTCGGGGCGCTCGTCACAGTGTGTTCAACACGGAGGAAGAGTGTGTGTGTGTGTAGTTGATCAATTTAAACTGACCTGCTCTCGACCCGAAGCTGAAGAACAGGAGGATGAACTGCAGTGTAGGAAGAATATCAAAGCTTATATCAGCCAGAACATCGAATATAGCCTTGATCCGTTCGCTTAACTCCACAGTTAATCTAATCAACACTGTAGAAGAAAAACAACAATTAATAAATCATACAAATGTCTAATCTGATTGAGCATTAATGTCATGATAATCAATAAGTACAGAAGTAAACTCACTTCACTAATTCATAATTTAATCTGGACAGACAATCTTCACACAATCATTCACCATTCATTCAAAACTAAATCTATAATCAAAAATATCTCCATAAAAAAATTCTGGAATTATACACTGTAATTAATAAAACACTGTAATCACGAGTGCTTTTGTTGAGATAATGAACACTTACTCAAAGCTGAAACAACATTATTAGTTATTGTAATGTTGAATTAAGCTTCTGATAGTTAATATTATTTTTACAGAATCTGTTGCAAGAATTTGATTCCCTCAAAAACTGCAGATCCACTGATCAATAATAATAATAATAATATACTGAGATAAGTGGACCTCTATGTTTTTATTAAAGTGTGTAATTGCTTTAGATGATTATGATAATCATGAATAATGACGAGCATCATAATCAGCTTCATAATCAGAACAATGCTAAACGTGTCAGGTTTGCACAAACAAAGTAGACAAGATGGTAAGTTTGATATTTTAATAGCAGAATGGATCGGCCACAGCGTGAAAGGTGAGTAAACAGGAAGTAGATAATCAGATGAAGCTTAACTGAATGATAACCAAGTCTCTCTCTTTCTTGCAGATGCAGATGATGAGTTTCACTGATGATGGAATGAAGACAAGCTGAAGAAGATCGGGATCGACGGTGAGTATGCAGGTAGGTAATGTAGAGAGTCTGTGTGTCATGATCTGACGAGATCAGACAATGACTGAATGATGAATGCAGGTATATATGGGTGAGTGAAGATGAGATCCAGGTGACGGTGATTAGTAATCCGGTGATAATGAACGGGTGAATGACTGAGTAGGCGGAGTGAGGGAATGAGTGGGAAGAGATGGTGATAGAATCCTGACAGTACCCCCCCCCTCCCGAGGTGGCTCTTGACGTCTGGGAAGAAGAGGGATGTTGCCGGCGGCGAGGTCGAACACGACCCCTGGGAGCTGGACGGTCAGGATGGTCGGTATGGAACTGGGAGAGTAGAGCGGGGTCTAGGATGTCATCACGAAGTACCCAGGAATGCTCCTCTGGTCCGTAATCCTCCCAGTCCACCAGGTACTCCAGACGGGGACCTCGCCGCCGGGAGTCCATGATGGATCGGACTCTATAGATGGGCTCTTCTTCCACAGGAACGGGAGGAGGAGGTACGTCATCCGAGGTGGAATCTGTGGGAATAGGAGAGACCGGGTCATTGAAGGGTTTGAGGAGAGAGACATGGAAGGAAGGAGAGATCCTGTACTGAGGTGGAAGGTTAAGCCTGTAGGTTGCTTCGTTCAACTGCCTCTGAATGGTGAATGGTCCAATGTATCGAGGACTCAGCTTAGGGCAAGGCAGGCAGAGGCAAATGATAACCACACCTTCTGACCAGGTTGATATTGAGTGGTATCGGCTCGCCGACGGTCCGCTTGATCCTTGTGCCTCTGCACTGCTTGTTGTAGATGCACATGAGCTGAGTCCCATACTCCCTCGCTCTGATAGAACCAGAAGTCGACAGCTGGAACCTCCGAGGGCTTACCCGACCAAGGGAATAGTGGTGGTTGGTATCCGAGAATGCACTGAAAGGGGGTGAGCCCGGTGGTGTTCTGTCTGAGGGAATTCTGGGCGTATTCCGCCCAGGGGAGGTATCGGCTCCAGCTGTCTTGGTACTGGTGGCAGTATCTTCTCAGGTAACGTCCAATCTCCTCAATCTTCCGCTCAGTCTGGCCGTTGGTCTGCGGATGGTATCCTGATGATAGACTGACAGAGACCCCGAGAAGCTTGAAGAAGGCATGCCACACCCGGGAGATAAATTGGGGTCCCCTGTCCGAGACAATGTCTTCAGGAATGCCGAAATTTCTGAATACATGATGAAATAGTGCTTCTGCCATTTCTAACGCCGTGGGAATACCGGATAAGGGTATCAGTTTGCAACTTTTGGAAAATCTATCCACAACGACGAGAACAGAGGTAAATCCTCCTGATCTAGGAAGGTCAGTCATGAAATCTACTCCGATGTGAGACCAAGGGTGTCTGAGTAGAGGTAGTGGTCCGAGTTTACCCTCAGGGAGCTTTCTGGGAGTGTTGGTGATGGCTCAGACTGAGCAGCCGCGGACGAACCTGGAAACATCTTCGGAGATGGACGGCCACCAGTACCGTTGACTGAGAAGCGAGAGGGTACGCTTGCTACCTGGATGTCCAGAGCCCGGAACAGTGTAAGCTGAGTCCAGAAGGGGAGTGCGAAGATGTTGGGGCACGAATGTACGCACTTCTGGACCTCCCGGTGGAGCAGGTTGGCGAGTGTTTTCCTGGGAAATTTGCTGGTCGATGTCCCAAAGAATGGGGCTAAGGATTACGGCTGGAGGGAGGATGGGTTCATCACTGAGATCCTCAGAAGATGAATGATGGAGTCGAGAAAGTGCGTCTGCCTTGCAATTCTTACTTCCTGGTCGGTAAGTAACACTTAAGTCGAATCGAGTGAAGAAGAGTGCCCAGCGGGCCTGACGAGGATTCAATCTTTTTGCCTCCCGAAGATATTCCAAGTTACGATGATCTGTAATCACTTCGAACTGATGATTTGCTCCCTCCAGCCAATGCCTCCATTCTTCTAATGCCAATTTTATGGCCAACAATTCCCGGTTTCCGATGTCATAGTTTCGCTCCGCCGGGGTTAGCTTTTGGAAAAGAAGGCACATGGATGGAGTCTGGGAGGCTCACCCTGCCGCTGTGACAGCACTGCTCCAACCCCGGTGGAAGAGGCATCAACCTCAACGACAAATGGAAGATCTGGATTGGGATGAACGAGGATTGGCGCAGTCGTGAAGGCTTCTTTGAGGCGATGGAAGGCCTGGAGGGCATTGGGGTTCAAGGACAGAGACTTGGGCCGGCCTTTTAATGAAGAGGTGAGTAGAGCACTGATGAGACTGTAGTTCTTGATGAATCTTCTGTAGAAATTGGCAAAACCGAGGAATCTTTGGAGTTCTTTGATAGATGTGGGTAATGGCCAGTCTTGGATTGTTTCCACCTTCCTCTGGTCCATCTGGATACCGTGCTGGTCAATGATGTAACCCAGGAATTGAACAGAGGTGTTATGGAACTCACACTTCTCCAGTTTCAGGTACAGCTTGTGTTCTCTCAGTTTCTCTAGTACTTGGATGACATGACGACGGTGTTCAGCAAGTGAAGATGAGTAGATGAGAATATCGTCAATGTAGACAATCACAAAGCGGTTGAGGTACTCGCGGAACACTTCGTTCATGTACACCTGGAAGACCGCTGGAGCGTTAGACAGCCCGAAGGGCATAACCTGATATTCATAGTGGCCAGAGAGGGTGACGAACGCAGTCTTCCACTCATCTCAATGCCGTATACGGATCAAGTTGTATGCACTCCGAAGGTCTAACTTGGAAAATATACGAGCCCCACGCACCTGTTCCAAGGCAGCTGGGACCAGAGGAAGGGAATAGCTGTATTTGACAGTTTGAGAGATGAGATGGCGGTAATCGATGCACGGCCTCAAGCCTCCGTCCTTCTTACCCACAAAGAATAAACTGGAAGCGGCAGGGGATGTTGATGTGCGGATGAACTGTTGTTGCAATGCCTCCTCCACATACTCCTCCATGGCCTTCTGCTCCGGGATGGACAGAGGATAAACACGGCCTTTAGGTAGAGTGGCTCCAGGTAGCAAGTCGATAGCGCAATCCCATGGCCGATGAGGTGGTAATTTGGTTGCCAGCTTCTTGCTGAACACATCCTGGAACGCCTGGCACTCCACTGGAATCTCCACTTGATGATGTACTTCAGGGCTCTCAACCAAGGTGGAACAGACAGGAATTTTGGACCTTTTATTTGACGTTGATGATGATGAGGAAGAGGAGATTTTCTTGATGGAAGATAGACAAGACAGATGACAGGTCTCACCCCAGCGCAGGATTTCACCAGATTTCCAGTGGAGGGTCGGTTGATGTTGGACCAACCAAGGGCGTCCCAGGATGAGCTCAGCGGTGGACAGCGAATGCAGACAACCAACACGCAGCGTCAGAGTAGGTGAATAGTGACGAATTCGACCTCGACCCAGCGGTTTTCCCTGGATAGTTTGTACCTGGAGGTCTTGAGAGCTGCGGCGTTTGCGGATGTTACATTTTTGGAGAAGCTGGGTGGAAATGAAATTCGATGAAGGATGAAGTCGATGAGGGCTTGCGCTGAGACACAAATACGTGAGGTTAGAAGATGTACAGTGGTGCGGTTTAAGGCTTCAATCTTGGGTGAGACTTGAATGGTACTCACCGCTGGGCGTGGAGGTCGAACTGAGAAGATGTTTATCAGATGCACAATAGAGTAGTCGGTACTGAGAAGATGTTTATCAGATGCACAATAGAGACAGAGATTATGGAGAATTCGTCGCTGACGCACTGAAGCTGGAAGGTGGGTGGAGCCGATCTCCATAGGCTCTGGTGCTGGAGGAGTGATTGATGGAACCGAGGGTGGAGGACATACAGTGGGAACCGGAGAATCACAGGCTGACTGTCTTTGCGAAACTCGAATGGTTTTTTTGAGGAAACCACCATCAACTGGCGAATATTAGGATTTAACCCATGACGAAAAGCTGTGATCAGCGCTGCCTCATTCCAACCACTGGTTGGTGCGGAATTGTAACGCATAATTGAAACGCTAAGGTGCGGAATTGTAAGGCATAATTATCATCATCATCATCAGTTTATTTATAAAGCACAAATAAACACGACTTCCGTCGACCAAAGTGCTGTACAGAGGAGAAAAAAATCCTGACGCAATACAATACAAAGACAACAACAACAGGACAGTTGCTTCAACATTCAATTTGCATACGACAGATCAAATAAAAATGTCTTTAACCTCACTTTAAAAATGCACATGGTTGGTGCAGCTCTGATTTCCGGAGGGAGGCTGTTCCAGAGTCTAGGAGTGGCACTAGAAAAAGCCCTATCTCCTCTAGTCTTAAGTTTTGTTCTCGGTAGTTAAGTAGTTCTCATAATTACTCATGTCATGTCTGTGTGTTTGTGTGTGTGTTGTTATTTCAAACTTGACTGTTGTCTTGCTACGGGCATGAGTAAGTGCAGTGCCAAGTTTGATGTTGTTTGGATTAGATATCGGTAAATATATACAGTATGGGTAAAAAAAGCACACACTGGCTTGTGCGTCTCTAGCCGCTGGCCACTCGATCGGTGATCGAAGTGATCTATTAAACAATAAAGAAAGTAAGACATCTTTTTCTTATACATAGTTTAGTAGCCTACTATTCTTTTTGACAGAATTTATCATTATAATCAAATTATTTCCTGGATTTTGTATCACCATAGTCCCTAAATGTATGTAAATGCAGTGAAAACATTTTCCCCATTTTGTGACAAAACAAGACAAAATAATAATAAAAAAAGACCCAGTTAAGTTCACTTATCTTGATTCATGTGTTGTAACCAGGATGAAATTAAATTAATTGCACTTCCTTGTCCCCGAAGTGTAAATTTGTGTTGGACTCGACGTGTTTACATTAACAAAATCATCGGATCCATAAATAGCAAATGCAATAATACATAAAAAAAAAAAAAAAAAGATAATAACAACATAACACCAAAAAAGTACAAGTTTGTGTATGTGTGTGTGTGTGTGTGTGTGTGTGTGTGTGTGTGTGCATATAATGATGGTCACCTCTGAAAACCAGCTCTGCACACAGTCTCTCTATGTGTGTGTGTGTGTGTGTGTAATGATGGTCACCTCTGAAAACCAGCTCTGCACACAGTCTCTCTATGTGTGTGTGTGTGTGTGTGTGTGTGTGTGTGTGTGTGTAATGATGGTCACCTCTGAAAACCAGCTCTGCACACAGTCTCTCTATGTGTGTGTGTGTGTGTGTGTGTGTGTGTGTGTGTGTGTGTGTGTGTGTGTGTCTGTGTGTATAATGATGGTCACCTCTGAAAACCAGCTCTGCACACAGTCTCTCTCTGTGTGTGTGTGTGTGTGTGTGTGTGTGTGTGTGTGTGTGTGTGTGTGTGTGTGGAAGGCAGGTGTAACCATAGCAAAAGCTATGCGTTTTAAATCGATGCTCTCAAATCAGATATGGTTCTTTCAATGAGTAAATGTGTCGATGGCAGGAAAAAATAAATGTTTAAACTTCTTTTTTTTTTTTCATTAACCAAAGGTAGTGTGTCGATTTAATTAAAAATCCACATATCACATATTTTAAAGGGGTCATATAATGTCATTTTTGTACAAGCTAATATGATTCTTTAGGGTCTAAATTAAAAGTTTGTAATATACTTTAATTAAAAATTCTCATTAGTATTGTAAGAAAACACTCATTTTACCTGGTCAAAAACCGTTTGAGTGCATGTGTCTTTAAATGATAATGAGCTTTGCTCACCCGCCTTCTGTTCTGTGCGTACACTGTTTGTAACACAATAACCACAACGCGTTGTTTATTATAAACATGGGATTATGAATTATATTGAGAACGTCATACATAGAAAACATGCCGTAATGTATCCTGAGAGTAAACAGCCGCATTCATCGTGAAGCGTACAGCAAGCGATTTGCAAAGATTAATATAAAGATTAATATAAAGGTTAATAAAACGTTACATTCACTCACTTCTTCTGGAGGTGCAGCAGGAACACGAATAGTTGGTAGTACCGATCCTTTTTTCAGGAGCAGCTTCTTAGTAAAACCAGCTTTACTGACCCTCGTTTGTAATGCAGTGAAATGATTAGCGCAAACATGAAAGCATTGACGTTGTGGGGAATATTCCCTTCGAAAACAAACTCAGCCACTGCGTCTTCAGCGGTTCGGATTTAGGAACATCAAAATGACTGTTGTGTTGTGTTCATTATTACATCCAAGAACACCACAATTGCTTAGACGCCATTCTGCCCATAGACAGTGCTCCAGCTATCAGCAATGAACGCGCCGGTTGGCGCGGGCTATGATTGACAGCTCGCTCACGAGGGCGCGAGGGCGGGTCTGTGTTGAAACAAGTCTGTCAATCACCATTGTGGGAGGGGCGTCCGACCGTGTGACATCACACGGTCGAACGGCTTGATTTAGGAGAGGGGGAAACATATAAGATGATTTAAAAAAAAACACTGGATGGATTTTTATCATTTTATGATGGTTGTGTACAGGCACTGCCAACACACATTTCAGTACAATCAGCTTGTAAAAGTGCATGTACCATTATATGACCCCTTTAAAATATTACATAATCCATCGATGCCTTTGTCATGTAACACACCGACCAATCATCATCATGTGGCACAACAAGTTCACATTTCATAGGACAATGTGGAGCAAAGCGGTAATTTCCCGATCATTCATAAATCAGTTGAAAACAGAGCCGATCCGCCCTATACGCACACTACGCAAGCTGCGTAGGGCCCCGCAAATTACTCAAGGCCCCGCCTCCCCCTCGTGTCAAAGCGCGTCAATCATAGTTTACAACATCGTTGAGAAATGAGAAAATGAAGCGGAACTATCCTTCTGGTCACGAAGAAAGAGGAAAAAACACTATGCGAGTGAATTGTGGGAACAGCAATCAGGTAGACTGAGTTTGCTTGTTTATAAACTGCAGCTGGGAAAAGATAACCGCGTCGCACGTTAACATGCGTTCAAATGCGCATGGATGCACATCCCTCAGTAAATAATAACCTTCAAGTATTAAGTATTGCTGTTATCATTTAAAACACAGTGACATGCTGTGGCAATTTTAGCTAGTTTTATTCATTCACAGCACAGGATGCATTTGTGATTTCAAGAATTCAATTTGTTGTATTTGAAGTGTGAATACTTAATATTACACATATACCTTTATTATATTACCTTTATAATATTATTACTCAGCAAGTAAACAAAAGCGTAAATATCTACGTAATAAAATACAAATTCTGATATTGGGGTTCCAATCATGCACTGAACCTTGATTAATTAACAAGGTTAATTCTTCACTGTTTTCCAGCTGTATATACAGTTTTATCATTGCTTTTGTTGTCAGGATTAGTAACTTGCCATTTTGTGACATTTGGAGTTCATTTTCTATAAAAAATCTTATTGGCATTGTGTATTGTCTACAAGTATTGAGGTCTCTGCATTCACATTATGCTTAACATCTGACATGTAGATATGGTGTCTCGCAAAACATCTATAGTATAAAGTACATGGATTTCCCAAGTAAAGCACATACCATAAATGTGTGGTATAATTTAATATTATATTGTTTGAGTGAAATGTAATGCAAAGGAAATTTCAACTAAATTGATACTACCCAACCTTTTACTAGCCAAGTTAAAATACTTTCACCTAACTTAGTTAAGTAACACTTAATTCCATATGTGAAATTAACTTAAAAAATATGCATGTGAAATAAAAAAAAAAGTAAATTTTACTTAGTTTATTTAGTGTGAGTCAGGTAGGAGGGCCCCTTAATTTTTTTTTGCTTAGGGCCCCAGGGAGGTCAGGATCGGCTCTGGTTGAAAATTACAGACAAATTTACATTAATGAAGCGATCTGAATCTCGTTGAACTAATGGATGTTAATTGACTACAAACCACTGCACAAAACCAGCACCAGAAGTCGCAGTAATGGCAAGTATAGTATTCAAGTCACATGTGTTTAGTCTGTATTGATACACTGTTTACAGTTTGATCAAACCATCATAGGTGTTCAATGAAGCCCAGCGCCACCTACAGGCTATAATGTGTCGACGTGAAAGGACTTTATTATTTTAACAGTTTTGATAATGATGAAGCAATAGGATAATAGTATGTACAGTATCGGTCAAAACAAATGGGCACATTACTATTTTATGTTTTTTAAGTCTCTTATGTGTCACGGTTCATAAATTCATTGTTTCCTTCTTGTCTCGTGTTTCTGTTGTTATGCGTGTATGGGTGTGTGTGAGTGGGCGTGACCGCTCATTCCAACTGATCAGCGCTCCAGCTGATCCCTTTCATCACTCCAGCTGCAGCTCATTCACGCACCTTTAAAGCCTCACTGCACTCTCCTTTCATTGTCAGATCGTTGTTTGATGTCTTCCGTGTGTGACCCTGTTCCTGTTGGCGTTCCTGTTCGCGTTCCTGTTCGTGTTCCCGTTCCTGTTCTCTGTTCACCTGGATATCGTCTTCACTCGGATCATCACGTCATCACATCACTTCACGGACACCATCGCTGACCATCTAGTCCTTGTGTCACCAGTCTGCAGCTTCATCACTGGACATTTATGCTTATATTCAATAAACAGAGTTTTTACTTGCATACTTGCTTCCGTCTTCTGTAAACATGACAGAACGATCTGACCATGACATGGAACCAGCAAGTAACCCATCATCACTTGAGACATTTGTCAATACCAGCATACAGCAAATGGATCAACAGGAGGAGAATCTCAACGACACAGTGAGAGCAGTTCAAGCGCTGGTGACACAAGTGTCCGAGCTCACCCAGCAACTCCAACTTCTGCGAAGTCCCGCTGCGCCACCCACACCGGCTGTTCCTCCCACACCACCAGACAACGCTTCCCAGTCAGAGCCCCGCCTTCCCGCACCAGAGTTCTACACAGGTGAGCCCAGCTTTTGCAGAGTGTTTTTAATCCGCTGCTCGATGCATTTCTCCCTGCAACCTAGGACTTTTTCCAGTGAATCGGCCAAAGTGGCGTTTGTGCTCACGCTCTTGACTGGGAAGGCAGCACTTTGGGGAACGGCGTGTGGGAGAATCAAGACCCATGCTGCACCTCGTTCCAGACACTCTCCGCCGAGATGAGACAAGTTTTTGACCGCGCCAGCACCGGGAGAGAGGCGGCCCGTATATTAGCGGAGCTCAAGCAAGGAGAGAGGTCAGTCTCTGACTATTCTATTGAATTCAAGACTCTGGCGGTAGAGTGTCAATGGAACGAAGAGGCGCAGTGGGACATGTTCCTGCATGAGCTGGCTGACCGCATCCAGAGGGAGATCTATGCCCTGGACCTGCCCACGTCCCTCAATGGGTTAATGGAACTGGCTCTTCGAGTAGACGCACGTCTATCCCGGGTCGAACGACGGTAGCTGCCTAGTCGACTGACGGAAGGAGCAGAGCATCAACGGTCCAGCGGCGGGGATGCGGTCAGCCCCGTCTACGATCACGAGCCCATGCAGGTCGGGCAAGCTCGGCTTACTCGGGAGGAGAAGGAGAGGCGGAGATCCCAAGGGCTCTGCCTATACTGCGGGGCATCCGGACACTTCGCCTTCAACTGCCCAGTAAAAGGGGCAAGCCCGACAGTAAGTATGAGGCTACTGTCGGGTGGGATCTCCGCCGAGAAGACCTCATCTACATCTACGCTCCTCCCAGTAAGACTAAGATGGTCAGCCCACGAGCACGACTGTCAAGCACTGGTGGATTCTGGGGCCGAGGGTAACTTTATGGACTATTCTTTTGCTCACAAGTTTCAAGTTCCCCTCCTACCACTCACCCGCAAGATTGAAGTTCATGCCCTCAACGGTCAAGACCTACCCAACATCTCACTCACCACCGGACCTGTCACGCTCGTCACGTCAGGCAACCACACTGAAACCCTTTCATTTTACATATTGGACTCCCCCCTCGCACCCATTGTTCTAGGACACCCCTGGCTTCTCAACCACAACCCCAAGATAGACTGGCAACAGCGAGCAGTGTTGGAATGGAGCACTAAGTGTCATGAGTCCTGTCTTGTGTCTGCCTGTTCGTCTGTTTCTGTCTCTGTGTTTCAGGAGGAGGCAGTGGATTTATCTAAAGTGCCCGCGGAGTACCAGGACCTGAAGGAGGTGTTCAGTAAGTCTCGGGCTGCGTCTCTTCCTCCGCACCGTCCCTATGACTGTGCAATAGATTTACTGCCAGGTACCACTCCGCCTAAAGGCAAGTTATATTCGCTTTCTGTTCCAGAGAGGGAGGCTATGGAAAAATATATTTCTGATTCTCTAGCAACGGGGTTCATCCGTCCTTCCTCTTCTCCAGCGGGGGCGGGGTTCTTTTTCGTGGGGAAGAAGGATGGATCTCTGCGACCTTGTATTGACTACCGAGGGCTGAACAGCATCACGGTAAAGAATACTTATCCTTTGCCGTTGATGTCTTCAGCCTTCGAGAGGTTGCAGGGAGCATCTATCTTCACTAAATTGGACTTACGTAATGCTTATCATTTGGTCCGCATCAGGAAGGGGGATGAGTTGAAGACTGCTTTTAACACCCCCAGGGGGCACTTTGAATACTTGGTCATGCCTTTCGGTTTGTCCAACTCCCCAGCAGTCTTCCAAGCACTCGTCAACGACGTGCTGCGAGATATGGTCGACCAGTTCATATATGTCTACCTGGATGACATATTGATTTTTTCATCATCTCTCCAGGAGCACGTGCAGCACGTTCGGCGAGTGCTTCAGAGGTTGCTAGAGAATGGGCTTTTTGTCAAAGCGGAGAAATGCGATTTTCATGCACAGTCTGTTCCTTTTCTAGGTTACATTGTGTCGTCTGAGGGAATTCGCATGGATCCTGAGAAGGTTAAGGCTGTTGTAGAATGGCCAAGTCCAGATTCCCGTAAGGCCCTACAGCGGTTTCTGGGGTTCGCCAATTTCTACAGATGTTTTATTCGGAGTTTCGGCCAACTAGCTTCGCCTCTGACCGCCTTGACCTCCCCAAAGACTACGTTCAGGTGGTCAGACGCAGCTGAGGCTGCGTTTGCCAAACTCAAGAGCCGCTTTGTTTCAGCTCCCATCCTAGTTACCCCTGATCCATCACGTCAGTTCATGGTGAAGGTCGATGCGTCAGAGGTGGGGGTAGGTGCAGTGATTTCGCAGCGTTCTCTCACAGACGACAGAATGCACCCATGCGCGTTTTTGTCCCACCGTTTGTCCCCTGCCGAACGCAATTATGACATTGGTAACAGAGAGTTGTTGGCAGTCAAGTAAGCGTTGGAAGAATGGCGCCACTGGTTAGAAGGGTCGGGGGTACCTTTTATCGTCTGGACCGACCACAAGAATCTGGAATATATTAAAACTGCCAAAAGATTGAACTCCAGGCAGGCTCGGTGGGCACTTTTTTTCGGATGTTTTGATTTTGTTCTCTCGTACCGCCCGGGTTTCAAGAACATCAAACCCGATTCTTTATCGCGCATTTTTGACCGTTCCGAACGCCTGTCTACTCCCGAGTGCATTTTACCCGAGAATCTATTTGTCTCCACACTCGTATGGGAGATTGAATCGAAGGTCAAGATGGCCTTAGAAGGGGTAACGCCCCCGGTCGGTTGCCCACCGAATCGTTTATTTGTGCCAGAGGGATTAAGGTCTGACGTCATTCAGTGGGGGCATTGTTCCAGCGTGGCTTGTCATCCAGGAGTTAGTCGCACCAAGTTTCTGGTTAAGCAGCGATTCTGGTGGCCACGTATGGCTCATGACGTTCACAATTTTGTATTGGCTTGCTCAGTTTGCGCCACTGGTAAGACTTCCAATCGACCTCCTGATGGGCTACTTCAACCGCTGCCGGTCCCTTCGAGACCCTGGTCCCATATTTCGCTAGATTTTATTACCGGTCTCCAAGAATCCTTCCTCGTGGAGCCAGCAACTATCTATGGTGGAGTACGCCCACAATACATTACCGGTGTCATCTACGGGCCTATCGCCGTTTGAGTGTAGTGTAGGGTACCAGCCACCAATCTTTCCTAGTCTGGAGTCCGAAGTCGCGGTCTCCTCCGCTCACGCCTTTGTCCAGAGGTGTCATCGCACTTGGACTAGAGCCCGCGAGACTCTACTCCAAGTGGGAGTGCGCACCAAGGCCAAAGCCGATCACCACCGGTCTAGGCCTTCCGTATACGTCGCTGGTCAAAAAGTGTGGCTTTCTACCAAGAACATTCCTCTCCGCTCCGTTTCTAATAAACTTGCTCCAAAATTTATCGGCCCGTTTACTGTCACCAAAATCATTAGTCCGGTGGCAGTCCGCCTCAACCTCCCTCCAGTGTACAGGAGAATTCATCCCGTGTTTCATGTATCTAAAATTAAACCCATGTTTTATTCTCGAATTAATCCGCCAGTCCCGGTTCCTCCACCGCCGCGACTCGTAGAAGGGGAACCATCATATTCGGTAAATCGTATTCTGGACAGAAGGCGGAGGGGATGCGGAGTTCAGTACTTGGTGGACTGGGAAGGTTACGGTCCGGAGGAGAGAAGTTGGGTTCCTGCCAGAGACATTCTGGATCACTCCCTTATTGATGATTACAATCAACAGGTAAGGGAGTCTGGGGACGCCAGGAGGCGTTCCTAGGAGGGGGGGTACTGTCACGGTTCATAAATTCATTGTTTCCTTCTTGTCTCGTGTTTCTGTTGTTATGCGTGTATGGGTGTGTGTGAGTGGGCGTGACCGCTCATTCCAACTGATCAGCGCTCCAGCTGATCCCATTCATCACTCCAGCTGCAGCTCATTCACGCACCTTTAAAGCCTCACTGCACTCTCCTTTCATTGTCAGATCGTTGTTTGATGTCTTCCGTGTGTGACCCTGTTCCTGTTGGCGTTCCTGTTCATGTTCCCGTTCCTGTTCTCTGTTCACCTGGATATCGTCTTCACTCGGATCATCACGTCATCACATCACTTTACGAACACCATCGCTGACCATCTAGTCCTTGTGTCACCAGTCTGCAGCTTCATCACCGGACATTTATGCTTATATTCAATAAACAGAGTTTTTACTTGCATACTTGCTTCCGTCTTCTGTAAACATGACATTATGCACATCAAGTCTGCATTTATTTGATCAAAAATACAGAAAACAATTATTACAATTTAAAATAAAGGTTTTCTATGTGAATATACAGTAAAGTGTAATTTATTCCTGTGATCAAAGCTGAATGTTCAGCATCATTACTCCAGTCGTCAGTGTCACATGATCCTTCAGAAATCATTCTAATATGAGGATTTATTATCAGTGTTGGACACAGTTGAGCTGCTTAATGGTTTGTTTTTTTCAGGATTTATTATGAATAAAAAGTAAAAAAAAAAAAGAACAGCATTTAATGCAAATAGAAAATGCTTTACTATTGTGGTGTAGTGTTTAATGTAATTGCATATTGACTCCACTAGAGGGCCACTGAGGGTTACAGGGGTTGTGGGAGTCAGACGGTGAAGTAGACATGTTTGAGTGCGTTAGCAGCAGTTAGTTGCTCTGTTATTAATAAACATTCATTTCTGAGATATAACTCTCCGTGTATATTAAAGAAAGCAAACATATTGTGCAATTCAAAAGAAGGTTTAAAATGTCTGTATTAGAAAAGTATATAAATTAAGGTGGACATGGGACAAATGTCTCATTTCCTCTTCAAGAGGTTGATTCAGTTTTTTTAAGTTTTTTTCTGAATAAGGATAAATTATGACATCTTGCAAGAGTAAACAGTAGCCGTTTCAAAGCTAGATGTGTAAAAGGGGAAGGCAAACATAAGTTAGCTTCTTCCTTCTCCTTTTTTTTTTTCCCTTTCTTTTGAACATGCTGAGACTTTTAATTTTATTATTTTCAGTTAAAATATGTTTTGTTACTAATGATCATGTTCTAAAGAAGAAAAAAAAAAGAATACATTTATTAATTAATTCATTCATTCATTCATATATAGTTTATGGGATACATTGGACGAGAAGAAACACTACAACCTGGCGCGGATTAATTCACAGGCTTGCGTAGGCTGCAGCCTAGGGGCCCCACGTGTGCAGGGGCCTCGGATTGGCCAGAGATTTTTTATTTATTTTTTTATTTACTTGAGCACGAAGGCACGGCGCCAGGATTCCAGTTTTTGATGGGCCAGACCAATAGTGGGTGGGCCTTAAATCAAAAACGTTAAATTAAAAACCTTATCCAATCACTGTTTAACCTAATAAAAATTACTGACTAATAGTCCTATACTGTTATAATATATGTGCGTATACATAATATAGATTTTAATAGCTTGATGCTATTTAAATATTTTGTTGCATTGTAAACAGTTTCGGTGCATAGGACAGACTATCCGCGATCGCTCTCCATGGTTCTGACCAAAGAAGAGCGCTTTGAAATCTCCATTACGCATCATACCTGGGCTGCATTTTCCTTAGCGCGCTACAAAGACTCTTAAGGTATAACTTAACTAAAGGTTAGCTACCACTAAAGGTATACCATTGCTAGGCATCTTCAGGGCTATCATGCACTCGTGAGGCAGAGGCGCTTGCGCCCTCGTAGCAACGGCGCTGGTCGCGCTAGCTGTGCTAGCCGCTAGGGTGGCAGAGACGAAGATGTGCTTGGTGATGTGGATCTCAGCTCTCTTCATCTCCTGGTTGCAGCGATGACTCAGAGACTGTACGTGCGCGTTTAAGGTACCTAATGCTGCAACAGGGCCGAGGGCTGGGTTGGAAAATATGTGACGTCATTATGGTTTTTAATTTTTAATTTTTTTGCGGCTATATTACGTAAACGCTTATTATCCTAGGGTATCCTAATTAAATTAATATAAAGGGGCGATTTGTCCACAAATGGCTTAAATGAACAACTACTAGTCGACTAGAAAAAAAATTTAGTCGGAGGCAGCCCTTATTCCACATATTTTCGAACCAGGCAGCAGGCCATTCTGGGTTGAGCAAGCGACCCTGCGGAATGAGCGAGCGGAGCGGAATATTCAGAAATGCGCTCTCCGCTCACAAGCTCAGGGCTGGGTTTCCCGATAACGTTGTCTCTTAGCACGCTACGAAGACTCAAGGTATAACTTTACTAAAGGTATACCATTTCTAGGCGTGTTCCCCGAATTATACATTAGAAATCTGCTTAAGATAATCCTTCTTACGTGCGACGTTACCCGGCGCTGTCTGTGGCGATGCTGCTGAATTGGTTGATATCGATGACTAGAGAATCAATTATTCTCTTGTTTCACTGGGTTATGCTAGATAGTGGTGTTCTTTATAAAAGAAGCACTTCAGAAATAGTTGAAATTACATTTATTAGGACTATTGGATATTATAAATAATAATCCAAACTATAATAGCCTATAATAGCCTTGCCTACAAATTTTAAAATTGTAATATATATTGCTGCCACAATAACCTTTTCAAAAATTGTATGTGCTTTCTTCTCTTTCCCATTTTTGTTCTCTGAGGTCGAGCTGCAATGAAATATTGTTCTTGTAAATACTTTCCAGCATTTCAGTAATAAAAGTTTACATCTTACGTACGGTGCTCGGCAGTGATCAAAAATTTAAACAGTGAATTTTGAATCTCTTGTAAACTCAGAGATGTGGATTCAGACGGCAATTAAATTACCACACGCCCTGTTTGTCAAAAAACAGTAGGTACTAATTTGGACAGGGATTTTTACGCGGGTTGGGTGAGAAAAACACTGATATTATGGATTTGGACGGCACTAAAATCACCGACTTACCCCTGTGAATGTTTAAAATACCGGACGAGCCCATGATAAACAATTAGCGTCCAAATAGGACTTAACTGAGAGTAACCTATGCTTTTGTAACGGGATTAGGTGATTGACAGTAGCGTTTGCCTATCAGCAAGTAGTATCTTCCATTTAAAGTCTGATTTGCCCCGTTTGTTTGCTCGTGTTGACGGTGGTTGTAGGTAAGCGTGCTATGTTTTAATAGGTGATAATTTTGAGAATGGTTGGTATGCATAACCTGAAATTGTTTGTATGTTAATCATAGTGCAGCTTTATGCTTTGGTGCTGGTGCCCTTTTCGTACTGCTTAACGTTCGTGGATTTGATGACTGTTCGCCTCTCAGGTATGTTTATTGTTAAGTGCTCGTTGTATGGGGCTGGTATGGTTGTGTGGGCTTAACATTTCTTTTCGCGTACTAAATAGGCTAGGCATGATTCCCTGTATCTCATTGTGTTATCGGTGGGCATGACTGTGACCAATCCGTGTCTATAAAGCGTGCTATTTGGCGTGATATCCTGATGGTAAGTGTTTAAACGTAACTATAATTGGGAGTGGGGATAGTATTATGATTGGTGACATCTTTTTTTTGTGTTCGCTATAGGATTCTCCCTTTCGTTCTATGCTGTGATTGTTTGCTGCTGTCTTCGCGCTGTTAAAGTGCTGCAGTCTATACAGACGCGCAGACGCGATCATCACCATTTAAAAGGGACTGCTCGTTTGGCTCTTATCGTGGCGTTTTAGTGCCCTGCTTCATGTTTCTGGCTTGTGTGGGAGGACTATTTAGTTCCGTCCGCTTGTAGGGGAGCTAAGCTGCCCTCTGTTTCTTTTTCTTTGATTTAAACTTTATTTCTTTTGTGTGTTTTCTATTACTTATAATTCTGTGAAAGTACAGTTTGTTTGGTTGAACTGATTTTCTTTTCTTTTCTTTCATCTTTATTACGGTAAAACCGATTAACTGCTCATAGCTTGGGTTGCATGTTATCAACCATCTATTAGTGTAACTCTATTTGTGTGTGATCATCTACTGAATTCAAGTTGTTTTGTAGTAATCTCAGGTGACCAACTATTTGATTCTTTTGTTTTTTTCTGCTTATGTCTGTTTGTCATTGACATTCATTGTTGTGAGGACTGGCTTCATTAGTGATGTTCACATTATCATTTCTATGTTCATTTCTATAATACCTTTATTCTTTTTTTATTTGTTTATTGCAGGAGCTGGGGTCCCACGGGTGGATTGCTCTTCTTCCTTGTGGTGGTTCTTCTTTATCGTGTGCGGTGTACACTTTGAGTGCTTGATAGTGTGATTAGACTGCACGGGTGTGCGTGTGCGTGGACATGTGCCTTGTAAAACCGAACTCCACATTGATTCCTGCCGTTGGGAGCCTCAGCCCTGCCGGTATTATTTAGTTTTTGTTTTACATATACATAACTGCTACATACCAAGTTGGGTTGTATATGTTTTATTTTTATTTTTGTTTTGTTTGAAGTGGGGTTTCAGTGTCTCTTTTTGCTTGTTTTAGTGTCCAACATTTTAAATCATTTTTGTATTAATAAACATTTGTATTTTTGTACATTTACTCACGTCTCTCGTCTAATTCTATGAGGGAACCGAACCTGTGTGCTTTGCTCAATGTTTGAGTATTTTCCCTGGGGTTAACTCCTAGGGTGGCGTAGTCGGACTTTCTTATTAGTAAACAACTTGGGCTCGTGTCTCAAATTACACCGCCCCGCCACAATTTCACTGGCCTTTAATAGCGCTCTTTTATTAAATGAATAATATAATATATAATAATAATATAATTAAAATTATAACAACAATCAGTGTGATTGACAATTTTATTCTTTGCATGAAAACCCTTGAATTAGCCTAATGAACACTGTCTGGGTGTATTAAAACTTAAGAATTCTATTCGTATAGACCTGCAACATTGATGAGGTGAAGCTAAGAGTGGTCCAGACCAACCTGCCGAACGTATGACTTACAGAAGGTATACTTAACTAAGAACGTTTGGGGAAACACGTATTAACAATAAGGTACAGCTTAAGGTGTAACTTAAAGGTGAACTGAACTGACAGAATCAACACTGATAACATGTTGTTTATGACAATTAAAAGTAAATTACACAAAAAAAAATATTAAAAATATCAATATAGCTTCTTTAAAAAGCTACACAAAAATTGCGTTTGTTAGTATAAGAACGCTGGCCATTCTGATGACGTCACTGGAATGGTAGGATCTGCGAAGGTATATGGCAGCTGCAACTGCAGGTCCTATACACACGAAATTTAGTCATTTTGGTTACGCGTTTGAGCCTGTGAGGGACAGGCCAGTAGTACCTGACTACCACCACAAGGAGGACGATCAGTTTCAGGCTCCACCTACAGTACAGGATCGTTTGGGGGGGGAAGTGACTGGTGTGGGTGCGGGCGCTGCCGGAGCATGGACACTGCACTGGAATCGATCTGTTGCAGAGAGGTCAACCTGGAACATTTATTTTTGAAATGCGAAATGGAATTAGACCATAATAGTTCAAATTTGTGATCCTTGCTCCCCGCTCCTCCTTTTCCACTCTGCGCAAATGCGGCGGCGCACGCTGTATCGCCTCACTGATCCAAGTGCAAAAGAAACTACGAGCATGCAACGCCGTTACGTTGTAAATTACACGAAATAAAAGTAATGCAGGTATGATACAGATTGTATTTGCAATGTACATAGTCAATTATTAATGGAGCAATAGTGGTTCATGGTGTTATAAGAGGGAAATGTGGTGGGAGGTTGGAAGGCTAGCCTGTCATGCACTCTCATTTATTGTATACAAGCACATTATGTATTTTAATAGAGACTGCTTGTATATGTCGTGTGCATTTAAGAGAAAAATACTAAAACATGAGGTACTGTGCGTTTTAGAAAAGGCAGATAAATGGCAAATGTGATTGGACGAATTCATCCAATGGGATCACTTGTTAAGTTAGCTGCATGCAAAATGTTAAAATCAAAATACTGCACGGCCGGTTACTGCACAGATACCTCTTACTATGGACCTAGCAGCTAACGTTAGTTCTGCGAGTTGAACTCCCTGCATCAACAATGTTTCCTGACACGATGAACATCAG
This sequence comes from Leuciscus leuciscus, assembly GCF_965113295.1. NCBI lineage: Eukaryota > Metazoa > Chordata > Actinopteri > Cypriniformes > Leuciscidae > Leuciscus > Leuciscus leuciscus. The sequence continues at coordinate 11,257,697 of NC_138725.1, read as the reverse complement.
CTAGCTTCAGGGTGAGTAGAGGGACATTGGATTCTGTTTACAGACCTGCTGAGGTTTAGTTAGCTGCTAGTAAACGCATTATTATCGATCTGTGCTATCGTCGGAGTCATGATTTATGATGTATTTATACAGTTTATATGGTCGGAGTGGTGGCTAGCTTGTGGAGTTTGACAAAAGTGCTTCCAATGTGTTTAGCTGCTAGCCCTTTACCTTGGTTGGATCGTTTGGTATCTAGCTTGGTTTTGTTACTCAAGTTCAATTTCAGTGAATACAGAGTGTGTCAGGCCACATTTACACATAGCCGGGTATTTAGAGAAACGAATATTTCTCCCCCTCCGTTTTCAAAAATAACATCGTGCACACAACATCGTTTTCAAAAAAAGTTGTCGTTTACATCAACCCGCATAAATACAAAGGGGCGGCAGTGTAAGGAGAAGGATAAAGCCATGCAAGCCAATCAGAATCCTCAAAATCGACAACGACGAATAGCACGAGCGACTTCCTGTTCCTTTCAAAACAATAGACATGGCGCGAGGTTCGTTCGTGTGGACAGACAGCGAAGCAAATGCAAACAGGCCAAAAGCGTTTTCACAAAAGTAAAAATGAGTACCACTTTAACAGCATCCATGATAAAATAGTAGCCAAACAAACTCATAGACAGTATGGAACAAACTCTAAACATAGGGCGCTCACATGACGTAAGCATTTTCTGGCGCATAATGTGACGTTTGAGAACCTAAAACCCCGTTTCTCCCAGTTGACACGGCAACACATAACCGGCGTTTTCAGAAATCTCCACTTTGGCCGGAGTTTTTAGAAATAATCATTTTCTGGGATAAAAACGGCGTTTTCGTGTAAATGACAGGCCAAAACGCAGGGAAATATCTGCGTTTTCCCCTCGTGTAAACGGGGCCTCAGTCTCACTTTTGTTGAACGCTATAAAGCCTAACGTTACACGTTATATGTGCGTGTAAGTGAATATGTACATGTTTTGTGTATGTGACAACGTTACATCCAGCCCTTTGCTTAGTATACTTAATAGCATGATAACAGTTAACATACTTCTCTGTCCTCTGCCTGACGTGAGCGTTCCAGCCTCAGACTATGTACATGCTATGGCTGCTCTGCTTGTGTTGGTTAGCAACAGAGTAGCTTACCATTCCAGTGACGTAGTGGAATGCTGAAATCCAACATGGCGGCGCCCGTGTAACAACAACATTTTCAATGTACCATTTTATCCCTTTTAACAAATTCTGCCATTTTAATAATTGTCCCAATGAGAATAAATAAAATACATCTGTTATTTCACCTTTACTCAAATTTTCAGTTCAGTTCATCTTTAAGAACGACGTAGAGTTAAGAAGGTTTCGGGAAACCAGCCCTGATCGGAACAAACCCGACCACTGTCTGCTTGTCTGCTGAACTTGTGTAGAAACATTAAAATAGACATAACCAGCTTTTTAAAATTGTTTTTAAAACTAAACATTTAGACTATTTTAGCACAAATTATGAGCTTATTGACGTTTTTTATAATTCTTGACAAAGTTTTTATTTTTTTATTTTTTTGAAAAGTTTTGGGTGGGTCGTGCCTGGCGCGAACAAAAAAATACCATAATTGGCCCATAAGAAACATAAAAAAAAAAATAACAAAAAGCAGGTGATTGGGTAGATTGAACTTGAAGGAATGTAAAGAAAACACTGTTGGCTGTCTCAGTGTATGTATGCCAGTTCACCGTAGTTGCGTGTGGACCATGTATCATGTATGGCACTAAATACATTTTTAGGGGGGGCCTCACACAAAGAGCAGCCTAGGGGCCCCTGACCACCTTAATCTGCCCCTGACTACAACTATCGCTTTTTATCAATTTAGCACATGCTTGCTGAATAAAAGTATTGATTTACTTTAAAAAAAAAAAAAAATAATAATTTCCTTGAACGGTAGAGTATATTGGTACAAACTATTTCTATTTTAAATAAATGCTTTTTTTTTTTTTTACTTTAGCACTGCAATTTTTCTCATTTAGAGTAGACTACAGTATCAGAGGGATTTCCTCACATATTTCGCATCAGTAGGAGGCCTGCACATGACATGCAGGAGTGCCCAATCCTGCTCCTGCCGATCGACTGTGCACAGTTCATCTCCAACCCTAATCAAACACAACTGAAGCAACCAATTAACGTCTTCAGGATCACTTGAAAATTAAAGTCAGGTGTGTTTGATTAGGGTTGGAGATGAACTGTGCAGGACAGTTGATCAGCTGGAGCAGGGTTGGGCACCCTTGAAGTAGGCTAAATCGTGCGCATAATTTACTTTTTTTTTTTTCTCTTGTATGTCATGTGAGCAAAACTATTCCATATTTCACTGTTATGTCATTTATTTCCATGGTTTGTCATGGCCCGGACTTCACAATTCGAAAATCCATATATTTTTCAAGGTTTTCCATGACCGCAAATCAAAGACACGCCAGAAACACACACGTCTGTATAATGCCACTAATGTAATGTTATATGTTGTGCGATTGTAGTTGGGAAGCCCATTACCTTCCCTAATAATTGTAAGTGGGTCGTAAGCCAATTGGCTGCACCATGGTGATATAAAGGGCGATAGACCTGTGCTTGAGGTCTGTGTCACTAACGCTGTACTGTGGCTGCTTCCACCATCAGGTGTGGACATTTGAGAGAGGTATGAGCGCTTGGTGACTTTGTGAGATTATCTTTTAAATTTAGTAACTAAATGTCGCCAGTTGCATGTTTCCTGCACCATAGTATGCTCCGATTGTTCGACTGCAGCGTATGGTTCGCATCAGCTGTTCTGTTTCTCGTGCGGGTCTCGCACTGCTGCTGTCTCTCTGTGTGTGTGTGTGTGTGTGTGTGTGTGTGTGTGTGTGTGTGTGTGTGTGTGTGTGTGATTATGCATGCGTCATATTCGGCATCGGTATGTCTAATAGGCGTTTGCTAAGTTTTGGATAGTGAAGACTCAAATCTCATCATTTAATATTGTTTTAGTATTATTATTATTTTTTTATTAATATTCATAATCAGTAGTATTTGTTTATTGTATTATGTATCTGTTTTATACTTTTTATATACATTCATAATCATTTGTAATCATTGCATTTTGTGAAGATGTGGGAGAGACTTTGGGAGACTTTGGACTTTGAGTGTGTGCTGCAGAGACTGAAATATATATTCAGTGTTTATACATGCATAGCATAAAGGGATATACATTCCAACGTTAATGGAAACCATATGTTCTTCTGCTTAATGTATGTGTTCCTATGGTGATGTCGTTTTTTCCTTGGTTAGTAGTATAAAAACCAAGCCCTTTTGTCCGAAAATCAGGAAGAGATGGAAATGCAGAGAAGATGACTGAGAAGCTGAATCAAGTCCTTCGCTTGGTCCATTGTCTCTTCCTCCTACAGTATGTCTTATAAACTAAATAAATAAGAGATCTCTTGGCAAAATCACTGGTGTCTGTTTCCATGAAATCAAACAACAGGGGAAAGCTGTCACGGTTGGTAGATCCGCTGTCTCATTCTAGTCTGTGTGTTCATGTGTGTGTGTGAGTGTGTGGGTGTGTCTGTTCATTCATTGTTTCATGTGGGCGTTGTCACTGATCATCCTGATCAGCGGCAGCTGATTGTAATTATCACAGCCTATTTAATGCCCTGTCTTTCGTCTTATGTTTGTCAGATCGTTGTTTGATGAATCCCTGTCTGCGTGCCTGCTCCTGTTTATTCCCTCGTGTTTCGCCTGCACTGCACTGCACTGCACTGCACTGCACTGGACTGGATTATTCACCGCCGATCTCACCACGGATTCTTCACCGCCGATCTCACCACGGATTCTTCACCTACACTCTCACTGTGGATCGCCTGTCTCAGCCCCTGTGTCACGCTCTCCTGTTTGCTGTGTTCCTGGCGATCGCATCAAGAAGAATACGTTGTCTGTCATTAACCTTGAGTATTTGTTACCCAATAAATACATTGTGCACTCGCACTTGTTTCCTATCAGTTTGTCGTTACAGAACGATCTGACCCAACATGGAAGCAGCGAGCGCGGAGTCCTTCAAGGATTTTGTGGACCACAGTATCGCCAGGATGGATCAGCAGCAGGAGAGTATCTCTAACACCGGACGCGCGGTTCAAGCGCTCGTGACACAGGTGTCCGGGCTCACTCAGCAAATCCAACTGCTGAGCCCTCCCACTGTGCCGCCCACACCGCCTGTTCCCCCCGTCGTGCCAGACGTCAGAGATCGTCCAGAACCACGCCTACCTGTTCCTGAGAGCTATGCTGGTGAGCCGAACTTTTGCAGAGCATTTCTCACAAAGTGTTCTATGCATTTTGCTCTACAGCCAAAGACGTTCGAGACCGAGAAGTCCAAGGTGGCCTTCGTCCTCACATTGCTGAAGGGGAGAGCGGCGTTGTGGGGAACAGCGGTGTGGGAGAACCAAGACCAATGCTGCGCCTCGTTCCACGCACTCTCCGCGGAGATGAAGAGGGTCTTTGACCGTGCGGTGGCCGGCCGGGAGGCGGCCAGAAAACTAGCCGACCTGAAGCAGGGAAGCTCCTCGGTGGCGGATTACTCGATTGAGTTTCGGACCCTGGCGGCGGAGTGCAAGTGGAACGAGGAGGCACAGTGGGATATGTTCCTGCATGGGCTGTCCGACCGTGTGCAACGCGAGATCTACCTGCTGGACCTGCCTCCTCAGCTCAACGGGCTCATCGACCTGGCTCTGCGGGTGGATGCTCGCATCAACCAGCGGGACCAACACCTTCATCCCATCCGCATCCACGGCGGCGTTGGGCCGAGGGACAGCCTGGAGCAGAGCACGGTCGGACCCACCAACGATCCCGAGCCCATGCAGGTAGGGAGAGCCCGGCTTTCCCGGGAGGAGAGAGAAAGGCGGAGGTCCCAAGGACTCTGCCTTTACTGCGGCGGCCGTGGACACTTCCTACACTCGTGCCCGGTAAAAGAGCAAGCCCGATAGTAAGGTTGAGGCTACTATCGGGTGGGATCTCCGCCGGGAAGTCCTCATCATCCACTCTCCTTCCGGTAAGGCTGAGATGGGCCAACAGCACGCACACCTGCCAGGCACTTGTGGACTCCGGGGCCGAGGGAAACTTCATGGACATTCACTTAGCACACAAACTTCACCTTCCCATCTCGTCTCTTCCTCATCAGATCTCGGTCAGTGCTCTCAATGGTCAACAGCTCCCCAACATCTCCCTCTCCACTGGTCCCATAACCCTCATCACCTCTGGCAACCACGTTGAGACTATCCCCTTCCTCCTTATGGACTCCCCTGTCGTCCCAGTGGTGTTGGGTCACCCTTGGCTCGTCAAACACAATCCTCGTGTGGACTGGGGCTCCAACACTATTTCCATGTGGAGCGTGTCCTGTCACGAGTCCTGTCTTGTTTCTGCCTGTCCGTCTGTGTCTGTTTCTGTGTTACAGGAGAAGGCGGCGGATGTATCAAACGTGCCTGCGGAGTATCTGGACCTGAAGGAAGTGTTCAGTAAGTCTCGGGCTGCTTCTCTCCCTCCGCATCGTCCCTATGACTGTGCAATAGATCTAGTGCCAGGTAAGTCTCCGTCTAAAGGCAAACTTTACTCTCTTTCTGTACCAGAGAGGGAGGCCATGGAGAAATATATTTCTGATTCTTTAGCAGCCGGATTCATCCGACCTTCCTCTTCTCCCGCGGGGGCGGGATTCTTTTTTGTGGGTAAGAAGGATGGTTCTCTGCGACCTTGTATTGATTACCGGGAGCTGAACAACATCACGGTAAAGAACACCTACCCTTTGCCGTTGATGTCTTCAGCTTTCGAGAGGTTGCAGGGAGCATCCATTTTCACAAAACTGGATTTACGTAATGCCTATCATTTGGTTCGCATCAGGAAGGGGGATGAATGGAAAACCGCTTTCAATACCCCCAGGGGGCACTTTGAATATTTGGTTATGCCTTTTGGGCTTTCCAACTCCCCAGCGGTTTTTCAGGCACTCGTCAATGACGTGTTGAGAGACATGGTTGATCAGTTCATATATGTCTACCTGGATGACATATTGATTTTTTCTTCGTCTCTCCAGGAACACGTTCAGCACGTCAGACGAGTGCTTCAGAGGCTGCTAGAGAATGGGCTTTTTGTCAAGGCAGAGAAATGCGAATTTCACGCACAATCTGTCTCTTTTTTAGGATACATCGTCTCTTCTGAGGGAATGCGCATGGATCCTGACAAGGTTAAGGCTGTGATGGATTGGCCAAGTCCAGATTCCCGTAAGGCCCTACAGCGGTTTCTGGGGTTCGCCAATTTCTATCGGCGGTTCATTCGCAATTTCAGCCAGCTAGCCGCACCTCTGACTGCCTTGACCTCCCCCAGAACGACGTTCAGGTGGTCGGACACAGCTGAGGCTGTGTTCTCCAACCTCAAGAGTCGCTTCGTTTCGGCTCCCATCCTTGTCGCCCCTGATTCCACACGTCAGTTCGTGGTGGAGGTCGACGCGTCAGAGGTGGGGGTAGGAGCAGTTCTATCTCAGCGCGCGTCCTCAGATGACAAGATGCATCCTTGCGCGTTTTTCTCCCATCGTTTATCACCTGCCGAACGAAACTATGACATTGGTAACAGAGAGTTGTTGGCCGTCAAGTTAGCGTTGGAGGAGTGGCGTCATTGGTTAGAAGGGTCGGGGGTACCTTTTATCGTTTGGACCGATCACAAGAACCTTGAATATATTAGATCTGCCAAAAGACTCAACTCCAGACAGGCTCGGTGAGCACTTTTTTTCGGACGTTTTGACTTTACTCTCTCGTACCGCCCGGGTTCCAAGAACATCAAACCCGATTCATTATCTCGTATTTTTGATCCATCCGAACGCCCGGTTACTCCCGAGTGTATTTTACCCGAGAAAGTAGTTATCTCCACACTCGTATGGGAGGTCGAGTCGAAGGTCAAGACGGCCTTAGAAGGGGTAACGCCTCCGCCCGGTTGCCCACCGAATCGTTTGTTTGTGCCGGAGGGGTCACGGTCCGACGTTATTCGATGGGGTCATTGCTCCAACGTGGCTTGTCATCCAGGAGTAAGTCGCACTAGCTACTTAATTAAGCAACGATTCTGGTGGCCATTAATGGCTCGCGACATTCACGATTTTGTTTTGGCTTGCTCAGTTTGTGCCACCGCTAAGACGTCTAACCGACCTCCTGATGGGTTACTTCGACCGCTGTCTGTCCCTTCAAGACCCTGGTCCCATATAGCGCTAGATTTTGTCACCGCCCTCCCGCCCTCTAATGGCATGACGGTTGTTTTAACCGTAGTGGACCGGTTCTCGAAGGCGGCACATTTCATCCCCTTGCCCAAACTACCCTCAGCCAAGGAGACAGCGGTCACGGTCATTGATCACGTCTTTCGGTTACATGGCCTCCCGATGGACGTGGTTTCTGACAGAGGTTCCCAGTTTGTGTCCAAATTCTGGAAAGAGTTTTGTAGATTATTAGGGGCCACAGTCAGTCTGTCTTCGGGTTATCATCCCCAGAGCAATGGTCAATCTGAGCGAGCCAACCAAGACCTGGAGAGAATGTTGCGATGTTTGGTCTATAAGAATCCTTCGTCCTGGAGTCATCAACTCTCTATGGTTGAGTACGCACATAACTCGTTGCCAGTGTCATCCACGGGCCTCTCTCCGTTTAAGTGTAGCTTAGGATACCAGCCACCTATCTTTCCGAGTCTGGAACCCGAAGTCGCGGTCCCCTCCGCTCACGCCTTCGTCCAGAGGTGTCACCGCACATGGACTAGAGCCCGTGAGACTCTGCTCCAAGTGGGGGCGCGCACCAAGGCTAAAGCCGATCGCCACCGGTCTAGGCCACCCGTATACGTCGCTGGTCAAAAAGTGTGGCTTTCTACTAAGAACATTCCTCTCCGCTCCGTGTCTAATAAGCTTGCCCCTAAATTCATCGGCCCGTTCACTATCACCAAGATTATTAGTCCGGTGACAGTCCGCCTCAACCTTCCTCCAGCGTACAGGAGAATTCATCCCGCCTTTCATGTGTCCAAAATAAAACCCGTGTTTCATTCTCATCTTAATCCGCCTGCCCCGGTTCCTCCCCCGCCGCGACTCGTAGATGGGGAACCTACGTATTCGGTACATCGTATCCTGGACTCGAGACGGAGGGGACGCGGGTTCCAGTACTTGGTGGACTGGGAGGGTTACGGTCCGGAGGAGAGGAGTTGGGTACCTGCTCGAGACATCCTGGATCACTCCCTCATCGATGATTTCAATCGACAGGTAGGGTCGTCTGGGAACGCCAGGAGGCGTTCCTAGGGGGGAGGGTACTGTCACGGTTGGTAGATCCGCTGTCTCATTCTAGTCTGTGTGTTCATGTGTGTGTGTGAGTGTGTGGGTGTGTCTGTTCATTCATTGTTTCATGTGGGCGTTGTCACTGATCATCCTGATCAGCGGCAGCTGATTGTAATTATCACAGCCTATTTAATGCCCTGTCTTTCGTCTTATGTTTGTCAGATCGTTGTTTGATGAATCCCTGTCTGCGTGCCTGCTCCTGTTTATTCCCTCGTGTTTCGCCTGCACTGCACTGCACTGGACTGGATTATTCACCGCCGATCTCACCACGGATTCTTCACCGCCGATCTCACCACGGATTCTTCACCTACACTCTCACTGTGGATCGCCTGTCTCAGCCCCTGTGTCACGCTCTCCTGTTTGCTGTGTTCCTGGCGATCGCATCAAGAAGAATACGTTGTCTGTCATTAACCTTGAGTATTTGTTACCCAATAAATACATTGTGCACTCGCACTTGTTTCCTATCAGTTTGTCGTTACAAAAGCAAGATTTTTAAATCAACAGATAGCATTGTTGCTTTGTTTGTGTTGATTTTGTTTAACATTTTCTGTTTCTTTTGTTTTGTTTAAGTTATCTACATTTGGCTAGAAGTGATGCTCTCTGCTCTTCTTTGCCTTTTGTATCTTCTAATATAGTTTTTTGTATTTTATTTTGTTGATTTCCATTTTGCAAAGAGCCCTACCCTTTGTCTTTGGGTTTATTTTGCAGGTCAGTTATTTTGTGTGGCTTGTTGATTTCTTTGCTACTTCCTATCAAGAGTGGTGACACTCTGGTTTTGTTTCGCACGATCCTTGTTTTGTATGTTTTTGTTGGCCGTTTGATTTGTCTTATTATATTACCTTAAAGGCAGGGTAGGCAGGTTTTTTCTAAACTTTTTTTCCAAATTTGTTTAAACTGTCTTTATATACCAATACATAATTAAAATGTAAGTACTCTGAAAAAGAGAGTATAAAAATTTGTGTCTGTAGTCCTCTCAGAGCGGCAATAAACACAACTACTTATTTCCATTCGAAACGAATGAAATGATTGGATGGGCGACTGTCACTCTCCCTCGCTACCATGGCTACCACCCCTGCTGCTACAGGAGCTGCCCACATGCGCGCACCCGTTTGACTCGAGGAGAGGAAGAGGCACGGAAGCTAGGAAGAATCACAATTATGGCAGAGAAAGGGGGGAGTGAATGAAATAAGTAGCTGTGTTTATTGCGCTCTGAGAGGACTACAGACACTTGATTTTTATACTCTCTTTTTCAGAGTACTTAAATTTTAATTATGTATTGGTATATAAAGACATTTTAAACAAATGTTGATTTTTTTTTTTTTTTTTTTTTTTTTTTTGGAAAAAACCTGCCTACCCTGCTTTTAAACACAACTTTATTCTTTTTCTTTTGTATTTTTCTAGTTTTTTTATTTTTGTTTTGTTGCTTAGTTTATTTTCTTGCAAACTGTTAAAACCAACCCTCTTTCTTTGGCATTTTCTTTACTCTTTTGTTGAATTAATTCATTGTAATTTGAGGGCAAATAGGCCTTGCCAATTTATTTTACAGTTTTGTTAATTCTTATTTTGTGTTTGTTTTTTGTCATTTTAGTTTGTTAAATCAACATGAGGGCAGTTCAGTGCCTTGTTTAATAACTCCGTGTGCATCTCTTCACTAAGATTGCTCTGTTCTTGTGTCACAGGATCTGGGTACCAAAGGCAGGGAGGCCGGCTCTATTCCCTTCTTGTGGTGGTGGTGTGTTATTCACAGTGTGCTGTGTCCATCCGTGGAAAGTGGTGTGTGTGTGTGTGTGAGTGTGTGAAAGGAATGATTTCTCTGCTATAGGCAGATAAGGTCTCTGATAGCCTGACCCTGCTGGTAAGCCCCAGTTAGCTGGTGTTCCTGTGACCTTCGAAGAGCCAAACTCTTATGATGGGCTGTGCTTTGGCTGAGGCCTGATATGTTTTAATGATTGTTTTAAAGTGACTGTATGATTTTTAATAAAGTTAATTGTTTTGTATTGTTACCCATGTCTCTGAGCGTTTATTTGCTGAACGAGCTTGCGTGTCCTTTAGAGACACTCATTTATCTAGGTGGAATTCCCAGAGTTTCGTAGTTTGGCAAATCAGGGCTGATATTATGGTTTGTATATTTTAGAACCCTAACTCCATTAATCTGGTAAAACATGATTTCACAGCTCATATATGTCACTGACTCTTGATGGAAGGAAATACTTACTGTAAATAATATAGAAGAGGTTTAGCAGGAGCGCCATTATAAAGAGGACTATAATCACGACACCTTCAAATCCGGTGTAATTCAGGCTTTTGTCATAGGCAGATTTAAACAGAACTGGAATAAAGGAAGAGAAACAACAACAATTACTAAAATAGAAAAACTAAATATTAATGCAGATCAGAGGAATTATAAAAACCCTTCTCATTTAAACAGATGCTTTTATACACAACATTACGACACAGTCTCTGTCTGATCCTGACCCTTGACCTTTGTGCTGATGATGACCCCTGACCCTGACATGACCCTGACACAACATGACCCCTGACCCTGACATGACCCTGACACAACATGACCCCTGACCCTGACATGACCCTGACACATGCTGAGATGATATTCAGAAGTAGCTTTAGCTTCAGTCTCAGTCACTAGCATGATGTCGACTGTAACAGTTAATGCACTGTTTCCATAATGAACCGGTGTAGATTATAAATGTGTTCAGTCACACAGAGATTCAGCGCTGAACATGTTGATATACTGACAACAACACAACAGTAACACAAGACACTTCACAGTATTAATGTCATGTGTTTAAGATTTCCTGCTGGATATTGAGAATATTACATAATTTAAATGTAATTATTGTTCAACTTTTAATATGCATTAAAGTGTTTATGATAATGACTGTGGATTTACATTTGGATTTATTTACCTGAGTAAAACACAGCTGAGAAAACAATATATTCTGTCAAATAACTGTCAAACAGAATCCATGTTTTAATCTTGCCTGTAAAACAGAAAATATGAAATAATTACATCCACAATATCATTTACATCAGCAACACAATGAAACACAAATGACAATAAAACACTGAACAATTTGTAATGTAAAATTAATTGGTTTTACAGTCAGTTTATGTGAAAAGAATATGTGTATTATAATTCATATACTATATAAATAATAATAATTCAGCCATACCTGTGAACTCATCAGTATATGGAGCCGTCCAGAGCAACATGAGAGGCCTCAGAAAATAAAGAGCAGAACAAGAGACCGACTCAAACACTGATCCTGAAACACAACCACACATTACTGTACATCTACACAGATATATGAATAATCATAATGCATTGATAAACCATCAGTCCTGAAACACTGACCTTCAGAAAAACCCCAGAGGACAAAAGCAAGAAACATAAGAATATTTGGACAGAAGACGAGAAACATCTGAAGACGAAAGACTGTGTCTGAGAGAAGAGACACAATAACACATGATCAGTTAATCAGGAATTATTATATTTAATAATTATTTCAACTTTATCATTATCAGTCATTCAGTTTTATTTAAAACACACATCTCTGTTCTTTCTGGCCATTACATTTGTGACTGAATGGGCCCTATTTTAACCATCTAAGCGCATGGTCTAGACTCTAGAGTGCCTCGCACAAGTGCACTAGTGGCGTGTCCGAATCCACTTTTGCTAGTTTAACGATGGGTAAAATGGTCGGCGCTCCCGGCGCATGGTCTAAAAGGGTCATCTCTATTCTCTTAATGAGTAGCAGGTGTGTTTTGTCACTATTTTCTTAATGAGTAATGGGTGTGTTTTGAAAACCTGACTCAACTTGTTACAGTAGAATAACTAATTTCTTCAGAAAACACAATAAACAAAATCTGAAATCAAATGTTTGGAATCAGGTGAGCCAAACAATAGTCTATAAATCCTCCTTTCCTCTGGTAGAGATTCAAAATTAGGCACTGCATGACGTACATAATTTCAAATCTGTAAATGTCGGAAAAAGTGTGGGCCCACAAGGGCCCTCGCATTCACTGCCCAATGCAAGAAGTAAGGGCGGCTGCATATATGAAAAAAAACAAAAAAAAAAAAAAAACACCTAACCCTAAAAAAATTCTAACAAAAGGTTTCTCAGCTGTTTTTTGTAGTATTAGGTGTCCTTAATAACATACTAAAAGTTTACCAAAGTTTGACCAGTAGAAATTTTCAAGATGGCGTCCAAGATGGGCAGGAAGCCCTTAAAATGTCCTAACTCCTTCATTATTTGACCTAGCCAAGTAATCTTGGTGTCTAACCCTATGTTTTCTGGGTCTATGAATCCATTGGACTTGTCTAAATTGCACTGACATGATTACATACTTATGGAATACATGATTTTGTGAGATTACTGTAAGGTTTTATCTTTGTTTGGGAACTCCTACTCAGTACGTGTTTTTGGACACATACCTTCTTTCTTTTTTTTTTTTTTTTGCTAAAACACAGACTTGACATTCAATGTAAAAGTTATTGCACCCAAAAGTAACTTAAATTAGAGTTGTATAACTTTTGATCATAAACAACTATTAGCCCGAACAGAGAACTGTGTGTGAACCTTCTAAAATGGTCACTCATATCAATTTGAATAAGGTAGTACATATGTAATGCATCCTCTATAGATGTTTTTGAGTATAAAGGTGGCATTATACTAAACCTCAGGTTTAGTAAAATTCAGGTAAACCTTCAGACTTGAACCGTGGGTTTCTTCAGCTGTTACTTCCTCGTCCCAAAGAAGGATGGGTCCGCACCCCGTTTTGGACCTTTGTCGTCTGATTTTTTTCCTTTACAAAGGGAAGTTCAAGATGCTGACGTTGAAAACTATCCTCGCGCAGATTCGAACAGGGGACTGGTTCGTCACCGTGAACCTGAAGGATGCCTATTACCACATCCAGGTCATTCCACGGCACAGGAAGTTCCTCCGGTTCGCCTTTGGGGAAAAGACGTATCAGTATCGGGTCCTTCCATTTGGTCTAGCTCTGGCTCCGCGGACGTTTTCCAAGTGCATGGATGCAGCTCTGGCCCCCTAGAGGATCCAGGGCATCAGTGTGCTAAATTATCAAGATGATTATCAAGACATTCCAGAAAGTCCATACAGGGACGTCCTCCTCCACCACCTCCGGTCTCTTGGTCTCAGGTTGAATGTTCAGAACATAACTCCTTCTCAGCAGACCACTTTCCTGGGTGTCCAACTCGACTCTCTCTCGATGCAGGCCCGACTGGTCCCTGCTCGAGTTTCCAGTCTCTGTGCGTGCTTGGCCCGTTTCAGGCTCAGCCATCATGTATCGGTGGGCATATGTCGCAGGCTTCTGGGGCTCATGGCAGCAGCCTCTCCTGTGCTGTCCTTGGGTCTCCTTCATATGACACCATTCCTGTGGTGGATGAAACTCAGGGGCATCCGTCATTCTTGGTCTGCCTTCTGCCTGCAGTTGCCTTTGCGCTCTTTGGAGGTGGAGAGACTCCTCCTTTTTACTTCAGGGGGTCAAGATTTGTGTAGTTTGCCATTGCCAGGTTGTCACAACGGACGCCTCTTTGACTATTTGGGGTGCAGACTTTGAGGGCAGACCGGCGGGCGGTGTTTGGATGGGCGAGCTTCTCTCGTGGCACATAAATTGCCTCGAGTTGCAAGCCATCTCTCTGGCCCTGGATCATTTTCTCCCTGCCCTGATAGGCTGTCATGTCATTGTCAGGACGGACAACATGGCAGTGGTGTCCCATGTAAATTGCCAGGGAGGCTCGCGGTCGCGCACCCTCGACAGGCATGCGCACCGCCTCCTCCTTTGGGCTCAAGACAGGTTTCTTTCGCTGAGAGCAGTTCACGTTCCAGGGGACCTGAACGTCGCAGTGGACTTTCTGTCGAGACAGAAGGTCAAGTCGGGGGAGTGGATGTTGCTTCGCCAAACAGTGACTCAAATGTTCAGCATGTTCGGCGAGGCGGACCTCTTTGCATTGCAGAGCTCGACACAGTGCCTCCTGTGGTTTTCCCTGTCTCATCTGATGCCTCTGGGGATAGATGCCTTTGCTCATCCGTGGCCAGAGTTAAAGGATAAGTTCACTTTTAAAAAAACTTTTGCTGATAATTTACTCACCCCCATGTCATCCAAGATGTCCATATCCGTCTTTCTTCAGTCGAAAAGAAATTAAGGTTTTTGATGAAAACATTCCAGGATTTTCCCCCATATAATGGATTCCAATGGGACCCAAACGGTTCAAGGTCCAAATGACAGATTCATGTGTGTTACCATGATGGTGTTTAATGTTTGTGTAAATGACACTGTGCACCTTCTAAATATATTAGTATTAACTTTCTTGTGGAAGAACTACTTGTGATGAGCTTTGATTAATATCTTGAAAATCTGAGATTTTTTTCAGATATAAATTGGTAAAATTATACATCAGAAAGTAGAGAGGGATGAAAACACCAACAATGTGGTTTAGTCTTATGGCCAAGATTTAAAAACCACTGAAATCGGAGAATGATCAGAAATTAAGATGTTGTGATAGTCTGTGGAGCTCACGTTAAAGGAGAACTCCGGTCAATTTTAACATTGAGCTCATTTTTTTGTACATTTTGGAGTGCTGTCAATACAGAGAACAACGACAAAAATCCAGACATCCCAAGTCTCCCGGAAGTTCCGGGAGTCTCCCGCATATTGATAGCGGCTCCCTGATGCCCGCAAATCAGTTAAAATCTCCCGGAAGCAAGAGCGCGCAAGCATAGCGCACGCACGGCAGAGAGAGGGAGCGAGAGACCTTGCGTGTGTGCGCTAGTGTGCGTGTGTGCCTCAGGAAAATCGGTGTTGCCTACACCGAGTTATTCTATTTTAAAAATTTGCACCCTGTTGACTTCAATGGGGCAAGTTTTAAACCTGCTTTTAGCCTCTTAACATCCTTGATGTGTCATTACAAGTGCACAGGAAATGTGAGTGAATCCTTCAGAGTGAACACGAGTGAATCTGACTGCAGTAGATGTGAAAGATATGTATAAAAATGATGTTATTTAAGCCAGCGCAAATACCTGTGTTTACATGCTGTTTTCTGTTTCTGGCTTAAATAACATCATTTTTATCCATTTCTTTCACATCTACTGCAGTCAGATTCACTCGTGTTCACTCTGAAGGAATCACTCACATGACCTGTGCACTTGTAATGACACATCAAGGATGTTAAGAGGCTAAAAGCAGGTTTAAAACTTGCCCCATTGAAGTCAACTTTTCGGGGTTCGAAACACCCCCCTTCCACCCCCCTTTCCGAAACAAAGTGAGAACACGCATCCCAAAAAGTCACTGAGGGGTTGCCGGACCATCGGAACAGCGAAACTACAGCTAAAAAGCCCTAGCTCCCTCTCCAATCACTTGAACAAGTACTTATGAACAAAAAAAACGGTCATATAAATTTCCCAGTCTGAGTAATGGTAGTTAAAGATGGTATGTAATGGTAGTTAACCGTTAAATAAAGTCACATACCAGAGCGTGTTATGCCAGCATACATATATAAATGCTTTTCAAGACAGCGTCTCGATGAAGGCCTCAGTCTCCTCGGGCGAGGAAAATACCTTGTCAGTGGTACCATGAGTGACGCGCAGTTTTGACGGTTAAATGAAGCCACTTCTCACACCGGCTTCTCGAAGATGCTTCCTGACATCATTGAATGCCTGCCGCTGCTTCATTATTTCAGCTGGAAGATTGGGAAAGATGTGTATCGACCTGCCTTTTTAGTGCAGAGGAAACTATTGACGAGCCAGTTGAAGTATTTTTCCCTTCATTTGAAAGTGATGAATCAGGGCTATCATCACACGCGGCCACGCTTCTTCTTCAGAAAGTTGCCTCCCCAGACGATGAGCTTGATCCACTTCCAACGGCTTTGAGAAGTTGCTAGTACCCAGCAGGTCTGGAATAAACTTTTTTCAGAAATTCCGTGGGGCGTCCATTCTCCATCTTCTCAGGTAAGACGACGAATTTAATGTTTTGCTAATGTTAATCACTTTCTCACAGTAAGCCACTCTGATTGTACTTTTGCGCACTTCTGCTCGACGAGGGAAAGGCGATGGTCATAATCGGCAGTTGCATTCTCCACCTCCTTAATTTTGTCCCCAAGGCACACTTAAGATTGCTTGAGTGGACACCAAAGATTCTTCCAGAAGATCAAATCAATCAGTCATCGTTTTGTTCATATTCTGTATTGCCAGAAGAATACTGGTAGATTCCGCGTCAGCTTTGCCACTCGACCCTGAGGATCTCCGACTGTGACTGAGCAGGGGATTCATTCAATGCTTTATCCAACTTCTTTCCCCTTTCATCTTTTGGCTTAGTCATTATACAGCTCTTCAACAAACACAATTATAAAGTAATGCAGGTGGAAAAAAACCCCAGAGAAATTAAAACAATAATTGGAAATATGGAGAGGAGCTTAGCAGAACATGTCTACCCCCCCACCCCCCAATATTAATCTTTTACATTGTAATCCTTTTATTTGTAATAATTGTCTAGTTTGTTTGCTGCTGCTGCTGTGTGTAATAAGCAGAATGGGTGTATGTAATAAGCAGAGAGTGTGTGTGTGTGTAGTAAGCAGAGTGTGTTGTTTTGTGGAGGCTCATATTGAATAAATAAAAATATTGTGTCATTGACTTTAGACCAGGTTTCAGTTGGTAAATGGCTCAGTCTATTTCAGTTCCTCAAAATAGCAATGCGCCAATAATGAGCCTGAACACACACCTGGTTCTCAGACCAGCAGCCTATGAGTAAACAGATGGGCACAAATGCATTTGCTATTTTAACAACGTGGCACAGGACGTGAAAATGAAAACTGCGTCAGGCTGAAACTAGCAAAACACACTTGCGTCGCGCTTGGTGCTGCATTGCGCCAGGTGTATGTTAGGGCCCAATGTATCAAACTCAAACTGTTTTGGAAACACACATGTAACATTATAAATAACTGAACTAAGGAGAGTAGCTCTTTTTTTCTGTTGACTTACCTAGTAGTCTCAGTACCACATTTATATTGGTTGAAAACTGCCAGTAATTCTGAGATAAGCCACTGTGAACTGTACATGTGTATTGTCCTTCATCTCCAGCTCTCAGATTGTCCAGACGGAGGGAGAAGTTTCTGTGTTGAATCTGATCAGTAAAGAAATGAGCTCTATCTTGATAATCCTTGTGCTGTTTCTTTGCTCGACTCTCACCATGTCGATACCGATGAACCCGAGTCTCTGAGTCTGTTCTTCTCCATTCCACTTTCAGACCCTCCATTAATAAAGATTCATTAGCATAACAGGGCAGAATCACTGAAGATCCCAGAGGAACAGGTGTATGAAAAGAAGGTTCCACAATTAATCCTGAAATTGAAAAAAAAAATATGTGAAAGGTCAAGTGGAAAAAGGGAGACCTATTTTGTGTAAAAAAAAAAAAAAAAAAAAACCCAACAACCTTTAAACAGACCTAAATAATTGCACTTTAAAAGCCCAAACATTTATTAAAGGTTAAGCACAGAAGGTTACGTTTGTTGTAACTTCTGATTTTACAGCAGTGAGAGAACTGAGGTCTGATCCGCTCACCATCCACTCATACTAACTTATTGCACACACAAATTACTTAAAGCTGCCGTCGGCAAAATTTTTTTGATCATATTCAGTGTAATCGACACTATAATCCGACAGAACAACATAAATAAGGTGGTTTTAGAAAAAAACCCGAGCTTCTAACTCCACCTGGAGCGTGTTATTTGTTTTGCAAAAATCCAGCGCTCCCGCTTCATCAGGTCCAATCAGCGCAGGGGGGTGTGAGATCTAACTGTCAATCACAGGTCGTGCACATGCCACAGATCCCCCCCCTCACTCGCGCACGTTAATATCACATGCACACGCCACGCCTGAAGTTCGCCTGGAGATTGTATGAAGCGTGATGGCGGAGAGAAAATCTACTAACAAGCTTCCAATTCCTCGGTTATTGCTATCTATGGATAGATTAGCCAGGGCAGCCTACCTCCGAGTCCATGGTGTTGATAGATGCTGAAGAGACGGACGCGTTCACAGAAAATCAGGTACACACGCACAGTGACGCACTGACGAGCACGACCTCGATGGGAGGGTGCTCGCTGGTAGTGGGGAGGGGCATGAGAGTTGTAAACATTCAAAATTTTGGCTAATCAACCCAATCTGCCAGACTTGCCGACGGCAGCTTTAACATTTCCTCAAGTTTCTTGAATCTGATTGGCTAGCTTTGCACAACAGTAAAGGACACACAGGTGTTTGTTAATCAACCCGTCTGAGAAAATCACCATCAAGTGCTTTTAAGAAGAAATAATCACTGGATTAGGATAATGTAAAGTTTGTTAGGATAATGAAATCAAATCTGTGAAATATAATCAGAGTTTGTTCAAGGCACTTTATTAAACTAGATATCCACAGCAAGATCTTCATAATTTGCTTAGTTTTCTGAAATATATACTTATTTTCTGTTCTGAACTTGTGATATTTTTTACTCAAGTCTCTAAACATTTTCTATTTTTCCTGTGTGTTCTTTGTCCAACCATTCATGAAGAACTCAACTTTTAAAGTGCTTTACTGTAAAAGATACGGTAGTAATATTTTAGGTTTTATGGCATTGAACTTATTAAAAAAAATGTATTAAACATTTGTATTACCAACCAATTTGTCATAAAAGTTATTATTGAGAATTACCCGATGTTTAGATATTGATGTTTTATTGAAAATAGTAAAGTCTGAAGTCACCATTATGGGGATGAGTGTTTGCTTTAGTTGGGCTCTTTACTCTTAATTTTCTAACTTTAGATTTTCTCTGACTGCTTTATCTGTGTGTTTATAAAACACATTCATTATGGCATGATCAGAGAGAAAATCTGATCAGGTGATGTTGGCTATTTATTGATGATGACATAATCATCATGTAGTGGCCTAATTCACTGATTTCACAAAGAGTCTTATCTTTCATTGTAAGAGAAATGTTTAATACTAATATATTTAACGTTTTTTTGAATAGCTCTGTGACCCTACCGAATGTGAGCCAGCAGTGACAAACAGATCATCCGAAGAACTTTAAAACACGGGGTGTACAATGTTTATCTTATTTAAATATCAATATTTGCTGTCATCAGAAAAGAGGCCTTTGGTCCACTGTGCTTTATTAAATCCAGAGTCAACGCAGGCGTCGACCAGGACATTTCCAGAGCACTTCATGCTTCCTTCATTTTCCAGCAGGATTTGCACCTGCCCACACTGCCAAAAGAACCAAAACCTGGTTCAATGACCATGGTATCACTGTGTAATTACTGTGTGATTTCATGTAATATTCTAATTTTCTGGGATTTTGATTTCGTGGGTTTCATAAGCTGTAAGCCATAATCATCAAAATTATAACAAATAAAGGCTTGAAATATCTCACTTTTCATGTAATGAGTCTATATAATATATTAGTTTCACCTGTTAAGTTGAATTCTTGAAATAAATCAACTGTTTGATGATATTCAAATTTTATGACCAGCACCTGTATATTTGAGGCATTATAAGAGAATAAATTGCATGTTTACTTAACAACAAAAAAGGTTTTGAACTATTGTACGATTTAGACCGACACAGACAAGAAGAATCAGCGTATATGCTGAATCTTGATGTCTGTATGTGTCTGAGAGACACAGTAGTTCAAACCTTTATTGTGCACAATGTTTATAAAATTCTTCAGATTATCACAACACTGATGGATCACAATCAATAGAATCATAGGGCTACTACAATCAATAATGTAAATTAATAACCCACATAATGGGCTTAAAGATAAGACTCTATATGAGATCAATGAATCAGGCCACTACACGATGATTATGTCATCATCAACACAACCAACATCACCTGATTCATTTTCTCTCTGATTTTCTTGCCATGTAAACACAAAGTTACAACAGCCAAAGATAAACTACTGTTAGAAAGTCAAGGGTGATGGTGACTTCAAATGAAACAATAAATCATCAACATCTAAACCTCTGTTAATTCTCGAACAGAGGTGTAAAGTCCAGGTTCAGAAAGTAAAAGTCCTCAGTATTTTGTTCCAATCACCCGGATTTGCTAACTAGCACCGTTTTTCAGCCAGGAGACAGAACTAATTAGTGAAATCAGCTGGTTGGGTTCATGGGTGGAATAAACTTATGGCAGGACTTTTACTTTCTGATCCCTGGACTATACACCTCTGGACCCCAGTGCTCCCACTACAATCCTCCCTCCTTTAACTAGTACTAATGAAAAGGTAATTCCTAATATCAGAAATAGACATTGTTACTAATAAAAAGTTCATTCTTAATATCAAGAATTCACATTTTAAATAGTACAAATTTATAAATAGCTTTTATTCATTCACAGGATGCATTTTTGATATCAAGAATTAAATTGTTAATAACAATTGCCATAACATGTCACTGTGTTTTATATGATAAAAGCAATCCTTGATACTTGATGGTTATTATTTACTGAGGGATGTGCATCCATATTGACCAGTATGTGCAGCCAATCAACATTTTAAATGCAATATAGCCTATAAATCAATAGTCAATGTTAATACATTGCTTTCCATCTTGCATTATTGCAGAGTTGTAACTAAACCTTGTCTTAGAAACTAGATAATCATTGTCTTGTTTTAAAAGTATGTGCACCTATAATGAGGAGTGCCATCACGCCGTGCGCTTTTCATTTCGCGCATATACTGTAGCCCCTTTCACACCGCCAGCGACAAAGCGACATGATCCCATTCATTTCAATGGAGCACTGGTGACTTCCAGCGAAACCTTTGGCGACAGAATGTGGGCATGTCAAGCGATGCGAGACATGACAAAAGTTTAGAAATTTCAACTTCATGCAAATGAGAAGCGATTTTCGCGAGCGACAACCAATGAAGACTTTCAGTGGAGCTCAGCTCACATCACCGTCTCGAGTGCAGGCAAGACAGAAGAGTTCAAAGGGGTAGGATCTCCAGACTTTCATATGCTGCTCAATCGCTCCATGTGTATAACAACACTATCAAAAGTATTGACAAAATGTTATTTAAATTCATATGTAAAAATGGTATACATTATATCAAGAAATCTGTTGTTTTAAATTCTTATTTAGATGGTGGCCTCAATATGTTAGACTTTTGTACATTAAATAATACTCTTACAATTATTTGGGCCAAAAACTTTCTCAAAAATCCTACCTCTGTTTGGAACTTCATTCCACATTATATTTTCTCCAAATTTGGTGGTTTTAATTTTTTATTGCTTTGTAATTATAATGTTGAAAAAATACCAGCTGTATTATCTAAATTTCATAAGCAGACCCTTCTCGCCTGGTCTCTGTTATACAAACACAACTTTTCTCCTCATAAATATTTTATATGGAATAACCCTGATATTCTGTATAAAAACAAATCTCTTTTCTTCCAGCGCTGGTTTGAGGCTGATGTTTTGCTTGTAAGTCAGTTGTTTAATGCACATGGCCATTTATTAAATTATGAAGAATTTCATAATAGTTTTAACATTCCCATTACCCCTAAAGATTTTGCTATTGTTTTTGATGCTATACCATCTGGAGTTATTGGATTGTTTCAACATATCCCCTATCCCTCTGTAAGACTGGAAATACTGGTTGAGGCCTGGTCTAATGAGACAAAAGGGCCCTGCTGACTAATTAACATTCAACCTCCCCATACAACCTCACATCCTCTCAGAAACAACTAAGAACTCACACAAGAACATGGTTTAAATGTGAATGTTTATCATTGACTGTTATGTTTTTGGTGTCAATTGAAATGTCTCAAAGTGAGTGGTACAGATATCTCTTATCCAGCTAGATAAAATAAAAGGAAATAAGGTTTATAGAAGCTTAGAGAAAATTGGTTTAGAGATAAGGCCAGATAATGCCACCACCCTCTTGTTGGTTGGAAGCCATTTGAGGGTGGTCTTCCCCATCCCCCATGTCACCTGGTCAAACAGGATAAAGGAAGGTGTGCTCTGGGTCTCTGGGCTCTTTTTTGCTGGACAGGAATTGAATAGGTGGTCTCGATCTCAGTCTCGTTCTCTCTCTCTCTCTCTCTCTCTCTCTCTCTCTCTCTCTCTCTCTCTCTCTCTCTCTCTCTCTCTCTCTCTCTCTCTCTCTCTCTCTCTCTCACTTCCAGTGTGTGTGTGAGCGTGACTGGAGGGCTTGTGAGTGAGTGAAGCTGGTTTCTATTTTTTCCCCTTGCTGTTTTTCTGGTCTTTTCTATCTAGTCTTTTTGGTTCTTTGTTGGGCCGCATGCTGTCCTCTTTATCAGGGAAGCATGTCGGCCCCATGCATGCAGGTTTTGAGTTCACTCACGTGGGCGTAATGCGATTAAAGTTGCCGCCGCGGTGAGTGTGGAGGAATGCTGTCTTGCCATTGGTGAGGTTGTGGGGCATGAGAGCGTGTAGTAGAATAGTGCCATTGTGGTGTTTCTTAATAGCGTAGATAAAGTCAATGAAGTAGTCGAACACAGAATAGTCATTGGTGGTGATTTTGTCTCTGTTCTTCCTCTTTCATTGCCAGCTAAGAGAGTCACTTTGTCAAATGTTCCACCTTTCGTAAGTGATGAAATTTTGACAAGCTTTATCCCGATATGGAAAATTGGTATCTCCGATTAAAAAGATCCCAATCAATAGCGGATCACCTCTGTTGAAACAGATTGTTTCGTTCAGGCGATTCGCGTATATGATTATTCAGGATGATGTCAAGCTAGACATGACTCTAAATTTTCGAATTGACAATTTTGAGTACGTTATTTTTGTCACTTCCACGAAATCTAAGTGTTTTGGTTGTGGTAAATCTGGACATTTAATTTGCAATTGTCCTGACAAAGGGAAGCAAACGTGGTGAATGAGAGTACTGAAGGTGGTGGTGTTGCGGATGCTGTTGCCGACATATTTGAGGAGGTATTGCCAGGGCCAAGCTCGGCTGTGACGGTGACGGCTACGAGTGTTCCCGATAAGAGTGTTGTTGCGTCGACTTCACTGCACTGTGAAAACTCGGGCACGATACGCACCAAAACACTTTCGGCAGAGGCTAGTGTCAAAGATTTACTGAGCGTGGCACAGTTTTCTGAGGATAAAGGAGATGGGCATAATGAAAGTGCTTTAGAGAATAGTTCAGTGATATTGCAAGAAGCATGTGCGACGGATTGTGTGGAGGAAGAGCTTTTTTCAAAATGCCTCATAAAAGGAAGATCATTAAAAATATATTTGATGCCAAAATAAGTAAAATGAGTGAAGTGCAAGACGATATGGATCAGGATACAGAAAGTGATGGTGGGTCTTCTGACTCTAGTATGACACTTTATCAGGGGGAGTTCATTGGTCGGGATTATGGACTTGATGATATTAAGCTATTCCTTAGATCAACAAAAAATAAGAGGTGTGCACGTGCAGGAATATTTTCCTCATGTCAAACAGTTCGCTGAAAAAGCAAGAAGCTTAATGGCAGAGAGTTTCTTTACTAACAAAGAAGTCTATCGACTTAAGAAAATTGTGAGGAATCTCAATACTGTTTTAAACAATGATGTCTGTTAAAGTAGAATGGTTGATCTTTTTTGGCTATTTGGGTGTTTTTTCTTTTCTTTTTTCTTTTTTATGAGTGAAGTTCATGTAGCTACTTTGAATGTTAGCTACAATATATGAAGTAATTAAACAGAAAGGTATTGATGTTGTTTTGTTACAAGAAACTCATAGCGACTTGAAAAATGCTGCTGACTGGGCAAGGGAGTTTGATGGCATCCCTGTGTTAAGTCATAACACTTCAATAAGTGGGGGAGTTGTCATTTTATTCACAAGGAATTTTAGTCCTATCTCTTATGATGTTGATGAAATAGTAAAAGATAGGCTTTTAAAAGTTAGAGCTGTTGTCGAAAGTAATGTGTTTATTTTTATTTGTGTATATGTTCCAACTGCACCAGTTGAAATAAAAATTTTTTTTAGACATACTGTGTTCAACTCTACAAAACGGTTGCCCTGAAGACTTCTTGTTCCTAGGTGGTGATTTCAATTGTACTGAGCATAAGAGCATTGTACTGAGCATAATCTAGATCGAAATCACATTGAGCCTCATTTGGCTTTGCGTAAACGTTTTATTCATATTATTAAAAAGTATGATTTATGTGATGTTTGGAGATCTTTAAATGGTAATGAGAGACAGTACACTTGGGTTCACACACGTGATAATGTTATGTCATTAGCTAGGCTGGACAGATTTGATAGTTTTAATCACCACCTTAGTATTTTCAATAAATGTTATACAACACCAGTAAGTGTATCAGATCACACTATGGTGCACTGTAAGCTTATTTTAAGCTCAATAAAACAAAAAAGCACATACTGGCATTTTAATACTAATTTGTTAAATGATAATTTTT
Source organism: Leuciscus leuciscus (assembly GCF_965113295.1). Classification (NCBI taxonomy): domain Eukaryota; kingdom Metazoa; phylum Chordata; class Actinopteri; order Cypriniformes; family Leuciscidae; genus Leuciscus; species Leuciscus leuciscus. Next base: position 11,232,913 of record NC_138725.1, on the reverse strand, counting down.
TTAAGGAATCATTTAAGTATTTCTGGGAAGCTCACAGAACAAAGAAGTCTTCTTTTTATTCATTGCAACAGGGATGTTGGCAAGATAAAAATAAGACAATTTACTCAACAGTATACTCACAACGTTACTAAGGAGTTGACTCATTCTTTAGAGTTTTTGGAAAGAGAGATAATTGAATCTCAAAATTTGGCTCAATCTACTGGCGAGATTCATTATTTAGAAGCCTGCTCAAAGAAGAAAGCTCAGTTAGCTGATCTACTGGGGCATAAAGTACAGGGGGCTCTGGTCCGTTCACGCTTTCAAAGCATTGATCAGATGGATGCACCATCCCAATACTTTTTCAATCTGGAAAAAAAGAATGGTCAGAAACGGTTTATTCATGGATTGCGCTCCGAAGATGGAGTGTTATTGTTGGATCCTGCTGGTATTCGGGGAAGGGCAATACAGTTTTATCGAAATCTGTATAGGAGTAAGCTCAAGTCAGAGTGTTGTGTAGACCAGTGGTTCCCAAACCTGTCCTGCGGCACCCCAGCACTGCACATTTTCTGGGTCTCCCTAATCAAACACACCTGATTCAACTCATCAGCTCATTAACCCATGTGATAATGAGCTGATGAGTTGAATCAGGTGTGTTTGATTAGGGAGACAAAGAAAACGTGCAGTGTTGGGGTGCCGGCAGGACAGGTTTGGGAACCACTGGTGTAGACAACGTTTTCCTTGACAGCCTACCAAAGGTGTCAGAGGAGGCTAATAATGACCTTAAAGGAGGGCTGACCCTGGAAGAGCTCTGTAAGACCCTGCAAAGCATGGAGTCTGGGAGGGTGTGACGACCTCTGCTGTTGATTATGGGAATTGCTGTTGGTACCTGAGCTCACTAATCACCTCAATTGACAGTCAACTGGAAGCACCTGTGTTTGTGCCTTAGAGAGATCACCAATTCACCGGAGAGAGCATTCTTTGGTTTTGGACTTTGTTGTTGGACTTGGGTTGCTTTGTATTTTGTTACCTTTTCATTTTCATTTGCATTTACATTTTTACTTCAACACTACATTACATTTCAACCCTGCATCTTGCTTTACACACTGACCTTACTGATGAATACAGAAACACTGTTATTTTCTTTAATTGATTTTCATTTTATTATTTAGTGTTGCCTTATTTTGTAATTAAATAAATATTATTTTTGAGCCTATAATTTGGTTTTTGTGTGTCCCTGTTTTTGTTGCTTCCCTTGAGCCAAGTGTCACAGGTCGGGGTGGGCCGAGCCGGACTGCACCCACCCCTGGACACCGGGTACCACCTCGAGGAACGTGTCAAGGACCAGACAGACAAGGGAATAAAGGAATAACAGGTTTCTTTATTAAGTTAAGAGCAGTAATTTGAAAGATCCTAATTAAAATCTTCTTCTTGTCACCAGAGGGAATTCGATGGCCCCCTGGACCGTAGAGGGGAGAACGATCGGGGCGGCCCTGCAACTCGTTGGAGAGGGATCAGAGGGAAACTCACACCGTCTAGGTAGGTCACTGGGTAAGTACTCTTTACAGGACTCAAGAGGAAGTCGTGGTTATACGGACCCCATTCGGACTGGAACCTTGGACAACAGGAAGACACTTCGATTCGAGGCACGTGCCGCAGCTATTCCTTTCCCTTCTCAACAGGGGCAGCGGCTTGCAACGTAGGCATGGAGGGCTTCTCTCTTTCTGAACAGGGCGGAGGCCTTCACTGGGGCATGTGGGGACCACCAGGCGGACGAACACTTGGAGCGAAACGCTCCCTTCGGTTGTGTACTGCAACAATACAACAGGGTTCAACGGTTCAACGGTATACAAGCACTCGACAGTGATACCTTCTCTCTTTCTGAACAGGGCAGAGGCCTTCAATAGGGCATGTGGAGACCACCAGGCAGGGAGGACACTTTGAGCGAGACACTCCACTTCGGCTGTGCACTGTAACCAGGTAGCAGGGTTTAACTATTCAACAGCATATGAAACATTCAGTTGAAATACCTTCTCTCTTTCTGACCAGGGCAAGGGCTTTCGATGGGGCGTGTGAAGACCACCAGACGGGGAAGACACTTAGAACGAGACACTCCACTTCAGCGGTACACTGTATCAATGTAACAGGGTTCAACTGCTCAACCGCATATGAAACATTCAGTCAAATACCTTCTCTCTTTCTGAACAGGACAGCAGCTTTCAATAGGAGCGTGTGGAGACCACCAAACGAAGAGGATGCTTTAAGCGAGACACTCCGCTTCAGCTGTCCACTGTAACAATGCAACAGGGTTTAACCATTCAACAGTAGATGAACATTCAGCTGCAATACCTTCTCTCGTTCTGAACAGGGCAGCGGCTTTCGTGAGGGGCGTGTGGAGACCACCAGGCGGGGAGGATGCTTTAAGCGAGACACTCCACTTCAGTTGCACACTGTAACAATGTAGCAGGATCTAGCAGTTCAACAGCATATAAAACATTCAGCATTAATAGAGCCAGGCTGTCTCAAAGTGGTAAGTTGGGCGTTCGATATATCAAAACCTTCCTTGGAGACAGCGGGTGAAAGACTGTAAGGAAAGAGTGCACAGCAAACTACTATTACCTCTCCACCCGATGAACTTCACTCCATAACACAAACCGTGTGAATCGTCACTTCAGGCACTGCATTCCACTCGCACACCGTGCATTCGGGCCAGCACTCACCCACCGGTCTTCCTCCCACCAGAACAACTCTCGTCTCTCACAAGGGCTCAACTTCTCTCCAGAGACAGCAGAAGACGGTTGCAGCGATCGTCACATTCAGCGAAGGAAGGACAAAAGTTGGAGACAGATCAATAATTCACTCGGTGTACTAGTTCACTCGTGCCACATGCTTTCCAAACTCTCAACACCACTTCAGTGTTAGTGCATATAAACAACGGATCCAATACTCATCACTTTGCGTCTTTCCCACTGCTGACGATATTCCTTGGGTTTTCGCTGACAAATACTTCACTCTCTTCTCTCTACTTCTCAACTTCGATCTTCGCCCGCTTCATAGCCCAGCCTCAATAAAAGAACAACCCGTCGACAAAAACACAGTATCTCACAGGAGGAGAACCCCCAGGCGGGGAGGAGAACCACACCGGCAGTCTGCTTCCTCTCTATTTTTAAAGCCCCATCTCAATACGTGTCCCTCTCACAACACTCTCTGTAATTACTCCACACCTGCTGTCAATCGGGCAATTGGCCTTGCTGCCATGGCAACAGATTCGCAGTGCAATAGAGACGGGTGTCCACTGGAGGTCTCCAAATAACACTATTCACGAGGGTTTTTAATCTCTTTTCTAATTGTTTTTGTCACACCGTGACACAAGGGTTGTAACAAGGGCACCAGGAGTGGATGGCCTCCCGGTTGACTTCTATAAGGCTTTTTGGTTGGAGTTGAGTGTAGATCTGCTGGAGGTACTGAAGGACAGCTTGTCGAAGGGCGGGTTGCCGTTGAGTTGCCGAAGTAGATCTTGTCCCTGGTAGATCTATATTTGACAATATTTCTTTAATTCTGGATATTTTATACATCTCTAAATTGTTAAATTTGGACTGTGGCTTGATATCTTTGGATCAGGAGAAAGCTTTTGACTGAGTAGAACACTCATATTTGAGGAGTGCTTTAACAGCTTTTGGTTTTAGCAAAAACTTTATTGACATGATTAGGGTACCCTATTGTGATGTTGAGAGTATGCTGCAAATAAATGGTGGCTTATGTGCTCCTTTTTAGGTTCTCAGGGGTATCAGACAAGGTTGCGCCTTGTCTGGGATGTTGTATTCCTTGGCTATTGAGCCATTGCTTCAACAGATAAGAGGTCAATTAAGTGGTTTGTTTTTACCAGTTTGTAAATAATAAGATTTGTTTGTCAGCCTATGCCGATGATATTGTAGTGATGATCAACAGACAAGATCTGCTGGAGGTACTGAAGGACAGCTGATGTGAGGTGCATCTGAGGACAGTGATGTGCAGATTTTACTTAATTTAATTGATGAATTTAGACTGTTGTCTTCTGCAAAGGTTAATTGGGAAAAAAAGTGATGCTTTATTGTTTGGAGAATGGACTGATGGTAAACCTTGCCTTCCTACCCCCATTCCCCCAACACATGGGTTGTGTTGTGGGAATGGGGGTATAAAATATTTAGGAGTTTATCTAGGGGATGACAGTGTGTTACAAAAAAATTGGGAGGGGCTGATGGAAAAAGTTAAGGGGCGGGCCCTTGGATAAGTGGAAATGGTTATTACCGAATATGTCCTATAGGGGGCAAACTCTAATTGTCAACAACTTAGTGGCATCTTCACTTTGGCATAGATTGGCATGTGTAGACCCTTCACCACAGTTTTTAGCGGAAGCTGCTCTTGTTAATTTTTTTGGGGACAAACTGCACTGGGTCCCACAGAGTGTTTTATACCTCCCCAAAAATGAAGGTGGGCAAGGTTTGATTCACTTACAAGGTAGAATGGCTGCTTTTCGGTTACAGTTTTGAAAAAGATTACTCGATGGTTTTACTGATTTCAGCTGGCGTGCTGTGAGCTGCACCATTTTGCACACTATTGGGGATTTGGACTGGATAAATCCCTCTTTTTAATGGATCCAACAAAATTGGATTTATCGGAACTGCCTGCTTTCTATCAAAAACTCCACACCTTGAAAAGATTTTTTCGTGTTCACAAGACTGAGAACTGTTTTGCTACTCACTGCTATCTGCCGGGGTTCAGCACCATATTCCTGTTAGTTTCCCGTGGGCTCACCACCTACAGGAGGGACCGTAAGGGGCCGGTGCTTAGAGAATCGGGCGGCAGTCGAAGGCGGGGGCCTCGACAGCCCGATCCCTGGACACGGAAACTAGCTCTAGGGACGTGGAACGTCACCTCGCTGGCGGGGAAGGAGCCCGAGATTGTGCGTGAGGTTGAGAGGTTCCGACTAGCGATAGTTGGGATCACCTCTACGCACAGCTTGGGCTCTGGAACCACACTCCTCGAGAGAGGATGGACTCTTTACCACTCTGGAGTTGCCCATGGTGAGAGGCGGCGGGCTGGTGTGGGTTTGCTTATAGCCCCCCAGCTCAGCTGCCATGTGTTGGAGTTTACCCCGGTGAACGAGAGGGTCGCTTCCCTGCGGCTTCGGGTCGGGGATAGGTCTCTCACTGTCGTTTGTGCCTACGGGCCAAACGGCAGTGCAGAGTACCCGGTCTTCTTGGAGTCTCTGGGAGGGGTGCTGGAAAGTGCTCCGACTGGGGACTCCGTCGTTTTACTGGGGGACTTCAACGCCCACGTGGGCAACGACAGTGACACCTGGAGGGGCGTGATTGGGAGGAACGGCCCCCCTGATCTGAACCCGAGCGGTGTTCAGTTATTGGACTTCTGTGCTAGTTACAGCTTGTCCATAACGAACACCATGTTCAAGCATTAGGGTGTCCATCAGTACACGTGGCATCAGGACACCCTAGGCCGTAGGTCGATGATCGACTTTGTGGTCGTTTCATCTGACCTCCGGCCATATGTCTTGGACACTCGGGTGAAGAGAGGGGCGGAGCTGTCAACTGATCACCACCTGGTGGTGAGTTGGATCCGATGGCGGGGGAGGAAGCTGGACAGACTCGGCAGACCCAAGCGTACTGTAAGGGTCTGCTGGGGACGTTTGGCCGAGTCTCCTGTCAGAGAGATCTTCAACTCCCACCTCCGGCAGAGCTTCGACCGGATCCCGAGGGAGGCTGGAGATATTGAGTCCGAGTGGACCATGTTCTCCACCTCCATTGTCGAAGTGGCCGCTCAGAGCTGTGGCCGTAAGGTCTCCGGTGCCTGTCGAGGCGGCAATCCCCGAACCCGGTGGTGGACACCGGAAGTAAGGGATGCCGTCAAGCTGAAGAAGGAGTCCTATCGGGCCTGGTTGGCTTGTGGGACTCCTGAGGCAGCTGACAGGTACCGGCAGGCCAAGCGGACTGCAGCCCGGGTGGTTGTGGAGGCAAAAACTCGGGCCTGGGAGGAGTTCGGTGAGGCCATGGAGAAGGACTATCGGCTGGCCTCGAAGAGATTCTGGCAAACCGTCCGGCGCCTCAGGAGAGGGAAGCAGTGCTCTACCAACGCTGTTTACAGTAGAGGTGGGGAGCTGTTGACCTCAACTGGGGATGTCGTTGGACGGTGGAAGGTATACTTCGAGGATCTCCTCAATCCCACTGTCACGTCTTCCATTGAGGAAGCAGAGGCTGAGGGTGAAGTCACCGAGGTAGTCAAGAAACTCCTCGGTGGCAAGGCACCGGGGGTGGATGAGATCCGCCCTGAGTACCTCAAGTCTCTGGATGTTGTGGGGCTGTCTTGGCTGACACGCCTCTGCAGCATCGCGTGGCAGTCGGGGACAGTGCCTCTGGGATGGCAGACCGGGGTGGTGGTCCCTCTTTTTAAGAACTACAGGGAGATCACACTTCTCAGCCTCCCTGGGAAAGTCTATGCCAGGGTACTGGAGAGGAGAATCCGGCCGATAGTAGAACCTCGGATTCAGGAGGAACAGTGTGGTTTTCGTCCAGGCCGTGGAACACTGGACCAGCTCTATACCCTCTACAGGGTGCTGGAGGGTTCATGGGAGTTTGCCCAACCAGTCCACCTGTGCTTTGTGGATTTGGAGAAGGCATTCGACTGTGTCCCTCGCGGCGGCCAGTGGAGGGTGCTCCGGGAGTATGGGGTCCGGGGCCCTTTGCTAAGGGCTATCCGGTCCCTGTACGACCGAAGCAGGAGCTTGGTTCATATTGCCAGCAGTAAGTCTGACTTGTTCCCGGTGCGTGTTGGACTCCGGCAGGGCTGCCCTTTGTCGCCGGTTCTGTTCATGATTTTTATGGACAGAATTTCTAGGCGCAGCCAGGGGCCGGAGGGTGTCAGGTTTGGTGACAACACGATTTCATCTCTGCTCTTTGCGGATGATGTTGTCGTGTTGGCCTCATCAAGCCAGGACCTTCAGCATGCACTGGGACGGTTTGCAGCCGAGTGTGAAGAGGCTGGGATGAGAATCAGCACCTCCAAATCCGAGGCCATGGTCCTCAGTCGGAAAAGGGTGGCTCGCTCACTTCAGGTTGGTGGAGAGTTCCTGCCTCAAGTGGAGGAGTTTAAGTATCTAGGGGTTTTGTTCATGAGTGAGGGAAGGATGGAACGGGAGATTGACAGACGGATCGGTGCAGCTTCTGCAGTAATGCGGTTGATGTACCGGTCTGTCGTGGTGAAGAAAGAGCTGAGCCGCAAGGCGAAGCTCTCGATTTACCGGTCAATCTACGTTCCTACTCTCACCTATGGTCATGAGCTTTGGGTCATGACCGAAAGGACAAGATCCCGGATACAGGCGGCCGAAATGAGCTTTCTCCGCAGGGTGGCTGGGCGATCCCTTAGAGATAGGGTGAGAAGCTCTGTCACTCGGGAGGAGCTCAGAGTAGAGCCGCTGCTCCTCCACATCGAGAGGGGTCAGCTGAGGTGGCTTGGGCATCTGTTCCGGATGCCTCCTGGACGCCTTCCCGGGAAGGTGTTCCGGGCGCGTCCCACTGGGAGGAGACCCCGGGGAAGACCTAGGACATGCTGGAGAGACTATGTCTCCCGGCTGGCCAGGGAACGCCTCGGTGTCCCCCCAGAAGAGCTGGAGGAAGTGTCTAGGGAGAGGGAAGTCTGGGGATCTCTGCTTTGACTGCTGCCCCCGCGACCCGGCCCCGGATAAGCGGAAGAAGATGGATGGATGGATGGATGGACCTGTTAGTTTATTAACTCGTTTTTTTTTTTTTTTTTGTCAAACTTAAATCATGTTTTACAGTTGAAGAAGATAACTTGTTAAGAGACTTTTTTACAGGGGTTTGTACTCCTGATGTTGAGGATCCCTTTCCGTGTTTGATTATTCAACCCAATCTTGAAGAGGGTATAGGTTTTTTGCTGAAATCAGGTGAATCTTTGTTTTTAGATTTCTTGTCAAGTGAAGGAAAAAAACTGTAGAGCGCCTGTGTTTTGGTTTTTAATAAGAAAACGTTAGAAAAAAGAACTGAAACACCATGGCGTTCTGTTTTCAAACTGAGAAATGATGTAAAACCTGAATGGAGATCATTATATAAGCCACCATTGTCTAAAAGGTTTGGTGATATACAATGGAGAATTCTCCATGTTGCCATATTGCTGCCAATTCTTTTATTTCGGTGCTGAATCCAGAAGTTAATTCTGCTTGCCATTTCTGTCTTCAAAGGGAGACTGTTTTCCATGCTTTCATGCATTGGTTTAGATTATAACTTTTGTTTATGAGATTAAAATACTTGTTTTGTAGATTTAATGAAACGTTTTGTATTGATACTTTTATTTTGGGTTTTAAGTACTTTCAGAAAGAACGTTTTACCTCTCAATTGTTGAATTTCATTTTAGGGAAAGCAAAAATGGCTATTTATATCAGCAGGAAAAACAGAGTGGAACAAAAGGGTAGCGATGATGTGAACGTGTGTTTTTTAACTTTTATAAAATCTAGAGTTTTGATTGATTTTCGGTTTTATAAAAACCTTTCAACTTTTCAGATCTTTCAACTTTGTGAAGGTGATTTGTTTTTTTCTTTGTAATTGCATTAGGTATTAATATTTTGAAGAAGGACTTGCTGTAACGGGGATCAGCCAATCAGCGGCTTTGTTTCGGGGTCACAGAGAGAACACAGTTTTCGCGACGACAGTTTTTAGTTTCGTTTTGAATTAGTCGTGAGATTGGCCGGGAAACGCATCGTAGATATTTCTGAGGTGAATTGTCGTCTGTGTCGCTATCTGTGCATGTGTGCGTTCAGAGACATGTGAGTACCCTGGTAAATGTTTACGTATGTGTATTTCTGTGCCTTAGGTTGTTAAAAGAGTCTATTCTGAGATACTCTATTGAAATGTATGTTATCATAAAGTTCGCTAGCATCATGCTAATGCCTACTAATATTAGTTTTATATTAATATTGTGCTTATGTGTGTGCTCACCTGGCACTGTTTAGTTATTATTTGAGTGTACTTATGGTTGAGTAGTAGAGAACTATGTTTTTGGGTTGATATGAAGGCTGCTCTTTAATTCAATAAGAAGATAATGTGTGTTACCTGGTATTTTATTTGGTTATTTGATATGCAGCTAAGGGAAAGGTATAATAATTACAATTTATTAGCTTTACTAATTGAATCATGTCAGCACTGTTGTTTAATTGTATGCTGATATTTTCTTTTCTTTTATTGTCTATTGTAGAACCACACATACTGTACATTCATGAAGACATTCATGACTGTCAATAAACCCATTGAAGAGATTTAAAGCATCCAATTGCATTCTTATCGATGCACCACAGTGGTCACTTATCCCCAACTAGCTATTAAGTCATCATAACAAATATCCTTTGTGTAATGTGTTGAATGTATTATATGGTCAGTTTATTGTGAAAAGATACTGTTAAAATTGTAAAAAAAAGTTCTCTCTCTCTCTCTCTCTCTCTCTCTCTCTCTCTCTCTCTCTCTCTCTCTCTCTCTCTCTCTCAGGTACAAGCTGGGTAAGATTATTTGGTGTAACCAATGTATAACCATGTTCTAGATATTTGAATTGATTGTGGAATTGATCTCTGATATCTGAAATATTAAATTGTTACATTTGATTATTCTAACTGATTTTGATATCGTTCATTTAATGGTTAAAAGGAATAGTCAAACATTCACTTACAATTAATGATCCACAGATATTACTAAAACCTTTCATTTATGGAGTCAGATGAATTAACGAGAGAATATATGATTAATGTATTGCATTTAACCAACCAATACTTTGCATGAGTGAGGACAGAACACGTGATAACCTTCCCTGTGTATTGGCGAACCGGCGTTGGACCAATATATCAGGCCTTACACCTCTTCTTTACCCCCTTTAGATCCTAAAGTTACAGTGGTGGGGAAATATTGCTTGTCATCCTCTTCTTCTAATAGATCAATACGTCTTATTAATAAATTAATATGTTTCTATTCCAAATGTCACAGTTTGGAATGCTTTTCTTCCCAATATTGTCTGGAAAAAAGTCTGGCTAACTCCAAATAGATACTTAATTACTAATAAGATAAGAGAAGTTTCCTTTCGATTTATCCATCGTGTATATCCCATTAATACTTTCTTAAAGAAATTCAAGGTAAAATCTACATTTGAGACGCAATGACTGTTTTTGTTCGGTTTCAGCAGCGAAAATAGTTCCAAACCATAGACTGTAAAGTTCCAAACAAAGATCACAGCAGAACCACCACGCATCTCACAACAACACTCAGCCGTGTTTCATTAGCCTACTGAATGATTCAGCGTTTTGAACGAATCGATTGAGTCAAAGATTCAATTACCTATTCATAAACTGCCTCATTCTGAATGAATCAGCCTTTTGAACGAATCGTTTGAATGAATGACTCAATGAATCGCTCATTAAGACGGTCGCCTGCCGCCTCCTACTGGCGGTTTAGTTTCAAAGTATCATTCTTTTCAACATTCCTTATTTGTATATTCAAAAATATTTAAAATAATCTAATTTAATACAGTTATAATTTTTCAATGTAAATTATTTAATTTGATTGGAAACAGCCTAATGTCTTATTATTTTAATTGAATATATTGATCAAATTTAAGAATTTGAAATGAAAGATGGAGCAAACATTTAATAAAATAAAACCTTATAAAAGGTACATAAAATTATTCTGTTTTCAAACAGTGATGTAATGAAACATTGACAATTTAAGTTTGAATGGAGTAAAGCCTCTGTTAAGGCTATTAAGGAAATGTAATTTTGCCAAAAGAAGAACTTTTATTTTAAATAAATGTTCATTTTTAATTTGCCAACTTCAATGTGATATATTATCATGCTTAACACTGAGAATTTGAATAATTGTAATGTGATCAGATGCAGATATCTAATATGGGCGGTTTGTGGGTGGATTATTTATTTTTAACAGTGGATTTGGGTGACTCAAAGTGCACCAGATTAATGAATTTATCTTTAAAATGTACAAAAATTTCAGATGTTGTTTATGCTCAAACAGCAACATTACACACTAACTAAAGTTAGAAAAGTCAAATCATAATCAACCACCTCTTTAACTGAGACAGAAGTGATGAGCAGCTGACACTGAGCATGCGTGAACTACCAAACGTTCAAGTACAGCGGTTCTCGAATCACCAGTACAGAACCGAGAACTGTTTCTTTCTGACACGTTCGACATACTTTCAAAGTTTCAAATGCCGCATCCAGACTGCGCTTCATACAGAGACCCTCTACATGACGCGGATGGACACAGCGAGTGTGCTTCGTGCCTGGGACCTGGCCAAAGGGCTTCCGGCCAAAGGGATTACGGTATAAAAAAAAGGCTTCAATATTCTCAAGAAAAGGATTTTTCCCTTAGCGTATAGCTACGCAATACTCGTTCCCTTACTTTCAGAGAACCGAGGTTACGTTAGTAACCGATTACGTTTGTCGAATCACCAGTACATAACCGAGAACTGTTTCTTTCGTAAACGTTCGATACGGAGAAGCGATGAGCTGGAGATACTGACCATAATTGATAGCACCGTCTCTGAATCAATCTTTCTTTTGGCCAACTGATGCTGTGCTGATACATGAGCACAGGTGAACCGAGGACTTGAATGAGGGGCCGATTTCGGCTAAATGTAAGTTTATTTAATAACAAATAATATCAAATTGATGAAGACCAGTTTATTCACTTTATATCTTTAAGACATGTGAAACATCCGCGTCTGCTCATCACCTGTAGGGTTCATTTGCAAAACGTAAATGTAAGAAACTCATCCTATGATTATGACGATAATTACTATTATTTAACAGAAGTTATGATTACAAATGCCTTTATTTGAATGTATTTTTATCCGCCGGGATGATAGAATTGACGTCTTTTCGTGAGGATGTAAAAGAACTGGGGAACTTTTTTTAACCGGTTCATTGAAACGAACGGTCCAAAAGAACCGGTTTGTGGAAAAGAACCGGGCTTCCCATCACTACGGGGGAGGCAGGGCCTTGTTTAATTTGTGGAGCCCTACGCAACATGCATGGTGAGCATATAGGGCCACTCAGCTCTGCATGATAGCCTACATACACTACTATACATTTATTAACAGTATAATTTCTATACCTTTTACACTTGCACTATTGTCTAGGCATGAATAAGTTGGCAAAATAGTTCAAGTTAAGTGAAAGAGCATTTCTGTCTCGCAACATGTTGTGCACTACCAAGGACTAATTAGGACTATTTACTACTGTGCGAGCATCTGCTGGTGAAATCCCTAAACTACAAATGAACTTCAGACTTTCTGCTAAGGTCAGAAGCACAATCATTCCTTCCACAAATTGGTATTTATTTTTGATATTATTTGCTAAAATCTTCTCTTTCATTGAGTGGGAATTTACTTTTCATAGACACTAACATGTAAAAACCCAGCACCAGTTGATAAAGCATATAAATACATGTTCAGATGTAGTTGGTGCTCATTCAAAATGAATGATTAGGGTTTCAAGCGCATAGCGCTGACATCCTGTTGTAATTGTTACAATTACAAAATGTACAAAATTACAAAAAGGTTCAGCATTCTCTCCTAAATGTGATTGAGCAGACCAAACCGTAAGTCGTAGAGACTTTAAACTTTGAGGGATGGTAGTTCGCACACTGCCTATAACGTCACCAAGGCCCGCCCCGATCAGCCTGACAGGGGCGCTTCAGCCGTCAAAATGACCAAATGACTCATAACTCCTAAACAGCTGGGCATGTCTTATATTATTGGAATCCACCTTATTGGAAGGCGGACAAAATGCATGCCTCGGATAATGATTTTCAGGTATTTTGGATTTTTGGAACTAGTTTTGGCCCGATTGGAACCAAACCAGTATAGCAAGATTCTCTGGAGTAGTTAATAAAATTCGGTTTACTATCCCTAAGGGCCTCCAAAACATTCAAAGTGGAGGAGCCACTTTTACTAAAAGGGCTTTAACTCATGAATGGAATGAGATATTTTCACCAAACTCAGCACACCTATGTAAGAGATCATTTTGTGGTCACGTTGAAAAGGACGTGTCGACTGTCCACTTGGTGGCACTGTAACATAGAAAAAAAAAACATAAAAATGGCTGTCACTATGCAACAGTCAGTCAGATTGACTTGAAAACTGGCATGTGATGTCTTTGTCCTTAAGGTTCCTTAATTGTCTACAAAGACATTTGCATATCTAAAAAAAAACATATCCGCCATCAGCCAATGAAGTTTGAGTAGCTATCAGACTGCTTACAGGCTTGCTTAATAAAACATAATACCTTTTTACAAGTATGCTTAATGGCCTTAAAGCGCTTAAACCTCGATAATTGCTACTCGCAACTATATTTTGATGAAAATGCATCAATGTTATCAAAGTTCTGGAAACTCAAATTTTATATTGTAAATATACTGCTTAATCAAAATCATATATTGATCAGGGCTACTACAGCAGCGGTTTTCGTTTTTACACTTACCCAGTATCAACTCTCTTTTGACTGAAAACACAAAATCCTTGTCATTGTAAACTTCACATCTGTAAACCCCTTCATCTTCAGCTCTCACTTTTTTCAGACGGAGGGAGAAGTTTCTGTGTTGAATCTGATCAGTAAAGAAATGAGCTCTATCCTGATAATCCTTGTGCTGTTTCTCTGCTCGACTCTCACCATGTCGATACAGATGAACCCGAGTCTCTGAGTCTGTTTCCGAGTCTGTTCTTCTCCATTCCACTTTCAGACCCTCCATTAATAAAGGTTCATTAACATAACAGGGCAGAATCACTGAAGATCCCAGAGGAACGACATCACCATCCATAAAGAAGCCTATAAAGGAATAGAAACATGTTTTTAATGTGGAAAACGTATTTGTAATGAAGACTATATTATGTTCTGGTGGAGAATGAGCAGTCACAAGACGTCCGGTCAGAGACGTATATCTCTTTAATGGTAATTTGCAGCCACATTCAAACAGTAGTGTTTTGGTATATGAACGCACTCTGTAGAATCGATCTAACAAGCAGCATAACTCCATCAAACTTCTTCTGTGTATGTGCAATAGACCACGCCCCGATAGCTAGACTGTTCCGTTAATGCACGTCTTCTATATCTTAACTTAATATGTATTTAGCCACAAGGGGGCATTAGTGTCTCTTTTATAACTATAATACAGATTGGAGAGCCTTTTTAACAGCCGCCCCCACCTTTCCTCTGTAAATGTGTATCCTGGAAAAGGCAATCTCAGTTTGGGCATAGTTCTAAGGAGTAATCAGTCTGGCAGATTAGGGAGGCTGATCAGACGGGAAATTGGGCGAAGGTAGGTTTTGTTCTTTACTTCAACCTCAGCCACCCTGACTCTACCATCTTCTCCAGGGAGAACTTTCGTAACTTTTCCAACTGGCCACAGAGCCCGTGGGAGCTGTTGGTCAACAATCATTACAATAGTTCCAGGTGTTAAGTTTCCTGAATCTCTTTGCCATTTTTGGCGTGACTGAAGTCATGGCAGGTAATTGCGGATAAAATGTTTCCAGAAATGATCTGCCATAATCTGACTATGCCTCCAGCGTCTTCTACTCAAAATCTCTGATTGTGGATACACCACTTGAGGTAGGGATGAGTCCAGCCGCCCCATAAGCAGCATATTAGGAGTGATTGGGTCTAAGTCCGCTACATCAGACGAAGTATAACCGAGGGGTTTAGAGTTGAGAATGCCCTCAATCTCAACAAGTACAGTTCGTAGAACTTCCTCGGTTACAATCTGATCCCCTATAGTAGCACAAAGGGCAGTTTTAAGGGATCGGATTTCCCTTTCCCAACAGCCTCCAAAGTGTGGAGCACCAGGGGGATTGAACTGGAATCTAATCTGTTGGCTGGCTAGCTGCTCTTTTAATATTGGGTGAAGTGCTGCAAAGGCTTCTTGTAACTCTCGATCACCTCCCCGAAAATTCGTCCCCTGATCTGAGATGATTTCAAATGGCTTCCCCCTACGGGAGATAAATCGTCTCAAGGCCATTAAGAATGAGTCAGTGTCGATGTTGCTGAGGATGTCTAAATACACTGCTCGGGTTGTCAGACACTTAAATATGAGCCCCCATCGTTTCTCATTTCTGCGTCCAATTTTAACAAGGTAGGGTCCAAAACAATCTACCCCTGTTGAGTAGTAGGCTGGTTGCAATAAACGCAGTCTTGATGGGGGGAGGTCAGCCATCTTCTGCATGACTGGCTTACCTCTCCATGTTTTACAGCCTAAACAAGCTCTTTGATGTTGACGAATAACTTCTCTGCCCTTCAAGATCCAGTATCTGCGTCGCACTTCTGCAAATACACGTTCTGTTCCTGGATGGTGCAGTTTTGCATCAAAATCTTGAATGATCAACTTGCTCAGGGGATGTCTAGAGTCAAGAACTATGGGGTGAATTGCAAATTCATCTAGTTGTTCTGTCCTTCTGAGGCGCCCACCAACCCTAAGGAGCTGCGTAGTACTATCATATTCCGGAGCGAGGCACAGGAGACGGCTACTCGTGGGTAAAGGTTTACCTGACTTAAGATGGCTAACTTCCACAGGGAAACTTTGGCTCTGTGCCAGGCGGAGGAGAGCTAGTTCGGCTTCTTGATATTCATCTGCAGTCAGAACATCATTATCCGAGGCCGCCCCATGCAATACCTGGGCAGTAGCTTTGAGCAATTCGTCATAGGACTGGAATTGACCACTATCAGGCAACGCTGGATGTTTGTCTGGAACAGTAAACCCACAAAAAGTAGCTCGTTTCACCTCCTCGTCCTCACTCTGCAGGTGGAGAAGTGGACTCTTAGGCCACTGATCTGTGTGCAGAAGGAGAAATGGTGGACCCTGATTCCACCGGCTTGGATTGGACAACTCAGCCAGAGTTTTGCCACGTGTGATGTCGTCGGCTGGATTCGTTTTAGTATCTACATAATGCCAAGCCCCTGGGTCGGTCAATTCCTGTATCTCCGCTACTCTTGTTCCAACAAAAACCTTAAATCTACATGAGTCAGCTTGGATCCAGGTTAGCACAGTAGTTGAATCAGACCAGAGCGTGACATTCTGAATTGGAATGCTAAGCTCTGATATCAGAAGCTTAGCCAGCTGAGCTCCAGTTAAGGCAGCACACAGCTCCAAACGAGGGATTGACTGACGCTTTTTGGGGGAAACTCTTGAACGGGCAGTCAGGAAAGCTACTTCTATGTCTCCTTGGGGACTCTGTGTCCGTAGATAGGCTACAGAGCCGTAGGCTTGCTCCGAGGCATCGCAAAAGATATGGATCTCTCTCAGACATTGGGTCTTGTCTAACTCTGCAGTGACATAACACCTGGGGAGTGAGATGAGTTGGAGGTCTGGTAACTCCAATTCCCATGCCTGCCAGGCGTGGAGTAACTCACTTGGTAGTTGGGGATCATCCCATTCCCTCTTCTTGTCCCACAGGCGCTGAACTAATATTTTAGCTTGTGTAGTGTAAGGGACAATGTAACCCAATGGGTCATATTGGCTGGCCAAGACCTTGTAAATGTTGCGCATTGTGGGTACTGAGTAGTCAATGGGACGGTACTTGTATGACAGTGTGTCCGATATACAGTGCCAGTGTAGACCAAGCGTGGATTCTTGAGCATCTGGTTGACCTTGTGTCAGCCACAATGCAATGCTGGTGGACCTAGCATGAGATGGGACATGGCTCAGGACATTAGGGAAGTTACTAGCCCACTGTCTTAAATCAAACCCACCTGTTGCTAAGAGGTTTCGCAACTTTGTCACCATTGACTCTGCTTCTTCCTTGGAACTGAAACTTTGCAGGAAGTTGTCCACATAGAAGGATTTCTCAATGCTTTCACGGACATCTTCTCCTGGTTGACTATGATCCATGATGTGTTTCTGTAATGCAAATGTTGCACAACATGGACTGCATGTCGTCCCAAAGGGAAGGACTTGCCACTCATAGACTTGGGGAAGCTCTTCTCTCTTAAGATCTCTCCACAGGAAGCGTACCAGAGGGCGATCCTCTGGCAATAGACGCACCTGATGAAACATACCCCTGATGTCACTGCTCAAAGCCACGGTGTGCTCACGGAACCTTAGCAGAACTGACATCAGGGTAGGGCCTAATGTAGGACCTGGAAGTAGCAGTTGGTTCAGGTTCTTCCCTCTGTGCTGAAAGGAACAGTTGAAAACGACTCTGTTCTTTCCATTGTGCTGAGTCATATGGTGGGGGATATACCATGATTCAGTTGTCTGTTCCACCTGTTCTGGAGATATCACTGAAGCATATCCCTCCTCCTCCAACCTTTTCATCTCGGCCCTGTAAGATGCTGCTTGAGTTGGATCTTTAGCTAACCTTCTTTCTATTCCTCTGAGACAAGGCAGGGTACTCTCCTTTGGGGCTTGCAGTATGGGCATGTTCTTCACTCGAAGCAATGGAGTGGCGTATCGAGCAACTCCATCTACCATAACTCTAGTCGTCTTTGACTCGAGTAAAGCAATGGCCTCTTGATCTTGCTTGGATCGAGTAATGAGTTTCTCGCTGCGATACGGGAGCACATCTAATTGCCATAATCTCTCCACTTGATTATACAGGTCGGTAGGGGAAAAGGAAGTAGAAGTGAAGA
This sequence comes from Leuciscus leuciscus, assembly GCF_965113295.1. NCBI lineage: Eukaryota > Metazoa > Chordata > Actinopteri > Cypriniformes > Leuciscidae > Leuciscus > Leuciscus leuciscus. The sequence continues at coordinate 11,215,257 of NC_138725.1, read as the reverse complement.
GACACTGTTGTTCTGAGAGGCAGTGCTTAATTTCTTGAGTGGGACCCTGCAGTGTCCAACCCAGACGGGTCCTGATGGCAGCAGGTCCGTTTGGAGGGCCTAGACGAACTGGTTCAACTGGTGTAATGAGGTGTGGATAGTCAGAACCTATGAGGAGGAGTGGCTGTACGTGGTCAATCTGTTGCAGCGGTAATCCCTGTAGATGCCGATACTTGCTCTGTAACTCACTGACTGGATGTGTATGTTCAGCTAGTCCGAGTGGTTCAGCGGTAAAAGCCTTGTGTATCTTAAAGGAAATCTCAGGTTGGAAGGCAGGTGATACTGTAAAAGCCACAGCAGCCCCTTGTAGATTGTGGCGGTCTTGACGTACTGTACGTAACACCAGTTCTTCAGGCTGACCTGTCAACTTAAGTTGTTGAACTGCAGAGTGAAGGAGTATTGTACGTTCGGACCCATCATCTAGTATGGCGTAAGTTTCCAAGCAATGATTGCCATTCCTTAAGAGCACCTTACAAAGCTTTAACAAAACTTGACGACTGCCAGCGGGTCGATCTAAGTACAAGGTCTCTGTGGTGGTGTTCACTAGGCAGCTCTCAGAGGATCCAGGATCAGGAGAGTCCTTGGTCTTTGTGGTGGGCCGATTATTAACCTCATGGAGGACAAACAAGTGTCTGCCGTTACAGATCTTGCAAAGAGTTCTGAGATTACATTTTGCCGCTTGGTGCCCTCTCCCACAATGCCAACATCGATTGTTTGTTTGAATCCATTTCACTTTCTTATCTCTGCTCAACTGACTGAAACTAGAACAGCCATTCAAGTAGTGATCATGTCCATCACAATATGGACAGAAGATGTTTTTCTCCCTGGACTTAGACTCAGTATCCTTCACTGGCATGGCTCTTGAGACAGTGCATTTCTCTGTACCAAGGAATATACTTGTTGGGTTTGTTTGACGTTTCAAATCCTTACTTTGTCCCTTTCTGCTCATGGCTACTGGCTTATTCGGGGAAAGAGAGAACCTGGAATTATCTTCTTGGACCTGCAGCTCGAACTCTAGCCAGGCTGAGAAATCCAGTAATGTAGGGATAGATACTCTGTGGGGATAGATAAACCTTCTGAAGCTTGTCTGCAGATCATGTGGAAGTTTACACAATAACCTTGTTACGTGGGATCCGCACTCCAATTCAACATAACCCTTCTTGCCCAGCTGTTGAAGCATACTGACTAATGAGCGAACTCTTAATGCAAACATCCTGAAAGCTTTCACATCTCCACTGATGATGTTCGAGGCATCCATAAGTTCTGCTATTCTCTGAAGGGCCAGCTGGTGGGGTTGTCCAAACTGCTGATTAAGTGCTTCCATAGTATCTGAGAAGGGATACAATGAATTGCTGTAGGAATCTGCTATAAGCAGAGCTTCTTCCAATTTTAAGTGGTCGACAAGTATCTGAAACTTGAATCTCTCAGTGGCATCAGCTGGTAGAATATTCTCCAACGCGATTCGTAACCGAGAAAACTCTCTTGGGTCTGGCTTTACAAAGTTTGGGATGGTGGGAGCTGGTCCACGGTAAGTGCTCTCTTGGCTGGGAGGGATACGTTGCACTGTGTGACGATTGACACCTGTGATGTCATCTGTTCTGCTGTAGTGTGAGGGTCTCTGGGGGGAAGACTGTCGAGGTGAGATAGGACTGGAATAGGTCTGCTGTGAAGTCATCTCAAGCCTTTTAAGCCTCTGATCTAAGTCGGAAATGAAGTCATGTCTGACCTGATCATCTGCACCGTCACTCACTTTGTTAGGCAGCTTTGATCGAGGTAAGGGTACAGGCCTTGCTTCTTTGGCTCTTTGTGGGGGATGAAGACGAGGCTGTGGTATTGGTGAGGACATACCTGTTAAATGATGACTGGGCTGGTTACTTGCTACTAGCTGTTTCATCTGTGCTTCAAGAGCCTCATTCCTTTTTTCCAACAGTCTCATCTGTTCATTTGCAAAATGCCGCAGTTCATCATTCTCTTTTTTAAGCTGCTGAAACTCTGCTAAGACCACCAATGACAACTCAGAATGTGGAGAGGAGATTTTATGCCGCGGTTCATCTTCCCTGATAGAGCTCCATTCTAGTAGCTGCCCATGCTGAGGACTTGGTCTGTGTTCATGGTAGGTAGCAGCTATGTTGAGTGAAGCTGCTCCTGGTGGATCAGAATCTTCACTCAGTTCAGGAGAAGAAGTGTCTGCTCTGTCCTGTGACTGTAGCCTTGGGTGGTATCTGGTGACCTCAAAGTCAGATAGATAACTAGGTAGACGCACTGATCGCCTGGGTCTGACAATGGGCTCAGGAGATTGAGGTCTGGTGTCAGGATCACGCTGATACATCTTACTTGTGACAGCTCCTCAATCCGGCTCGAAGGACCACTTGTAATGAAGACTATATTATGTTCTGGTGGAGAATGAGCAGTCACAAGACGTCCGGTCAGAGACGTATATCTCTTTAATGGTAATTTGCAGCCACATTCAAACAGTAGTGTTTTGGTATATGAACGCACTCTGTAGAATCGATCTAACAAGCAGCATAACTCCATCAAACTTCTTCTGTGTATGTGCAATAGACCACGCCCCGATAGCTAGACTGTTCCGTTAATGCACGTCTTCTATATCTTAACTTAATATGTATTTAGCCACAAGGGGGCATTAGTGTCTCTTTTATAACTATAATACAGATTGGAGAGCCTTTTTAACAGTATTACTGCAAAAGATAAGAAAAAACTCAAAACACTTCCAGTATCACATCAGAAAAAGTATGTTCCATCATTACCATATCCTGCAAAAAGTGATAATGTGCGATTATTACCTTATGAATATATACTTTAACTCAAAAAAAAGTTTGGGTCAGGGATAAGATCAGTGAATTACTCTACTTTATGATGCTGAAAACCATATCACCTGATCATCTTTTTTTCTGGTTTCCTTTGCAACAAATTATATATCTTGTTAAACACTGTTACAAAGACCACTAACTCATATAAAACCCAATAGTCAAACTGCCCAACTAAAGGAAACACTGATCACTGATCACCATAATGGCAACCAAACATTTTCAATAAAATATTAATATCTAAACCTCTGTTAATTCTCAGAAAGAACTTCTGCAGATGAATGGCAGAAATAAAGTCAAACTGTTTAGTAATAAGTGAAGCTGGTAATGCTGTTTGTGGAGTTGTTTAATCCTCCTCTGCTGAGATCTTCACAGATTTAATGTCTTTTTTTATCTTCAGTTGATTTCGTCTAAAGGTCCTTGCACACTGAGTTTTTCGTATCTGTGATTCAGTGGCTCTGAATTGTCAAAAAAAAAAAAAAAAAAAAAAAAAAAAAAAATGCTTGATACCGATGCAAAAAATGCACAAAATCGAACCCGATCCAAAAAAATATGATGACGGACTAAAGTTTTGGAGGCAGTGTGTAAACATGATTGACATAATGAGGATATTTTGGGGATATTTAATTTAATTTGATCAATCAATAAATTCCTCTTGAAACAAACTTTGTTGTATTATTTTAATTTAATACTGTGAAGCTGCTTTGATACAATCTGTATTGTGAAAAGCGCTATACAAATAAACTTGACTTGACTTGACTTGAGGATGTATCTATTTTTTAATGTGCAAAAATTTTGGAAGGAAATTTCGGACTCTGCATAGCCAAGGGCACAATTAAGGCTGTGGCTGAAGTCAGTTGTAGTCCTTGTTTCTCTTTTTTCTGTTCTTGTTGTTTCTCTTTAACTTTAACTCTGATTCAGTTACTTTAACACTCTTTAGAGTGGGAACATATGCACTCTGAGCAGAGTTAATTTAACTCTAGGGACTTTTCTGTGTATGTACTGTATTGTTGATTAACTATTAAGAGTCGAGTTCGATTTGTTTGTATCGGTTTACTTACTCAGAACCACATCTGTCTTGGCTGAAAACACACAATCCCTCTTGTTGTAAACAGTACATGTGTATTCTCCTTCATCTTCAGCTCCCAGATCATCCAGACGGAGGGAGAAGTTTCCATGTTTAATGTGTTCAGTAAAGAAATGAGCTCTATCCTGATAATCCTGCTGCTGTTTCTCTGCTCCATCTTCATACAGATGAACTAAAGTCTCTGAGTTTCTTCTAGTTCTTTTCCATTCCACCTTCAGATCTTCAGTTAGTAAGTTTGGAGGAACATGACAGGGGATAACCACTGAAACTCCCAGATAAACATTAAGGTTGCCAGATTTTTGCACAATCAAACCTGAGAAGGAAAGGACATTTCATTTCCAATGTGAGGTATATGCTGAGGAATAATAACCTCACTATCAGCCTCTGTCTAGGCTGTTTAAATCACAGTAAATACAGCGGTAACACTTTATAATAATGGTCCGTCATTAATAAGTAACTATGCAGGAAGTAACGCAGGACTAATGAGTAGTTCTACATTAACACTTCAGCTACTGCTATTAACTAATATAGAAACAAGCTTAACTAATCAGTAAGTAATCTCAAATTTAGGCATTTATTGATTAGGTAATCAATAATTTTAATGAGGTTATAACCTCATTAATAACCGTCAACTAAAAGAATTACCAAATAATTAATAATCACAACATTAACGTGTCTGAGATGTGTGCAGTTGTCTTTATTTTACTTTAAAGATGGTCATAAAATGCATCACTTATTACTCCAGTGATCTGGACCATTATTTTGAAATGAAAAAATAAAATAAAAAAATGCATGAATGTGACAATGACAAATCAGAATAATGATGCTGATTGATGCTCTCAGAATCACAATAACACACTTCACAAAAATATTCAATATTCAACGAAAATAGAATAATCTTTTCCCCCATTACCATACACAATATTGATGAGCAATCTGCATATAGGTAGATTTGGCTATAGTTTTCCTGAGTTTAGCTACTAGTAACACAATTTGATGATATAAATTCAACAATACTTTAACAGCTGCTACCACAAATTTCTTAATGTTTTATAATTTATGTCTTATCCTCATCTTGGTGTTGTATTTGTCGAAATATTAATAACTACTCAAATGAATTAAACTCGTCATCTAAAACTAACTTTTGACTTCTTGACTTTTTCTAAACTGTAAATATCTCCATATTAAAATCAGCAGCAACTGTTTGATTTACCATCCTTTCACACTCAATAAAGATTCATTATTATGATGATGTTATTATTATTATTATTAGGTTTAAAACTCATTTCCCACTGAATCACAGTAAATCAGAATATGTTCCTGTTATAATTGTACCTTTAGTTTGAGATCTGCAGTAGATCAGATAGCAGAGCAGAAGTGCAGATCCAGATGCAGAGATACAGAGAATCAGCATTATTATGTGTAGAGTAGAGAAACCTGTCAAACACACACACTTATTGGACAATGCTGTTATTGTGCAAAGTTTCTTGTATATATTGCACAAAATTTGTCCCTAAGAAATGATTAAGAAGGAACACACACATATTCAGCTAAAGGAGTTATAATAGTTATAATAATATAAAAAGGAGTTTTATAGCTCATTCCACTGGCCATAAGGAAAACCTATAAGACTTCACAAATCGTTACAAATTCTGTTGGCATGCCTCAAGTGTCACGGTGTGGGTTTTGTCTTGTCTGTCACGTGATTCCCTGTTTGTCATGTGATCCTGCCATGTGTCTTGTCATTTTGTTAATTGTTTGCTCATTGTCTACAGGTGTCTCGGATTTACCACGCCCCCTTGTTATCTTGTTTAGCTTGTCTGCTTGTGTATTTATACCTCTGTGTTTCAGTTGTGGTTTGTCGGTCGTTGAAGTTGTTTGCTGTTCTTTGTAACTGTTCCTGAGTTCCTTGTTCTGAGTTCTGTTGTTCGCCCTGTTTGTTTTCATTAAATTTAGTACTTGCATTTGGATTCTCTCCGCTTTATTTCTGCCTCATCGTCACATCAAGGTTCAATATTGGGTCCTATGGTCTTCTCACATATGAATTATTGCTTTACCAGCTAGATGCAGACAGGTTGGACTACATTACAACCAATAGAAAGACTCAATAAGCAAGCTTTAAAAAAATATTGGACAAAAGGTCCAATTTAAATCATCATTGTAACATTTTTAACTAAATATTATATTTTAAACTGGGAAAATATGAATAAATTTGCAGATAATTTACTTGTGTATAAAATTCTGCATGATATGGCTCCATAATAAACACATGTGTCTTGTTGCAGTAACTGGCGTGGAGAAACCGGATAAAAGCCCCCGGGAAACAGGGAGATGAAGAGACTGGACTGAGGACTCGTGTGAGCTGAGAATGGTTGGCTGCTGTGAACGGAGATGCTGATTGCTTTGATTTAAAGTGAACGTTTGTGGAAGCGTGTTGTAATGGTTCAGTTTAATTGTAAGGAAAGTTTGATTTGGTTATATGTTGACCTTTAAGCGCCCTCTTGAGGATTGTGGATGGTAACTTTCGTATGACTTGTGTTGAGTTGAGTTCATTGTGAAGTGTCACGGCTGAAGAGCGGCTCGTACGGTGAAGTCGAGGCCTGCATAAGGCTGTAAGTCACTATTATTTATTTGTAATAGAAATATAATGTTTAGTAGGTTTAAGATGGTTGTCAGTAAATTCATTAATCTAGAGATGCAAATGTTGCTAAAAACAAAACGTAAAGTGACATGCAGAGCATGAGCATTAGTCAGTGACATATGCTAGCGATCTTTTGTTATGATTGTTAGGCTAATTTGGATTCTGTGATTACAAGCTATTACCTAAAACAAGGAATATAATTAACAAACACACATGACAATGTGACATTTAATGCTTAATGTGTTCATTTAATGTTTCATTTGAATGCTTTTTAGGCAGTAAATACTGTTCAGTCATCTATGCACTTTGAATTCTAATGGCTGTATTTTCTATGTCTGTTTACAGTTTTACAATGTTAAAGTTAAACGAGAAAATATTCACAGACATCCCAAGTCTCCCGGAAGTTCCGGGAGTCTCCCGCATATTGATAGCGGCTCCCTGATGCCCGCAAATCAGTTAAAATCTCCCGGAAGCAAGAGCGTGCAAGCGTAGCGCGCGCACGGCAGAGAGAGGGAGCGAGAGACCTTGCGTGTGGACGCTAGTGTGCGTGTGTGTCGCGGGATTTTATCTCTACTCTCGAACCGAATTAATCAGACCCCCAACCCCCCCAAATTGTTTGTTTATTGAAAAAGACATAATAAAAGTCAGCTGACCCTGTCTTCTTCCTTCTATGTTCTGAACATTGCTACATGGATGTAAATAATTAACTAAATTACACTTGTGTATTAGTTTTTTTTTATGACTCACCCAGTTTCTCCAGCACTACAGTTGCATTGGCTGAATCTCTTCCAGCAAACACTTGACACATGTAAACCCCTTTATCCTCAGTTCTGACGCTCAGTCGGACAGAGAAGTTTCCTTTGGGGATTTCAGCAGTGAAGAACTCAACTCTGTCTCGGTATCGCTCGTCTGATGAATCTGGAAAAGCCTTGTTGTTTTGGTAGAGCAGAACCAGAATGTCTTCATCTTCATCGGTTTTCTTCCATGAAACCTGTTCAAAGTCTTCAGGTGTGATGTGAGAGTCTACAGAGCAGTTCAGAGTGATGTCTTCTCCCACAGACGCAGATATGGGTCGATCTGATCCTGAGACTAGCAAACGCTCTGAAAGAACAAACTGTGTAAATATCACATACACTCAAAGTATTTCTGAAGATCCATTTCAGTTCAGACTCACCAACATCTTTTATCTGAACCTCAGTCTCTCCAGACTCCTTCTGAGTGTGAACTGTACATGTGTATTCTCCTTTATCTTCAGCTCTCAGATTGTCCAGACGGAGGGAATAGTTTCCATGTTTAATCTCCTCAGTAAAGAAATGAGCTCTATCCTGATAATCCTGCTGCTGTGTCTCTGGTCGACTCTCACCATCTTGAAACAGATGAACTAAAGTCTCTGAGTCTGTCCTTCTCCATTCCACTTCCAGATCCTCCATTAGTAAAGGTTCATCAACATAACAGGGCAGAATCACTGAAGATCCCAGAGGAGCAACCAGAGGACCAGAGGGACCGTGCACAGCCAACCCTGAAAACAATGATTTTCCCATAGAAAGGGAAAGAGAAAAGTGAGATAAAGCTGGTTTTGTAGTCAAAAACCGATAATGACATTTTTAGCTGTCGAAATTTTCATCCCTATTTTTATGTCATGTATTGTAAAATGATGTACTTTATTTTCAAGAGAAAGCACTGAATTCCTCCGTATTTTTCTCCTTTTACCCAATGCCAAGCACATACTGCACGATTTTACCCCAGACTTTCACCCGCCGAACATTTTGTGGAAATTGCCAACAAATGCCTGAAATCTGAGGCAAATCAGTGCTCGTTTACATGAGTGACATTCGCATAATGTGTGCTATCAAAGACCAATCTAAGAGAAGCTTCTAGAAATAGAGTATCTTGCACTATATGTTTACCACTAGGGTATGTTGATGGCCTTTTATTCTTCTATACTAACTTACGTCACAGACTACGATTCAATAAGTATCATCATCGTACATTCTACATACACATCGTATCTAAGTTTATTTCATGAATACAGTGATTTGTAATGATCTTATAGGATTGACGTATAGTACAGTCTGTTGCAGGCATAAGGCAGTGTCTGAGGTCAGTTGTAGTTCTCTTTATTGTGTTCTTGTTCATCTTTCCTTCAGTGATTCTGCTTGTTGACAGCAGGTGTTCATCACTAATGCTCAATCATCACTTAATTACTGCTTTAAGTCCACTCTTGAATGGTCTTAGGCCTTGTCCACACAGAGACGCATTTCGCTAGCCTGGCAAGCCAGACCTACATCAAGATGTCAGGTCTGGCAACTCACCATAGACACGGCTCAATCCGAGGGGCGGGATAAATGGCTGTCTTTCAAATTCCCTCTGCACGCAATAGGACAGCGCTTCAACCAACCAGAGTGTTTTCCCAACAGAGACGCTAACGTTAGTTGATAGATTCAACTTTTGCCATATCTGGCCGGCAAAACTACGAACACAACTTCCTTTATTTTAAGAATGACTTAAGTGCCGTTATTTGCTCTTTTCTCAAAGAAAAACTTAACTCCAAGTCCTCCAGAGTCGCAGCCAAAGCCAATTCGACAGACTGTTCTCCAGCAGAAGCCGCCATTCTTTGTTTTCAAGTAGCAGGGAACCGTCCCAACTCTGTCGTCATATGTTAAGCCCGCCCCGCCTACTCTATACACGACGTGATTGGCCTGACCCAATTTAGGTTTTTGCAGCTCGAAAGTCAATGGAGAGTTGCTAGACTACCCTGGCTGCAAAATACATTTTGCTGCCGCTAGGGTGCGTCTAGATTTCTAGGCTAGCGTTTTGCTGTATATGTAAACAATCTTGTATCGTATCTGCATTTCTTCCAGGCGGATCTGGGGCCTCATTTATAAACGTTGCGTACGCACAAAAGAAGGCGTACGCCGCTCTCTACGCAATAATTGGTATTTATAAAAAGCAAACTTGACGGGAAAATGTGCGGTCCTTCACGCAAGCTCTGACCCAGGCGTACGCACAAAAACGGGTGAAATGAGAAATGGCGACACCGTCGGCAGAGGGAAGAAACACGTGAAAGTGTGTGAAACTGTAGACCGTTGTGTAAAAGAACTGGCAATACTGCCTCTCATAAATAACATGAAGACTTCACAAAGCAAGTCTTACAATTAACAGCCGACACGAATACCCGTTTGATCGATCTGCAGTGTAAAACAAACAAAATCAAACGAAGATTACAACAGAAATGCAAATGAACACATATTTGCAAAAAGAAAAGTGAAATATGTTCTGCAATAATATTGGCATGTTATGCAATTCATCCTCATAACACATCTGTAGCTTGTCAGATGCAATCAAATGGATGGTAATAAAATGCCATGATGCCATCACAATGCGTAATGACGTAATGAAAGTTACGTTTCTTGGTTTTCCTCTCTGTGTTTGCCATGATTTCGCAATCGATGAATATTAACTTGTGGGCGTTTCACGGACTATTTATGGGCAACTATGGGCGTGACATGAAGCCGCAAAAGCTGCGCTACATTTAGAATTGATTGTGATTTATTAAGGGAAAACTGCGTAGGATGTGCGTGCGCACGGTTTTATAAATCCGAATATTTCTGTGCGTACGCATGTCCTATGTTTCATCCGTACGCCACTTCTGACGCAAATCCTACGCAAAGTTTTATAAATGAGGCCCCTGGTGTTTTGGGAGCCTGAAATCACTATTATTTGGAACCGGGTCCAATTGGATAAATCTGAAAACGACACCCTTGCGTTTTCGTGTGAACAGCCAATCGGTATATTTTGTGAAACGTTGATGTCATCACCCCACGTGTCGACTCTAGTCAGATAGTCAGACACGCTACGTCACGCATCAGCAACAACTGCGACTGCGACTACATACTTGTGTTCGTGCTGCAGAAGATATGAACCTCTTTTATTTATTTATTTATTCATTATTTACTTTAATGTATTTTTATTAGATTTCTTTATTCTATTTCTTAATTTATTTATATTTTCTTTCTTATGCTATGATGCTTGTCTGTTGTCTGATTAAGATATTTCATATTTTGTACCAGGCCATTTATGGTTGTTTATAGTGTTCAATCAATTTTTTGGTAAAAGAGAAGAAAAAAAAAGAGGAAGCCACTGAGCCTATTATTATTATATATTGCGCTTACGGTTTATGCACATGCTGCAAGTCTTCTTCTCCATATTTAGTGTATCTCTGTGGCAGAATTACAGCGCCACATACTGGTCTGGCATGTATACTACATCGTTTTGAGTCAGTTTCAGCGGTTTCATGTGTGCGGATATTTCTTGAGTTGACGGCGTGTTTACAGATTTTTTTTAGAACGAGGAAAAAAAAAGATTGGATAGGAAACGCTCTGGCTTTATGTGGATGTGGTCTCAGTCTTAGTCTTAGTCTTGGTTTTGATCTTGGTCTTCTTGACTACACATATGTCATCTATTATCTCAAACAATGGGTCTCAATCTCTAATAATTTCTAATAATATTCGTATGCATACGCACAAGAAAACTTCTCATGAAAAAATGGCACCTAATTCACAACACGTGTGTTTGCACATTCATTTGTTCTTGAGAAGTTTAACTCAAATGGACAAATTCCCATGGTTATCTGTGTCAAATTAAATTCTTTTTTTTTTTTTTTTTACATTTTACAAGCTAATGTTGTTTATGAATCATTGACAGAAATTCTTTCACTTTCATTGTTGTAGAAAAACAGGTTGTAAACACAGGATCAAATCAGGATAACCAGGAAATATAACCTGAGAAAAAATATTGAAGTACAACACAGACTGACTTCAACAGGACACCAAACCAACCTTAACCTTAACCAAACTTAACCAACGTTAATCAAATGTAAAGATCCTGTATTTGAGCTTGTTTTTTGTCTAGATTCCAGTTCACTCTGGACCTTCAGCTTCAAGAGGTGCATCATGGGAAGCATTTAAACACTGCTTTTAAAAATATATTTTTTTAGTTGCAAAAATAAATGCATATTTGTGCCTTTAATTGTGTGCCTTTTCACCAGGATTAGGATAAAGAGAAAAAAAAAAAAGTATAAACCATCAGATATTATTAGAATGATAACCACAAATATAAGCATAAGCAGGTCCATGTTCAGTTATGATAAATTATCATAATCTCTTTGGCTCGTCAAGTCAAAAAGTTTTATAAGAGATAATTCTGGTGCATTCAGAAATGCTGAAACTTGATATTTACTTTACCGTGAAACTGCATTAATCCAGACAAACCGGTTCTGATTAAGTTGGAAAAACATCACTACTATAAAAAAAAATTAAAAGCATCTCTAAAGGAAGTCGGCACCAGAGCATATGAACTATATCTATTAAAGTCGCATTCTGGCTTCCGCTTCAGTTAAAATCACGTTCACTTAAATAAAATATTTAAATATATGTGTAGCAGGTTTGTATTAAAAACATTTATTTTGTGATTCCACTTGCCATGACCATTGCTGGGTTTTCCTCATTCTTCCCAGTCTGTGTGAGTATTCACAGCGGTGGGTTTAGTTTACGTGCTGATTTAATGAGGCCGTATTTCTTGTCACTGATTGTATGTTATACTTGTATAATTGTCACGTTAAGTCCCCCTGTGATTGACACACATATGTTTCATTGAGTATTTTCTTTCTTTAAGTGGTTTTCTTTACCACTGGGCAGACAATATAGCCTAGAAATCTACACGCACCCTAGCGGCAGCAAACTGTATTTTGCAGCCAGGGTAGTCTAGCAACTCTCAATAGACCTTCTAGCTGCAAAAACCTAAATTGGGTCAGGCCAATCACGTCGTGTATAGAGTAGGCGGGGCGGGCTTAACATATGACGACAGAGTTGCGACGGTTACCTGCTACTTGAAAACAAAGAATGACGGCTGCTGATGGAGAACAACGGTCTTTCGAATCGGCTTTGTCCGCGACTCTGGAGGACTTGGAGTTAAGTTTTTCTTTGAGAAAAGAGCAAAGAACGGCACTTAAGTCATTCTTAAAAAAAGGAAGATGTGTTTGTAGTTTTGCCGGCCAGATATGGCAAAAGTTGAATCTATCAACTAAGCTCCGCTGTTGGGAAAACGCTCTGTTTGGTTGAAGCACTGTCCTATTGCGTGCAGAGGGAATTTGAAAGACAGCCGTTTATCCCGCCCCTCGGAGTGAGCATATCTATGGTGAGTTTCCAGACCTAACATCTTGATGTAGGTCTGGCTTGCCAGGCTACAGACAATACCGAAATTCTTTAAATCCCAACAGAACATTAAACACTAACAGATCTCTCAATATCTCAGTAGAAATCACCAATATCTGCCTTATGATTGGACACACACACACACACACACACACACACACACACATATATATATATATATATATATATGTATATATATATACACAGTCAGGGCCGGATTAACCATTAGGGCAACTGGGCACTTGCCCAGGGGCCCATGAGATCTAGGGAGCCCTGACAGGTAGGAAATTCACAGAAATTTAATAAAGTTATCAAACTCTTTTCAGTCTTCACTGCATAAACTGCTACGCGGGTTCACAAAGACTTTCCTCCCTCCCCGCTGAACGCCAGCGATTACTAATTAGTGAAATGCACTCGTGAAATGGTTGAGCGTGGTAAAGTTCGTTTCAGGCTCGATATTAGCCGGACATTTGTTCTATAGGGTCGGTAGTCTAACAAAGATATCAATAGCAAGATTAGTTTTAACATTATGTGACCATTGTATATCAACATGATGAAATATTCGTTAAAAATCATTTGTGCATTAATGCTGCATAATTATACCTGAGAATGCTTTGACGTGTTTCCACAGCGCACGATGCTTAAGGGAACGTCTGCCAATTCCACCAACTGCGTTAAACGTAGTCTATAATTTGTATTATTTAAAATTACTTTTAACATTTAAAAACAGACGTTTTCAAATCCCAAAGCTTGCAGAAGGTTCCTAATGGCAATTCCTGGTATAGCCTTGAGTAAATTAACATGTCTAAGAAAATGATTCATAAAACATATAAATATCAGTTGAGCCTATGTTTACTTTCGTCACTGACACAGACGAAAATGAAAAGACTATCAGTCAAAGTTCAGCTTTAGGAGGGGTAGAAATAGGCCAGGATAAGAATACTGAGAGAGTAAGAAATATGAAGATGAGGAGAGAGCAGATATTGACAAATAATCGAATGACAAGGTTTTAAAGCTAGCCTATTTCTTATAATTTTTTGGCCTTCAAAAGTCCTAAATTGCACATATGTAGGTCAGAGAAATCCAAATTTTCTCGGGGGACCATGCCCCCGAACCCCCCTAACTACGGGGGGCCTTGAGTCTTGTTGCCCAGGGCACAGGAAATTGTTAATCCGGCCCTGTACACAGTGTATATATATATATATACAGTGTGTGTGCACTCTCAGAAAAAAAAAAAAAAGTACAAAACTGTACCTTTTAGGGTACAAGTGACCATCACTGGTGTGGTACCCTGAAGGGTACACTTTTGTACCTTTAATGCGAGGTACAAAAGTGTACCTTATAACTGTGTACCATTTAAGGGGCAATTTTGTACCCCAAGGAACGATTGTGCATACTGCAATAAAAGCACAAAATTATATCTTATTAAAGCAGCAGGTTGAGACAAGAATTGTTAATCGCACATAAAGGCTCATCATACATTACTCAGCAAATATAATTAGAGTTATGAAAAAGTCCTTTAAAACAGTAACGCCTGCCAAGACGTCCACTGAGGAGCCAGAATGAAAGTTTTTATGACGTCTTTTTTTGACGTGTTCGGCACGTCCGATATAGACGTTCATCGAACTTTCGTACAAGATTAAAAACTAGTACAAATGTGGCCATTGTGGACATATTTTCAACATCTTTGGATCATGAGAGAAACCAGATCTGAAGGAAATACTGTATGGCTCAGGCACTTGTACTGCCCTTAATCACAGACATAAAATACAGATACTTTGACTATTTCTGTTAGACATCTACAGAAGATCTTAGTGAGAGTTAACAGAGGTTTAGATGTTGATATTTGTTTCATTTGAAGTGTCACCATTGTGGTGAGCAGTGTTTGCTTTAGTTGGCTCTTGGTCCCCGTTATCCTTGCGTTAGCTTTTTCTTTGACTGCTTTATCTGTGTGTTTTTAAAACACCATTTTTGTGGCAGAGATAGCCAAGAAAAATTTAGATCAGCAGTCCTTGTTGATTTGACAAAATCATCACAAAACAAGCATCTAATGTTGTCAGATACAGTTTGGCATTTATAGCCGCCCACTTTGTGGAACTACATTATTGGCACCAATAGCATTTAAATTATAACTTATTTAGCGGCGGATCTAAAGGATGTGCACACAATGTTTTGAGCAAGAGTATCATTTAGTCACACACAGACAACAATGGTGACAATAAAAAAAAAGGTTTATGCTGCAATGCATGATAAAAAAAAAAAGTACTTTCATAGTACAAAACCCACCTTCAAATAAATGATCATTTTAATGCTATTGGTGCTAATATTGTAGTTCCACATGGTTAGCAGTTATAAATGCCAAATATACAGTCAAAAGTTTAAACACAACATTAAGTGCTCGTACAAGGAGCTGATGACAGCGGAGCTTACTTTATCGGCTATCTCTGCCACAACAAGTGTGTTTTACAAACACACAGTTACAGCAGCCAAAAAAAAGCTAACACAAGAAGAACGAGGAACAAGAGCCCAACTAAAGCAAACACTGATCACCACAATGGTGACTTAAAATTAAACAAATATCAACATCTAAACCTCATCTAAACAATGTAAGGAAATTACATTGAAATAAACATGAGTTTTAATAAATGATGTTGAAAATATGTCCACAATGGCCACATTTGAACTAGTTTTTAACCTTGTACGAAGGTTTGATGAACGTCTAAATCAGACGTGCAGAACAGGTTAAAAAAAAGACGTAATAAAAACGTACATTCTAGCCCCTCAATGGACGTCTTTTCAACATATGACTTTTGTGACAAAGACGTTGAAAAGACGTCTTTTGGACATCATTTTGCATAGTGGTGGACTTTTAAAATCGAAAAGTCATTTTTATTATTTTTAATATCATCAAGTGTGTTTGTAACAATGCATTAAATATTCGTGCTGAAGAGAACTTCTGTGCTGTCCATTTTACTTTAATTAGTAATCACTTGATTTTCCGTTTGAGGGCCGTTTATAATTTGAGTCGGAGCGTTGCGTTGGGGAAGACTTGTGCGGCCTAACAAAATATCACAATCCCAACGGCAGGACATTTTTGGACTCAAAGTGTAAAAACTGAGATAACCACAAATTACAATGACTAGCCCTGGAAATATATATAAATAATAGTGTTTGCCAGTTTTTATTTAAAAAATAAGGAATGAAAGGCTAAAGTATGAAAGTTTATAGTCCATGGATAAAGGCCGTTGTCACACCGAGAAGAATCCTTGAGAAAAGCCTGTTTAATTCATTTTTTTATTATTATTCAAAAGGTACAAAAATGGACCTTTCACATCAAAAACTAAAAATCTGTACCTTTATAAGTCGTTTTGGGAACATAATTGTACCCTAAGGACCTATTGTGTACCTTTAAAGGTACAGTTGTATGTTTTGTACCCATAGGAACAAAATTGTACCTTCACTGTACCTTTTTTCTAAGAGTATGTGTGTGTGTGTATATATATATATATATATATATATTAGGGCTGTCAAAAGATTAATCGCGATTAATCGCATCCAAAATAAAAGTTTGTTTTTAATAATATATGTGTGTGTACTGTGTATAATTAAATTTGTATATATAAATACACACACATGCATGTATATATTTAAGAAAAATGTGTTATTTATATATATAAAAAATATATTTATATATAATATAAACTATATAAATATATATACAGTATATGTATGCAAATATTTCTTAAATATATACATGCATGTGTGTGTATTTATATACAAAATAATTATACACAGTACACACACATATATTATGTAAACACAAACTTTTATTTTGGATGCGATTAATCGCGATTAATCTTTTGACAGCACTAATATATATATATATATATATATATATATATATATATATATATATATATATATATATATATATATATATATATACTGTATATATATGGCTTTAATTCTGATTTATTTCTCTCAGTTAATATATATATATTAACTAGAGAAATAAATCAGAATTAAAGCCGTAGGTACGAATCTCATAATCATCGTCATCATCATCATCATCATCATCGTCATCTCAAGTAAATTAACCTACAAAACTACTGAGAGCTTAAGACATCAAACAAAGTCATGTTGAAAATGACAAGTAAATCAGGAGGGATTCATCTAAATGTGCTCTTAATATTTACTAATTATAACACATGATTTTACACACTATTGAAGGAGGACACATGATGATGTTTTTTCTTCACTATCAGGTACAAATAATACATTTTAAATAGAAAATAAATGAAACATTTTGTAAAGAAATCCATATGTAGGCACAAACTCATTTCAAGCGTTTTAGCAGAAGCCTCTACCAGCAAAAACTGATTTTTAAGATCATGAGCAACATAAATTCAGTCAAATGTGTCCAAAACTGATACTGTAAGTTTGCAGATATTTTAAATTGGACATAATAAACAATCTGCCTTGCCAGATTTAACTTGAAGAGAGAAAAACAATGTACAAACCATCCGAAATAACTGGAATCACAGTCAGAGAAATGAACATTAGCAGGTCCATGTTCAGCTGAAGTTATGATCATCTCCCTGGATCGTCAAAGTGAAATCTGTAAGAGATCTGGTGCATGAAGGCAGTGTGTTTAAACTTGTATGGCTTTCTTCCTTGTTTTTGACAAATAGATTAGAAACTGGAGCTCTTCCAGATAAACCGGTTCTGATTAAATGGAGTAAAAAAAAGTGGAAATAATAATTTAATAAAAGCTTCTGTAAATGGAGTATAATCTGAAACTGCATGTTTTTAAAAGATCAAGAAATGAGCAGAACTTTTACCCTAAATTAAAATTGTGTTAAATGTGTTATTTTAATGAAATAATGTTACATTATTCTGCTGACTGGATGCTTACTTTGAAAGGTGTGTTTCTGACTGCAAAGACGACTCGTACTTGAGCTTTACTTTACATGTTATTGTTCTCGTCGACTTCTTTCACATCACTGATCTATGTAGCGACTGGGCTATTTGAATCATTCGTTCGTTTGATTCTGAATTAACAAATTCGGACTCTCTGTGCTTTCTAAGCACATTCCTCCCCAAAACGTTCTTTGCTAAGCTTACTAAAGCTTGTAACCTCTTGACTTCAAAATTATAAATCATACGCCGGCTCCAGAGAGACTGGAGCAAATGGACTTTTCTGACACTTATGGCATCTCAGAGATACTCCAGAAACCTGAAACCAACATTCTTCTTCCCTGTGGGGAGCTTCTAAAGGACTCACAGAGAGATAACGAAAACTTTCTATGTGACATACACACACATACACACACACACAACACGTGTGTTTATAAAACACTACTGTTATAGCACAAAAGTCAAGACAAAATGAGATCAGGGGTTTATGGTTAAGTATTGATGATGACAATCATCGTTTAGTGACCTGATTCACAGATCTCATTCAGAGTCTAATCTCTGATAAAATCTCTGGCAACATCGTGATTCTACAGCATAAATGTTGTGACCATCAGATAATATGAAGGATTTTCCTAACAGTGTGTGCACAAAATATTTTCATCTATGGGATTACTAAGACTCACACAGACATCAAGAATCAGATGAATCTCAACAATGGTGACCATTAAATAAGGATTCATGCTGCAATTGCATTCTGGGTACTAGCATAATACAAAACTTATCCGTGGCTCCCAGCATGCATTGCGGCATGAATCAATTTTGAATGGTCACCACTGTTGAGATTCGTATGCTGATTCTTGAAGTCTGTGTGAGTCAGTTTGATACCATCAAATTTTTCAAATCTGATTGTCACAACAATGGATCTTACAGGTCTCCTTAAATGTTATGAGTTAGCTTAATTTATTGGATTTGATTTGACTTTGTGTGTGATATTGTGAGCTAGCAGTAACTGCAAGTGCTCTGAGTTCTTTTAAAGTTTGAAATTGCACTGTTTTTACTCAATATAGTGAAGTTTTATATAAAGTATTTGAATCCAGTGTAAAGTTTAATTGTGCAATAAGAAATATCCTTGTTTTAGTGCACTGGATTAAAATAAGTTCAGAGTACTCATAACTATTGTTTTTTATGAACTCAATTGAATTGAGGTAATCAGTGTCCTCAAATGAAATGAGTTCGCTTAACTTGTTTGGTTTTACAGTGAGTGCAGTTGTAAATGTTATGACGGATGTCTGTGTTTCACAGGTTTCTCTTCTTGGCACATCACTGTGTTGTTTTTCTGTTTTGTTGCTGTATTTGGAGCTGTACTTCTGCTCTGCTGTCTGATCTACTGCAGATCAAAAAACACAGGTGTGTTTGGAAGGAAGACCTTTTTATTTCTTGTGATTAACTGTATTAATCTTGTATTAATAAATCTGTATTAATTAACTGCATTAATCTTGGGATTAACTGTCACAGTGTTTTGCTCATTTAACTGTGATTATTCTGCATCTCCTCTCCAGTCAACAGCAGAACCATCTGGAATCTTCAGCTTTCTCTGGTCTTTTTTCCAAATGTCTGTATGTTCTTCTCCTTCATCCTCTGGGGTCTAACTGAAGGTGAGTTTAGGAGTTTAAATATAGCACAATGAAGCATGTGGCAGATTTTATTAGTCTTTTTGTACAAAATTACAACAATTATTTCTTTTTTTTTTTGTGATGGGACTTAAATTGTTTTATTTGATCAATATTGTTTAATACCTGTCAATTAATATTCTGTTCCAGGATTTCTCCATGAGACCGTCACTTGCTCTACTCTGTATATTCTGAGACCTGTTATGTTGATTTGGGCTTTGTCTTATTTAAAGTATCTCCAAGGTATGTTAGAATCTAAAGTTCTTTATTATTATTATTTTTGTTAAGGGGATCAGTAAATGCAAATTGATGGCAACAAAAAAACATAGCATGACAATTGTCACAGCCACGCCAGGCTCCACCCTCACACAATCACAGCGCACTCCCTCTCGTGAGTACTGATCACACACCTGCACATCATCAGTAGGGGAGACCGGGGACAGTTGCAACATGTAATTTTTCTCCAATTAGAAACAAGCTAGAGTGATGACACTCATACTGTATGCACAGTTAGACAAAAAGCTAAAGTTAATTAGTGAAATTTAAGGTATTTTTAACATGTTGCAACTGTCCTTGGGTTGGGGTCAGTTGCAACATCTGACTTCTTCCATTCAAATAAATACTGTGAACGATATGTAATATATAATCATCTTTAAATGGTATGGGTAATTAGCAGACAGATGCAAGTTTAATATATACAAATTTGATTGGTCTAGTCCCAGAGTCGGCGCCACGAGGGGGCCCCAGGGGGCCTGGCCCGGCCACCTAGGCTACTGTGCCCCCTCACCTCTGGTCAGCACACCACCCTGCCTCGGAGAGCGATTTCATCCGTTGAGACTCAGCAACAGGCACGGTGACAGTTCCACTGTGCCCTCTTATTCCTGACATATAATTAACTACATATCGTCACTGTCGCCTGTCGGGTGGAAACCTCGTATGTCCAAATTTGGTCAATTTCATATTTTTTCACAAGTCGATGCTATTGGTCAGTCCCCACGTGGTTCTGTTATTTTTACAAATGATTAACCAATCTAAAGTGTTTAAAATAGCTTGAGAGCAAATCTCTTAACTCCATTGGACACTTCAACTGTCTGAGAATCCTCGTAACTCCACCTCTTCTTCACTCCGCGGCGGGCGGGAGCCTCGCGGCATTTTGTCTCCTCAGGATTGAAAGTCACAACGATTAAGAAGTCTTTATCGAGCAACACGTAAAGCAAGCCTTAACTCTGATTTTATCGGTGTTAAACTATGATATCAGTTATGTAAGGGTTAATTTTTATTTATTAAGTCGAGCGCACTATTTAATATCTCCCGTATACAGGCGTTGCCAAGCAACGTGGCCACAGCGACCCGACCGCAGCAGTTGATCAGTGAGTTTGAGCCAGCGCAATCATTTAGAACTGTCATCAGGCAAATTGATGGGACGCCTTTCCTAGGTGTACATTATCACTTTTTAATGGACACCCTGCAGCCAATCAGAATCGAGTATTCATCCAGACCATGGTATAATGATGTATTATAAATGTCTACTTATTACTAGGCTTATTATTACTAGGCTTATTATACGTGTGCATTGAAGTTTTAAAATGTATTAATATAATACTTGAATTAAATTAAATGTTTTGGATAACAGCATTAATTTATTGTTTTTATTATTATTTTACTGACTCGAAGTTGGCACTGTGCATGTAAAATACCCCAAGTAGCAAGGTTTTTATTTATGGGAGAAAAAAGGTAGGCCTACTGGTCTAATTTCCGCCTATTAGACAGCCTAACGTTAGAGCTCATCGTTTTTTGTTCTGCTTCACTTATAGCTCTTAAACCTTTAAAATGGAGTTTAGGAAGATGAATGTAACCACAGTCGTTAGCTTTGGTTAACTACTGAAGCCTTTTTCTCTTGAGGCTCAACGCGACCGCTGACTTTGTTTGCGTGCAGATTAATTTCCGCCTATTTTAGACAGGCTAGTATTTTGGTATTACATCACTCATATCTCTTAAACGTTTAAAATAGAGTTTAGGAAGATGTATGTAACCACAATCATTAGATTTGAATAGCTCTTAAAGCCTTATCTCTTGTCAAAAGGCTCAACGCGACCGCAGACTTTGATGAACACTGGCAGCAGCGACGTCTGTGTCCGTACCGTTCTTATCAACAATGACAGCGTAAATTAACCTCGTATATCCCTGCTCCCAAGTCATAAATCTCGTATCTCCGATTAAACATGATTTTGGGGAAATGTTGTGTTAATGTTGGTACACAACAGCATAGGATAGCAATATAAGGTTTAATACCAACTTTAACGATACAATGTTTAATAACTCAAAAAATATGCCGTTTTTTTTATTTCCTGAGAGATACGAGGATTCTACCCGACAGCGACGATATAGGCCTATTTAATATATATATATATATATTTGTAAATTAATTTAGTTTTACTAGAATAAAATCAGCTTTGCAACTTTGCATTTTCACTCGCGACAGGCGATTAAATAAATTACGTCACTAGCAGCTTGTATGTAAATGATTGAAATATGACTGTGCGTCGTGACGTTAAGTTTTTTTTTTTTTTTTTAAGTCAACTTCTACTCTTTATTCATAATAATCTGTATTCGTCTAAAACACCTAACGTGCTTGATCATTCAAGCAATCATGGATTTATAGAGGTTGTTGTTGTTTTAATTAAAAGTGGGTGTATTATTATTATTGAGGGTGGGAGAGGTAGGCTATGCCCCCCCCAGTGACACAACGAGGCCCCCTCGTTCCATATGTCCTGGCGCCGACCCTGTCTAGTCCAAATAGTCTCTGAGTAACTGAGAGAAATGCATAAAGTGTACTCTACTCACCCACGTTCCTTCACCTGCACTGCCGATCTTTCACCTGGTTGTTCAAATAAACATTCCATTGCCTGCATCCTTGTGTCTGTCCTTTCTGTCTTGTAACAACAATATTGTTATTGATTAATTTTATTGTGGTTAAATACGTAACATTTTCAAATTCAGAAGTATGAAATTATTTAACACCACAAAGTCAGCCTCATTTTTTTCTCTTTATATTATTTTCTAACTGTATTCTTGGCATATATTGAATATGTAATTGAGTTTTAACTGTGTGCTAATTCGGATTGATTCGAACCCCTGCAGACAGTTGGTCAGAAAACTGTGTAATGACATCAAATGACTCTATAATCCCTTTAAATGAGTTTATGATGATAATTCAGATTGTACAGGTGTACTAGATATCACAATTTCTTCTCTCCTACTTCCAACCTTTATCTTTAACATCCCTTTGAATTTGATATAAGTGTCTCCCTTTCCCCTCTCCATCCCACCTTACCTGCAACTGCTTAGAGTACAAGCAATGGAACGGATATGTAATAATATTATATAATGACTTGATATAATGATTTGATGTGATCAACCCTTTCTGTCTACAGGCAACATTAAACCATGGATCAGGTTTTTCAGAATAACAAGTGAATTTACTGTTTTCACAGTCATTGTTTATTCAGGTGAGTAAATCCTAATGTTTCACATCAGAGGTCATGCTCATTATTCTGACATTAAAAGTGCTTTATGAAATATTACCTGTTTTGCTTTAACTTCATTAGACTTGACCAGAATTCAGCCATTAAATCTCCCCTCCCTCTCTTTTTCTTAAATCCCGTCGTCCAAACCTGAATACTCAAAATGATTAAAAGACAGACAGTGTCTAGTATCCCAGGAATACTTTCTTTTTTTGCTGTTTACAAAGACACGTGTGATTTCTCAGAATATCTATTACAGTGAAATCTGTCAGAAAGTAGAAACATTTAAATGTGGAATGTTCGAAATATTGTTCATTACAAAATAATAAAACTACACCTTATTATAGTTTATACTTTACTGCATGTACTGTAGCCTTTTCTAAAATACCCCAAAATACTAAAATGATGTACATTAGGTGACCTTCACTTTCTTTGATACAGATTAAGTCAATATGGCTTCATTTAACCCAAACTTTTTCACAATATGACAACCAGACTCCATTTCTGATCATATAAGGGCGCCTCCATTTCCATATGTGGTTTGGAGTAGGTTTCCATATAGCTTAGGAGTATGAAAATATTATTGTTGCAAATTGATAAATTACTGATCCTCTGTAATGTATTTAGAAAATCGGACAACAAAATATGCAAACTAGAGATTGTAAGCTTTCAAATGATATATACAGTAGTTTGTCAAGATTAGTATAGGATATTACTGTTTTAAATATGTAATGGCTGTGGGCCCACTGGTGGGCCGGTGACACTTAAAGTCTGTTTGTTTGACAAACACTGTTCAGTTCAACACATCTTTAGATATGTTCTGTTCTTGCTCAGGACATCATTTATCTTGTGTGACGTTTAATTTCTATCTATTCCTCTAGTTCTTTTAACATATGGCTGGAGAAAGAGTGCACATGACACAAGCATCTTAGCTCGTGTAGCTTCTGGATTCAGCTTTGTAAATGTTGTGGTGTCGTGTCTCACCCTGAGTCACAGTAAGTGTTTCTGCATGATTTGATTCGACACTTACTTTGTTAAAGTGGCAGGCTAAGTATATATAAGCACAGATTCATTAGGTTAATGAGTTTATTAACTATGGTTTTGTTCACTGATGAGACTTTCAGGTGTCAAGAGAATAGAAAAAGTACTTGACGTGACTGAGCCAAACATTAAACCTTACAGACATTCAGCCTGATCAATCATCAGACTTTAGTGTTCCTCACTGCTGTACGACTGAGATAGCCAATGCTCACTGTGGTTGGGAAAGCTTTCACAAATGAAAGTAGTGTTTAAACATTACAAAATGAACAACCAATCAGAACGAGAGAGAGAGAGAGAGAGAGAGAGAGAGAGAGAGAGAGAGAGAGAGAGAGAGAGAGAGAGAGAGAGAGAGAGAGAGAGAGAGAGAGAGAGAGAGAGAGAGAGAGAGCAGGTGCAGTACAGTCCAAGTTGGAATCATACAATTCATTCTTCCATTCATGCTTACTTTTCTCTCACTTTTTTTAGCTTTTTTGGTGGGGAATATTATGTTGTCTGGGTCTCAATTGTTCCATTTGATCGACTCATTTGGAATTCCCTCTCTAGGTAACACCTGCATACTGATTCCTTCATAATTCATTACAATGATATGCAGCATGTAGTTTTAAATTCCATCTGTTTTTCTGTGTAAAAATCCAGTTGATTATAATTCAGGCAATTTCAGCTCGACATAGAACAGCTTGTAGAAATACATGCTGACATGAATGTGAAAACTGAATTAAGTCATTAAGAGCTCCATAAGAAAACCACTAGACTCTTATTTCAGTAGTTTAACATTTATGTTTAAGATCTTCAGAGCAATCCTATGTATTTTAGCTACATGTTATTGACTTTTCTTTTTTTAATGGGAAAATAATAGACGTATTCTCTTATTTTAGGATCTTTAATTGTGGAATCTGTTCCACCACTACTGTTGCTCTTCATGCTAGTTTTGCCTTTTCTCCAAGCAGAATTCAAATGTAAGTACATGCTGAAACACATTCTTATCATTGTTGTATAGATGTGGAAAGAGTAAATCCTATAATAATATTCCTGTATGTGTGAATTTGTGATTTTGATACTGTATGAATAGAAATGCACTGCTTATATAAAAATAAATGCTTAATTTATTTGCTAAATCATAAGTTAAAGTCTGCATGAAACAGGAGTTGCTATTGACAAAAAAAAAAAAAAAAAATAAAAAAATTGAGGGACTTGATGATTAGTGTGTAACTGAATGGAGGCACATCTGATAGTGAGTGGCTTAACTGAATTGCATACGTCATAGACGTCGAGTGAATCCTATCATGAGAAGGTGAAGGTATTGTAACGCTTAGTTCCACAGAAGATGAAGACGATCATACAATAAGATTTAATATGATACTTAGAATAAACAGCCAACATATGAAACAGCGTGCTAACACAAACAATACCAGACAACTGAAGAGTGAACAAGGAGGAACTTAAATTTTTTACTGTTAGTGTCCATGGTAACTGATGAGTGGCAGCCAATGAGAACAAGGAACACGTGACGAATGAAAACTAGCAGAACATAACGGTGACAGTTATGACACTTTTTTTTATTAATATTACAAGGTAAAACAACAAACAAATTTGATTTCATGACGACTCTTCTCAGATTTGTATGTGATTTATGTGACCTGAAAAAGTTGATGAATTCATCTTTTCATTCACAGGTCTCCACCAAAGACTGATAACATCATTCTGGATGATAACAACACCACTCCTAGATATCTTCCTTGTAATTTATGTTTATCTAACCATATTGGAAAGGGAGAAAGGTACGCTGCTTTATTTTATGTTTAAATAATTACAAATTTTCATCAAAAAAAAAAAAAAAAAACGAATATATTATATTGTTATATTGTTAATATTACAAAAAAATATTTGTAAGTAGATTTGTTGTGGTAAGTCACAAATGTGTCTGCTTTTATGCAAGGACAAATATTTTTTTGTAAGGTTTACATTTTATAATACACTAAAATCATTGTTTTGTAAGAGATGTGCTGATCAGAAGTGCTTTATTTAATCTACAGAGTATTTGGGGTGGACCTGGGTCATTGTATTTATGCAAGTTCTGAAGATGATTGCTTTGTATGAAAACAGCATGACAGGTATTACACATCACTGACATACAACAGTGTCCTTTATTACCCCACACTGTAATTATAAAACAACATCAAATATGGCGCTAAGAAGTAGAAATTACATTACTGTGATGTTTATGTCTTATAATTGCAAACTAATGCAATAAAAATGTAAAATTTATAAATCATTATTAATATTATTATAAGAAAAAAATAATAAGTTAGACCCTTTAGACTATGCGCTTGGTAAACTGCACATTGTTTTTCATTTCTTAATGATCACTTCATTGGTCATGATGTGTGAGGCTGAATTGTGATGTCTGAAACTATTCAGATTCCTGAATACTAATGCCAATGTGACACTTCAGTTTTTGGTTATTTTTAATACATTTGCTAAATAATTACACATTTCATTATAGGGCATTAAATGTAAAAAATCTGAAATGTGAAAAAACATAAAACAGTTTAGTATATAAGGCTGCACATATATTGTATTCAGTTATCAACAGCATTTTTTCACACACTTTTCCTTAAAAGTGAAATGATTTCTGTAAATCCAGTTGCCATATATGCTGTATGGCTTCTCCATGTTCTGAGTATTTCTTGAACGTAAAAGCAACAAACTATATTATAAAAAAAATAAAATAATAATAATTAGGGAGAATCAGTCAATAATGAATAATTTACTGCCATTGTGTATTCTGATTATTCTAACATTTAAATGTATTTTCAAGTGCTTAATGTTTGGAATATGAAAACATTATTCATACTGAATAATCACTTACTGCCCATCACTGGGTATTCTCTCCCTTTACTAGACCTTTTTATTGATTTGATTGATTGATTGATTGATTGATTGATTGATTGATTGATTGATTGATTGATTGGTTGATTGATTGATTGGTTGATTGATTTGTAGGCCTTTCAGTAAATTAGTCAATAAAACCATGTTGTTGTCTGTATTTTGTTATTACTAGATTAGATATTATGATCCCAGGATAAATCCATATTCTCTTCGCATCCTTTTGGCTTTTGAATCAGATTTCAGTTTTGTTTTAACACAGAGGAAGAACATTCAGGAGTCCAGAGACAACAACAGACTGAGACAAACCAACAAGGATCAAATACATGTAATTACTCAATGCTGAATCTTAATATGAAACCTAATTAAAAATTAAATAATCATAATTAGCATACATACAATAAAGTTTATATATACATATATACAGTGGGGAGAACAAGTATTTGATACACTGCCGATTTTGCAGGTTTTCCCACTTACAAAGCATGTAGAAGTCTGTAATTTTTTTCATAGGTACTCTTCAGCTGTGAGTGACGGAATCTAAAACAAAAATCCATAAAATCACATTGTATGATTTTTAAGTAGTTAATTTACATTTTATTGCATGACATAAGTATTTGATACATCAGAAAAGCAGAACTTAATATTTGGTACAGAAACCTTTGTTTGCAGTTACAGAGATCATACGTTTCCTGCAGTTCTTGACCAGGTGTGCACACACTGCAGGAGGGATTTTGGCCCACTCCTCCATACAGACCTTCTCCAGATCCTTCAGGTTTCTGGGCTGTCGCTGGGCAATACGGACTTTCAGCTCCCTCCAAAGATTTTCTATTGGGTTTAGATCTGGAGACTGGCTAGGCCACTCCAGGACCTTGAGATGCTTCTTACAGAGCCACTCCTTGGTTGCCCTGGCTGTGTGTTTCGGGTCGTTGTCATGCTGGAAGACCCAGCCACGACCCATCTTCAATGCTCTTACTGAGGGAAGGAGGTTGTTGGCCAAGATCTCGCGGTACATGGCCCCATCCATCCTCCCCTTAATACGGTGCAGTCGTCCTGTCCCCTTTGCAGAAAAGCATCCCCAAAGAATGATGTTTCCACCTCCATGCTTCACGGTTGGTATAGTGTTCTTGGGGTTGTACTCATCCTTCTTCTTCCTCCAAATACAGCGAGTGGAGTTTAGACCAAAAAGCTCTATTTTTGTCTCATCAGACCACATGACCTTCTGCCATTCCTCCTCTGGATCATCCAGATGGTCATTGGCAAACTTCAGATGGGCCTGGACATGCGCTGGTTGAGCAGGGGGACCTTGCGTGCGCTGCAGGATTTTAATCTATGACGGCGTGGTGTGTTACTAATGGTTTTCTTTGAGACTGTGGTCCCAGCTCTCTTCAGGTCATTGACCAGGTCCTGCCGTGTAGTTCTGGGCTGATCCCCCACCTTCCTCATGATCATTGATGCCCCACGAGGTGAGATCTTGCATGGTGCCCCAGACCGAGGGAGATTGACCGTCATCTTGAACGTCTTCCATTTTCTAATAATTGCGCCAACAGTTGTTGCCTTCTCATGTTGTAGTTAAATTCTTTTCAGTGAAATGACTTAAGAGATTGTTGATGCCAGAAATTTTAGACTTTATTAACAAACAAAGCCGAGTGCCCCTCTGAAGAAAGACCCTCTTGTTCTGCGTCCAGCTTCCTACATATATACCTGAATCCTTGTCCCAAAGATGGTATTGCATTCTATAGGTATTTTGATAAATAGGTTTGTACCATGTGACATTACTGAAATATAATTCTCTGCTCTCAGGTTCCAAAGACAGAAAGGACATAATAGTGTAAAAATGTATAGTTAAATTACTTACTATCTAAATAATAAAATCTTCAACACTCACCAAGCTGCTTGCCTATTGTCCTGTAGCCCATCCCAGCCTTGTGCAAGTCTACAATTTTATCCCTGATGTCCTTACACAGCTCTCTGGTCTTGGCCATTGTGGAGAGGTTGGAGTCTGTTTGATTGAGTGTGTGGACAGGTGTCTTTTATACAGGTAACGAGTTTAAACAAGTGCAGTTAATACAGGTAATGAGTGGAGAACAAGAGGGCTTCTTAATGAAAAACTAACAGGTCTGTGAGAGCCGGAATTCTTACTGGTTGGTAGCTGATCAAATACTTATACTTATGTCATGCAATAAAATGCAAATTAATTATTTAAAAATCATACAATGTGATTTTTCTGGATTTTAGATTCCGTCTCTCACAGTTGAAGTGTACCTATGATAAAAATTACAGACCTCTACATGCTTTGTAAGTAGGAAAACGTACAAAATCGGCAGTGTAATACTTGTTATCCCCACTGTGTATATATATATATATATATAATATAATATAAACTTTATTGTATTTATGCTCTATAATATTGCAATAACAATATATCAGTTTAATTAATGCAACTATTTGATTGTTTGATGTTTGTTTTGTGTGTGTGTGTGTGTGTGTGTGTGTGTGTGTGTGTGTGTGTGTGTGTGTGTGTGTGTGTGTGTGTGTGTGTGTGTGTGTGTGTGTGTGTGTGTGAGTGAGTGAGTGAGTGAGAGAGTGCATCTCTGTAATTTCATCATGTACATGTTTGGAGCAGTTGGTTTTGTTTTGTTGAGCTCTGTTACACTGACAGCAGAACTGATCCTGAAAGCACGTAAGTACATATCTAAAATATTATATTACATTATAGAAATCTTTTAACATCACAGTTTTACTAATTAAAAAAAAAAATGCTGAAAATGAACCGAACACAACTGTAACTGCCTGTCGCCAGTTTATTTCTGTATTAGCACTTTTACTATTTTGTTTCTTCTGAATTGAATGTTAAGAGTAAGACGGAACTAATTATTGGTTCCGCCTAGAGGTTGCCGGCCGGGCGCTTTTGAGCGACGCACGGAGAAAAACTTTACGGCGAAAGAGACTGATTATTCCGCTGTTGTCGTGTTTAAGTGCATAAATTTACAAGAAAATAGACAGAAGAAGATACGGGAGATCTGAAAGGATGTTTAGCACCTCTTTGTGATAAGCAGCAATGAGGTTTGTTAACTGTTTATTTTGCTATAAGGGTGTTTGTGTTGACATATGTTTTTCATGTGCCATTTTTTCTGTATAACATATAAAGTGTCTAGCTGTATATGGGCTGGATTATAACACAATATGTTGAGACATGCATTAGCATTATTTTGTTAATTTATTTATTTATTTTCTTTAAACCAGTTCTCACGGGTTGACCAACATTAAAGCCCTGTAAACCAAGACCTCTTGCCTCATGCCTGTCACTGGGGGAGCTACAGTGAGAACTCATCTGCTCTGCATGAGTAGACGAGGAAGACAGTACCATAGAGCCGTGATCCATGGGCAAGAAGGGACATCTCTACATCCAAGAGTGTGCATCTGCCCCTGACATTTACACATCTGCAGCATCCACAGAATAATCCAGGTGCCTTACCACAAATCCAGCTGAAGCCAAGAAGCTTAAATATTTTCCTCAAGAGACTGTGACATATGTTTGCCTTTATATTCATACGGTATAGTTGCTTGCATGTTTAAGTGTTAACTAAGCTGCAACTAAAAGACTTGAAATGAAAATGTTCTGCATAATAGACTGAATTCTGCATTTCACAGATATTGATTTGTGTGAAGTAGATGTGAATATTTTCTAAAAACTAATACTAGTAGTTGAAAGTTTATAAATGTGAATAGCTATTGAGAAGTGAATCACTTAGCTTCTTGCCAAATTACATTTAACCCAAAATTAAGTACACCAAGTAACAATGTCAGAGCCTAGTCATACATCTAGCAGAAAGCAGGTTAGTGCAGGGAAAAATATAGAGCAGCAGTGCATAGACATGCAACCACAGGCCACTAAAGGCACAAGAGCTGATGACCACACTTCCTCACAAGAACCACGAAAGAGCCAAAGAGTCCGAAAATTAACGGAAAAGGGCCAAGAACTGTACAGTGAGCAAATAAGAAGATTTGCTCACCGTTTCACTGTGAGCTATGAGGAGTGGAAGGCTATCGCTAAGGACGCCAAGCAAGCCCTAAGTGGACAATGCTCTAACAACCTGCTACATGAATACATCAGCAAAGTAAGCGTAGCCTCAAAGAATCTGAACATTGCTTATGAAGAGTTGAGGCACATAGACAACCCTGATCAGGACACACGTCGCAGAATTGACACCTGTGATGCAGTAACCAGGAAGATCATCCAAAGTGCAAAAGATCGTTTGGAGACAGCAGATAACGGTGGAGGAAATGAAGAACAAGGCCACAGGGCAACATCGTCTATATTCAGGTCTGTAGCCTCAGACAAAAAAAGTGTCAAATCCCAATTCACTAAGTCCTCTCATGCTCAAGGCAGCTCCAGACATTCAAGTCGGATTTCTGCTAGCAGACAAGATGCCGCTGCTGAAGTTGCTGCCAATGAAGCTACTCTAGAAGTACTACTAGAACAAGAGTGTTGCATTGAGGAATTGGAAAAGCTTAAAGCTGAAGCTGCAGAGAGACAAAAGGTGCTAGATGCAAAGCGCAGACAACTGGAGCGACTAGAGACAGTTAAAAGGTTAAAAGCTGCTAAGGCACGTCAGCGAGTGTATGATCAGAGTGAGTGCTCAGATGAAGAAATAAGCAGTCTACTCCATCAAAGTGTCTGTATTAAGGAAAGGGAAGAAGCGAAACATGAAAATAATCTGTTGCAGCACCATTCCTCACCACAAGACTGGGCACACTCAAAGCAAGATGACAGCACAGCAGCTCTTGTTAGAGCACTTGCAGAGTCCATAAGTGCAGGTCGTCTTCCGATACCTGAACCAACAATATTCAGTGGCGACCCACTCAGATTCAATGACTGGAAGGTTTCGTTTCAGACACTCATTGATCGGAAAAACATTCCAACTGAAGAAAAGATATATTACTTGCGAAAGTATGTGGGTGGACCTGCTAAAAGGGCTATAGAGAGCTACTTCCTGCTTGGTTCAGAGTCAGCCTATCATGCAGCATGGAGGATCCTCGAGGAAAGATATGGGAATCCATTCCTCATAGCCAAAGCCTTCAGAGACAAGCTCGAGGGATGGCCCAAGATAAGCTCCAAAAGCAGTATCGAGCTTCAAGAATTTGCTGATTTCCTTCGGAGCTGTGAGGCTGCTATGACTCAGATCAGAGGCCTCAATGTACTTAATGACTGCAATGAGAACCAGAAGTTACTTGCAAAACTTCCAGACTGGCTGACCTCGAGATGGAACAGAAAGGTAATAGAAGTCGAGGAAGAAAGTCACACATTCCCAAGCTTCCAGCAGTTTGTAGAGTTTCTCTCACGTGAAGCTAAGATTGCAAATAACCCAATAACATCTTTCCATGCTCTGAAACCTGTTGAAGATAAGCAGATCAAGGTTTTAAAGAACAGAGCTGTAGGAGCTAAAGTACTAGCAACTAACTCAGATGAAAAGGCTTCCTCCACAAGCTGTTTCTTTTGTGAGAAGTCAGGTCACAGTCTACACAAGTGTTGGAAATTTATGGATAAGACCATCTCTGAGCGAATCAAGTTTGTTCAAGGGATGAAGTTGTGCTTTGGCTGTCTGAAGCCTGGCCATCGCTCAAAAGAGTGTGAAAATAGGAAGATCTGCGATACTTGTGAGAAAGGACATCCAACCTGCCTACACGATAATCGCAGCAAAGAAAGAGGAATGTCAACAAGGACTGGTAGGGAAATGGAGCGTGACAAGTCAAGAGAAGGAACAACAGATCGTTCACAAGAAAAGATGACAAGAACACCACGCGAGGTAACATCTAACAGAGTTATCCAGAACGTTAAAAGCACCCAGACATCCTCAGTCATTCCTGTGTGGTTGTCAACTGCAAGTAAGCCAAATCATGAAGTTCTTGTGTACGCTCTCCTCGATACACAGAGTGACACGACCTTCATCCTTGAAGAGACAGCAAAGGTGCTTCACACTAAAGATGAACCAGTCCAGTTAAAGCTCTCCACGATGACTTCAAGAAATACAGTGGTGCCTAGCAGAAAGCTGACTGATCTACAAATAAGAGGATTCTACTCGGATAAGATAATCTCTCTGCCAGTAACTTACTCAAGAGAATTCATCCCTGCAAACAGAGATCATATTCCCACACCAGAGACTGCCAAGTCATGGTCTCACCTTGAGCACATTGCAGATGAAATTGCTCCTCTACAGAGCTGTGATGTCGGTCTACTAATTGGCTACAACTGTCCTCAAGCTCTTGTACCAAGACAAGTGGTTGCTGGAGAAGAAAGTGAGCCCTTTGCTCAGAGAACAGACCTGGGTTGGAGTATAGTTGGTTATGGCAACCCATGTCTTGACTTTGGAGATGCTTTTGGAACAAGTCACCATGTCATTGTGAAGCAAGTGATATCAGTTCTTCCAAATCTCCCAAGCGAAGTGCACTATGTCTGTAGAGCGCAGATCAAGGAACTAATCCTTCCAACAGACGTCATCAAGGTGTTGGAATCTGATTTTGTAGAAAGGGCTTCGGAAGATGAACACCTTTCTCAAGAGGATCTTCAGTTCATGTCAATTATGGAAAGTGGCATCAGACTCAAGGAAGACGGTCACTATGAAATGCCACTTCCCTTCAAGAAAGGAAGACCAAACTTACCAGATAACAAGATATGTGGCATCCACCGTCTCAGATGTCTGGAGAAAAAGTTAAAGGGAAATGGGCAGTACTACAAAGACTATAAGGCCTTCATGGATGAGACAATAGCTCGTGGAGATGCCGAGCTTGTCCCTGAAGAGGATGTCAGCAAGACTCCAGCGTGGTACATTCCCCACCATGGGGTGTATCATCCCCAAAAGCCTGGTAAGATCCGTGTCGTTTTCGACTGCTCCGTAAGGTTTCAAGGGACATCCCTGAATGACCATCTCCTGACTGGCCCAGAGTTAACGAACACCTTGGTGGGAGTTTTGTGTCGGTTCAGAAAGGGTCGTGTGGCAATTATGTGTGACATAGAACGTATGTTCCACCAGTTCCATGTTAAGAAAGAGGACCAAGATTATCTCAGATTCTTGTGGTGGAAGGATGGAGATCTTAAAGCCCAGCCCTCCATTTATCGAATGAAAGTCCACTTGTTCGGTGCAGCTTCATCACCTGGATGTGCTAACTATGGCCTGAAGCATCTTGCCGCTCAAGGACAAGAACGCTTTAGAGAAGAGACCATCAGGTTCATCCAGAAGAACTTCTACGTCGATGATGGATTGACAAGCGTAGAATCTGAAGACCAAGCAATCCAATTAGTGAAGGAAGCAAGAGAGCTTTGTCGCACAGGCAAACTTCGATTGCACAAGTTTATCTCCAACAGCAAAGAAGTCTTAGCCACAATTCCTGAGGAAGAGTGTGCTAAAGCTGTCAAGGATTTGACCATGATGTTGGGAGAACCACTGATGGAAAGAGCACTGGGGGTACAGTGGTGTGTGACTTCTGATGAGCTGCAGTTCAGAGTGGTTGTCAAAGAAAATCCACTTACACGCAGAGGGGTCCTGTCCACAGTTGCCTCTGTGTATGACCCACTTGGATTTGTGGCACCCTTCATCCTGGTAGGAAAGCAGATCCTGCAGCAGATGTGTCGTGATAAGCTCAGTTGGGATGATCCTTTGTCTGATGACCTTCGACCCCTGTGGGAGTCTTGGGTGCAAGATCTAAAAAACTTGGCTGAGGTGAGAGTCCAAAGATGCTATCTGCCATCAGGCTTCAAGGTCCAGCATTATGAGCTCCACCACTTCTCTGACGCTAGCGTGTCAGGCTATGGAGAGTGCTCGTATCTAAGAGCAGTCAGTACATCAGGTGAGGTCCACTGCTCCTTAGTCATGGGAAAGGCCAGAGTTGCTCCTACTAAAGTCATGACTATACCAAGACTCGAGCTGTCAGCAGCAGTGGTAGCAGTCCGGACCAGTGACATGCTTAAGAAAGAACTAGAAATAGACTGCCAACAAGAATGTTTCTGGACTGATTCAAAGGTTGTACTTGGGTACATCAGTAATGAAGCCAGAAGATTTCATGTTTTTGTAGCAAATAGAGTTGAGCGCATCAAACTAAGTACAGAGGCCGGACAATGGAGATATGTAGCTTCAGAAGACAACCCAGCTGACCACGCCTCAAGGGGTGTCACGGCAAAACAACTCACAGCTTCTAACTGGTTCACAGGTCCAGACTTTCTTTGGCAGAAAGAGTTACCAACTGGAGTTGTCATGGTGGGAGAGATCGAGAGCAGTGACCCAGAGGTCAAGAAAGCTCAGGTTCATGACACTCAGGCAAAAGAAGCAAAAACACTTCTAGAGCGTCTACACAAGTTCTCAGACTGGGCAAGATTGGTGAAAGCTGTTGCCAGACTCAAGCGCCGTGCTAAGGAAATCAAAGGTCTCAAGCCAAAGTCCTGTGAGGCCTCGAGCTTGGAGGAAAGGAAAGAGGCGGAGCTGACCATAATCAAGATGGTGCAGGAAGCAACTTTCTCTCAAGAAATTCAACGCCTTAGACATCATAAGGAGACAAAGCTCAAAGACAAAGCCAACCAGCTGCACAAACTATGTCCGTTCCTAGATGATCAAGGTGTAATCAGAGTAGGAGGCCGCTTAGCTCATGCTGCCCTACATCCACACGTGAGGCATCCAGCAATCCTTCCTAGAGACAGTCATTTTTCTGTATTGCTCGTCAAGCACTATCATGAAAGAGTGTACCATCAAGGTCGAGGAATGACTATTAATGAACTCCGAGCCAATGGCATATGGATCTTGGGTTGCAGCAAGCTTGTTTCATCCCATATTCACAAGTGCACAAGTTGCAGAAAGTTTCGAAGATGCACAGAGCAACAAAGGATGGCAGACCTTCCAGAAGAGCGGATGGAAACAACTGCTCCATTCACTTACTGTGGAATGGACTGCTTCGGACCGTTTCACATTAAGGAAGGAAGAAAGGAGCTAAAGCGTTATGGGCTGTTGCTCACCTGCATGTGTTCCAGAGGAGTTCACATTGAAGCACTTGATGACTTGACCTCAGATGCCTTTATCAATGCTCTGCGTTCATTCATCGCCATTCGTGGATCAGTAAGGCAGATAAGGTGTGATCAAGGGACAAACTTTGTTGGAGCAAGGCGTCAGTTCATTGAAGCATTGAAACAGATGGATCAAGAGGAGCTCAAAGATTTGGGGTGCGAGTTCGTCATGAACACCCCGGCCTCAAGTCATATGGGTGGGGTCTGGGAAAGACAGATCCGCACTATCAGAAGTGTCCTGGCGTCCATTCTACAACAGTCATCCAGACAACTTGACTCTTCTTCTCTAAGAACATTTCTATATGAGGCCATGGCGGTTGTGAATAGCAGACCTCTAACCACTGATAATCTGAACGATTCTACTAGTCCAGAGCCCTTGACACCAAACCACATCTTGACCATGAAATCCACAATCATTCTCCCTCCTCCTGGAAAGTTTGTCAAGGAGGATCTCTACCTCCGCAGAAGATGGCGCAGAGTTCAACTCTTAACCAACAACTTTTGGGTACGATGGAGAAAGGAGTACCTCTTAAATCTCCAACACAGACAGAAGTGGACCAAAAATCGCAGAAATGCAAAGGTCGGTGACATTGTTCTGTTACAAGATGCTGCTACACCACGAAACCAATGGAAGCTAGCAAGAGTCATCGAGGTGTATCCTGGAAGCGATGAAAGAGTGAGGAGACTCAAGTTACTCATCAGTGACTCCTCCCTGGATGGAAGAGGAAAGCGTACATCCAAACCTGTTTACCTGGAGAGACCCATTCAGAAAACAGTTACATTGGTAGAAGCAGACTGATGGTTCTATCATACACTAAAACACAGTTTATTAGTTGTTTATTAGGATAGAGCTTAGTTTAGTTTATTAGGATAGAATTCATTTTAATTTATTCATGCAATATGTTTGTCTCCAAGTTTAAGAAATCACTTGTGATTTGGTGGGAGTGTAACTGCCTGTCGCCAGTTTATTTCTGTATTAGCACTTTTACTATTTTGTTTCTTCTGAATTGAATGTTAAGAGTAAGACGGAACTAATTATTGGTTCCGCCTAGAGGTTGCCGGCCGGGCGCTTTTGAGCGACGCACGGAGAAAAACTTTACGGCGAAAGAGACTGATTATTCCGCTGTTGTCGTGTTTAAGTGCATAAATTTACAAGAAAATAGACAGAAGAAGATACGGGAGATCTGAAAGGATGTTTAGCACCTCTTTGTGATAAGCAGCAATGAGGTTTGTTAACTGTTTATTTTGCTATAAGGGTGTTTGTGTTGACATATGTTTTTCATGTGCCATTTTTTCTGTATAACATATAAAGTGTCTAGCTGTATATGGGCTGGATTATAACACAATATGTTGAGACATGCATTAGCATTATTTTGTTAATTTATTTATTTATTTTCTTTAAACCAGTTCTCACGGGTTGACCAACATTAAAGCCCTGTAAACCAAGACCTCTTGCCTCATGCCTGTCACTGGGGGAGCTACAACAACATTATACAACTTACCGTTTTGCTTTCAAATGTCCCATGTATCTTCCTTTCTCTTCAATGTTATTCTATCATTTTAATTCTTAGGAAACGGTGAGCGCGTCTTGAAGGATCTGAGAGTCATTGTCTTCCCCTCCGAATCAGTTTTTGCCTTGTATTGGCTCATTTTACTAATGCATGCTTACTGTAAGTATCTCTTTAAAAATGTTTATTTAATTTATTATTATCAGGAGTTCAAGCGCGTAGCACTGAAACCCAATTGTAAATGCTAAAATTTCCAAGGATCAGATGGTAGTTCTCACAGCATCTACAACGTCACCAAGGCTCGCCCCGATCGGCCTGATGGTGGCGCTACAGTGATAAAATGTAGCCTATACGTAATGGCTCATAACTCCAAACTGTTTTATGTTTTCAACTGTTTTCAAACAGAATTATGCATGTAGGGTAAACACAAAACACACTGATTTTGCATATAGAGTGGGAACTTAAGATCGAATTTGTATTCATTTTGCAGAGACACATTTATGTGGCCAAGTGTAAATGAAACCGTTTTAACAAATCGGATAGCTTTCCAGTCAGTAAAAATGCATGAATTGGTGTAAATAGGCCTTTAGTGTGAGTTAAGTTTTTTTATATATATATATATATATATATATATATAATCTAAAGAAACCTTTTCTACTATAATGAACCTTTAAACAATGTAAATATTCCTTGGATGTTAAAGTTTCTTCACTGGAGCTTCAATAACAGTAAATTACCTGTATTTTTAAGAGTGTATCCTAATATGACAGTGAACAGGGCTGGTGGTTCACTGGTTTATTTGCCAGTATCCATAATGCTAATTTGTAACAGATGCAAACAGTTATTGAAATGAAGGAGGTTCAATGCTGGTAAAATGAGACAAACATTCACATACTCCTTACAGAGACTAATTTACGACCTGTGATTCTGATTTTCCCTTAATAATTATTATTAACATTTTAAACAACTTTCTCTCTCTAATGTCTCTTGTCATATAGGGAAGGTTGTTACAACTAAGTAAGTTCAGATTTTTATTCAACACAGCTCTCATGTAGGTCTATGTATGTATGTATATACAGTACATACAAATATCAATGTTAAATCTGTAATTGTCTTTTCTGATACAGATTTACACACAATCGAAGGAACACACATCAAAGACACAGCCGTCAACTCATGGTAATACATTCATTATGTGTGATATAAACTGATGTGCAAGGTTTGTCATCCTCACAGTTCAGATGTGTAGTTGCCAAATAACAATGTCTTGTTTTAAACACAGAACACAGAACCAGCAGAGACTCGAGAAATGAAGAATCTGTCAGCGCCTGATTCTGCTGTTTGACAGACTCTGGACTCTTCCACATTTCTCATGCACTCTGATGCTCTCTCCGTCTGTAAAAAACAACTAAACCAGAATAAATACTTCAAAATGTGTTGCATTCTGTTGCAAATTGCTTGGATAATTTTATATTGGTCGTTGAATCATTTCAAAAGTTAATCATGGCAGTATTAAGCTTGTTATAAACAACAACAAAAATTTCAGAAACAGTCAGATTTCAGTACAGCGCTTTTGTAAATGTGTTGAATATTCATCTGAGTATTTAGTTCAATATGAGGGAGTTGAAGATGTTTTGTAAATGTTTTGTGGCTATTGCATCAGTATTAGGCATCAGCTTTAATGCACAGACTGTTTTTACTTTGAATGACTCTTTTAATGATTTTTCAACTGAAAATGGATCTGCTTATGTTTGTGTTTGTCTTTATTTTGATAATGTCTCAGGGTACTGTATGTAGTCAAACACTGAAGGTGCAGAACTGGCTGTGCCAAATATATTTTTGTAATGTTTACAAACCAGTTTGTAAAAACATACAAATCCTTTTGTAAAGTGTCTGAATTTAGTCTATGTGTGTGAGCGTGCTGTCAGATAATAATAAATGTTCAGAGAATGCTTTCTATTGTCTTCAAGCTCGTCAAATATGAAAAAGAAAAAGAAAAAAAAAAACTTTCTGCTTGAAAAGTGTTCAGTTGTCCAGTTATTCTGGTCAATTTCATAAGAACCACTAGTTTTTCAGTAGACGGTTTCTATTATTTTGCTGGTTACTGCTCATATAGAAGATTGTCTTTTAGTTTCATCAAATTGATCTGTTGTCATCTAACAATAATATACAATGCAGATTTATTAACCTCAATCCATCTTATATAAGCCCCAATGGAAAAACATTAAAATCATTAATAGACCAACATCACAACAGACCATCACCTCTGCCCTCTTTGGTTCATATAGTTAAGTTGTTAAAAGTTGATTATTTCTTCACATGCTGAGGGAGAAATGACTTCCGACACTTAATCTGTGTGTCATCAATGTTCACTGTATAACTTGTCTTATTTTAATCTGAGAAAGTCATACATACAGTACATCATTGTCATTTGGACTGTTATTCAAACTCAGGGGATTTCTCTATCATCCAAAGCCATTTTTATTGAGTCAGAAAGTTAGTGATTCTTAATATTTAAAGAATGTTTTCTGCCAAAATTACGAGAACATTCATCAAATACACTGATAAAAATGATTATGTTGTTAAGTTAATAGTTCTATGAATAAGTAAATTATATATTAGTGCTCAATTCAAGCATGTAGAAATGAATGTGTAAATAACAACATTATAAAATTAAGTAAAGCCTACTCGACTTTTCTGGTACTGGTGTTGTCATCATGCACTGGGGCATACATAATTAATAAGGCTGCTTTTTTTTTTTTTTTTTTTTGCTGTATTTAGTGTATCAGCAGTTTAGGTTGTTACATCCGGAGGTAATTTAGAGATTGTGGGTTAGTTAGTTAAAGTAAGTTAGTTAAAATAAAGATATTTTGAAGAATGTCGTAAACCAAACCGTTGATGGACCCCATTGACTTCAGTCCATTGATTGTCTGGTTACTAACATTCTTCAAAATATCTCCTTTTGTGTTCAACAGAAGGAAGAAATCATAAATGTAGCTCTCCTGAAGTTATTAACCCTCCATTTTATTTATTTATTCATTTATTATTTTCACAAGTAATATCTGTGAAAGTAATGCAATTATTAACCTGGGATAAACTGTAATTTCACTGTGAAACTGTTAACAGTGTGTTGAATATATCAATCACAAGTTTTGATGCATCGAGTTTAAGAGCAACACAACTTTTGAATTTGCTAACATTACCCTGAAAAAAATGTGTAGAAATTACTTTGAAACATTTTTTTTTTCATTCGGAAATGACTACCGGTAATTACTTGTACATTTCACAAGTAATTACAAAAGAAACAGCTAAACAAAGGACTTTCTGCATTGACACAAGGCTTGCTGTCTTCCATATCTTTAATAATATTTTATTTTTAATATTTGTCATGTCTGTGTGCTGCCCTGTGTGTGTAATAAGCAGTGTGTGTGTGTGTGTGTGTGTGTGTGTGTGTGTGTGTGTGTGTGTGTGTGTGTGTGTGTGTGTGTGTGTGTGTGTGTGTGTGTGTAATAAGCAGAGTGTACATGCATTGTGGAGCCACCTACAGGCGCACATTACTAACACACTCTTTAAATAACAAAAATAATACTGTGCCATTGACTTTAGAGCAGGTTTCAGTTGGTCAATGGCTCTATTTTTAGTTCCTCCCCACATTGAAACATTGTGATGTCCCAGATCCGGCCCACATCTGGGCCACAAGCAGGCCATAGCAATGCCACATGTCAGAAGAGAGCAAATAAGCCACATTTGGACCTTATCTGAGCCACAAAACCTCTTTATTTTAATTTATTTTTACTGTTGGTACCATTTTAGGATGCCAAATTACTTATTCTGACTTGTGTTGGTGAGAAAAGAGAGACTGTGGAGTGCTACCCAAATTACATTTAAAAAAAAATGGTGTTTAACAGGTGTCAATTAGCTTAGCATTCACAAAAAAAAAACAATCAAACAACCTAAATTAACCTTTTTTTTAAAAAACATATGCTTGTTTCTTCTATTGATTTTTCACATGCTGGTTCAGTTCACACACACAAACGGCTTCCTCACAGTACATACGTCATCATCCCAGTAGCCATCTGTTGCAAGAAAGAAAAAAATGTTGTTTTTATCATTTTTATATTATGAAAAACTAAATAATGTTTGTTTGTGAACATTACAAGCACTTACTTGAATATTTCAGCTCAAGGCAGCGCTCATTGTACCCGTCATCATCGGGCTCGTCAGGCGACCAGTATTCAAAGTTCATTTTGGTTCCATCACTCCAGAGCCAAACTCCCTCCTGTGAACAGAAGAGAAAAAA
This sequence comes from Leuciscus leuciscus, assembly GCF_965113295.1. Classification (NCBI taxonomy): domain Eukaryota; kingdom Metazoa; phylum Chordata; class Actinopteri; order Cypriniformes; family Leuciscidae; genus Leuciscus; species Leuciscus leuciscus. Next base: position 11,173,552 of record NC_138725.1, on the reverse strand, counting down.
GACATTGTGTTTATGTCCACAGCTTATATAGCTTCATTTTATCTTTATTCGTCTAAAAGAAGATTCCTCATGAACCCTAACCCCATCTCCACGTTAAAAATGTCAGAAATCTAAACAGAAATTATTTCACAAACAGGGTGTCAGTGAAGCATATGTGAAGAATATTTAAGACAGGGCTAAATTGCTCAATTAACTCTATCAGCCATCTATTTTACATCAAGTTTCACAATCGTTTCACTCGAGTATGGCATAATCATGGTGAGTGGCGCCCATCTCAAGGCCCTAAACTAACTATTCAAAACATTTTAAAAGCAGATCTATCTTTATGCATTTTGAAAAAAAAAAAGTTTTAATGTAAATATAACTGTAAATGCCCACACAGTAACATCCCCAGTGTTAAATCATCTCTACTCAGAGCACATATGGTCCCACTCTACACAGTCTTAAGCCGTATTCAGACAGCAAATGTTTCTCATGGGGTTGTGAGGTATTTTCAACATTTACAGGGGTAAGTCAGTGATTTTATTGCCTTGGAATCCAGAATGTCAGTGTTTTTCTCTCACCATCCGCGTAAAAATCCCCGGCTGAATTACCTACTGTTTATTGACAAACGTTAAGGTCACGTGAGGATTTAATTGCCGTCCGAATCCATATCTCTGAGTTTACAAGAAGAGATCATTTCAAAATTCACTGTTTAAATAATTTATTGACCACTGCATAACACCATAACTGCTGCACTTCACATATTTGCATGCTGTAACGGAACAGCTGCGGTGATGAAATGCTGGCTGTATGTATACTGGCCTAATCCTCCGGTCAGAGAAGACGCAGCAACTTCTTTCCTTTAGATGAATTTATTGGTCTTTTACAACTCTACAGGGCACTGTAATATGTGTATGTGTGGTTTGTGATGCCTGCAGAAAATAACAACAGTAAAACAATATTAATACTAATTAAAGTTCAGTGGCATCAATGGTAATAATGATACAATAACATGAATTACAACAGATATGAACAGTGTGTAATACTGCAAATCGCCACTAGGGGTCAGTGTAGGATCATTAAACAACACCACAGCTTCGCGCCACGGGTAGGTCACGTGACCAAGCTAAACTGAAAAAAAAAGTCAACTACCGATCTGTAATTTGACACATTAACGTCAAAATAATAACGACCTCAATAAACAAAGCTACACAGCTAAATAAACAGTAGAATAAGGAAATAAAATGTGAGGTAATTAACTACATGTCGGGCCGTCTGTTTCACGGGGGTCAGCAACACATGCTAAATAGGAAGTTAACAAATAAACATATTACCCCGGTAATATTAATAGATCGCGCCACATTCAAATATATAAACAACATCTACTCATCATGTAACTTACATCATCACCGACGCACACTGTTGTACAAAGTAATAATGAAGACCACGGACTGTCGGTGGAAGGCCAACTATTGACTACACAGGAAAATTTTCCCGAACACACTGCGCATGCTCAAACAGTCCCTCAGACTCTGTATGAAGCAGCTTGCTGTGACGTGACCTCCTCACAGCAGGGAATTCACAACAGCCGCCCCCACATTCATGTATGAATGTGTAGAAGAAGTACAAGTCCCTGCTGTTGTTAAAGGTCCCTGTTGCACACGTGGTCCTCTGGCATTTTGGGAAGAGGTACTAACTTGGTAACCGGACGAGTGTAAACTGCCCCCTTGATTTTGACATCCGCTGAACGAACTGTCCCATCTCCACTGGGATGAAGTTTAATGACCTTTCCTATGGGCCAAAGTGCCCTAGGAAGCTGGGAATCTACTACCATAACCACTTGGTCTGCAGTGAGGGCAACAGTAGGGGTCCTCCACTTATGGCGGCGCTGAAGGTCAGGAAGGTACTGGTGGGTGAATTGGCTCCAGAACCGGTCTGCCAGGATTTGGCTATGTCTCCAACGGCGGTGGCCTAGAAGATCACTGGAACCATATGCAGCCTGTGGAAGCGATGCGTCGTGCCGCCCCATCAGCAGCAAGTTAGGCGTTATAGGATCGGGGTCAGCCAGGTCGGAAGAGGAGTATCCCAAAGGCTTTGAATTAAGTATGCCCTCTACTTCCACTAGGACAGTCGCCAATACCTCCTCTGATACGACTTGATCCCACAACACAACTTGGAGGGAAGCTTTCACTGACCTTACTTCCCTCTCCCACGCGCCACCGAAATGGGGTGAAAGAGGAGGATTGAATTTGAATGTTATGCTTTGGTCGGCCAACTGTTGCTTCAATGTGGGATCGAGATCTTCCAGTGATTCTTTGAGCTCTCTGTCTCCCCCCCGGAAGTTGGTACCTCGGTCACATAAGATCTCGTATGGCTTGCCTCGTCTTGAGATGAATCGGCGCAAGGCCAGTAAGAACGAGTCTGTGTCCATGTGTGGCAACAGATCCAGGTGGACACATCTTGAAGTAAGACATTTAAATATAATGCCCCACCGTTTCTCGTGCCTTCTTCCGATTTTCACTGTATAAGGCCCAAAACAGTCGACTCCGGTGGACCAGAACGGGGGTTTGTTGATCCGGAGCCGTGCAGCAGGCAGATCGGCCATCATTGGTGTTACTGGGTTGCTCCGCCACAAACAGCATTCTGCACAGTGTTTCTGGTGTTTCTTAATTACCTGTCGACCACGTAAGATCCAGTAATTTCTCCGGATCCCAGCAAAAGTTCTCTCAGTACCAGCGTGGTGCAGACGGTTGTCGTAATCCTTCACCAACAGCTGTGTGATCGGATGCTCAGGGCTGATGACAACAGGGTGAAGACTGCCTTCAATCAGATTCTCTGCTTTGCGTAGTCGACCACCAACCCGAATGAGGCCTAATGCTTGGTCGTAGTCAGGGCTTAGAGCACTTAAACGGCTGCCTGAATGGACTGGTTTGCCCTGTTTAAGTGCCTTTAATTCTTCCGGGAAACTATCGGATTGTATCCTTCTTAGCAGAGTAGTCTCCATCTCAATACGGTCGACGGCAGACATAGCTGGAGCAGCCGCCCCATGAAGGAACTGATATGTAGCCTGCAGTAGTTCAGTCCATGTATCATACTTAGCAGGATCGGGCTCATCACTGCTGATAGTAGACATGTGGCCACAGAAGGTTTGAGCTCTCAACTCATCTGGTTCCTCTATGTGCACTGAGGGGTTCACTGGCCAGTGATCTGAGGACTGATACAAGAATGAAGGCCCCTGACTCCAACAGTTTGGCTGGGACAATTCAAGGAGAGTCTTCCCGCGAGTGATATCATCAGCGGGGTTCAAGTCCGTGTTAATGTATCTCCATGACCCGGGCTTGGTAAGATCAAGTATCTCAGTAACTCTTGTACCAACGAATACTTTGTACTGGTTGGACTCTGGCTGTATCCAGCTCAGTACGGTTGTTGAATCTGACCACAGCACTACGGATTGGATGGACAAAGTCAGTTCGGTCTGGAGCACTTTGGCCAGCTGGGCTCCAGTGAGTGCAGCACATAATTCCAGTCGCGGCATCGTCTGTTGTCGTTTGGGTGCAACCTGCGACCTGGCCATAATGAATGACACAGTGATGCGTCCCTCTGGATCCTCCACTCGCAGGTAGGCGACTGATCCGTACGCCTTCTCTGAGGCATCACAAAAAATGTGAATCTGCCTCACTGATGAATCATTGTCAGCAGCTTCTGGAACATAACAACGGGGAAGAACTATGTTCTGCAATTGAGGGAGCTCACCTTCCCAGGCCTGCCACACTGGAAGTAACTCATCTGCAATAGGCTCGTCCCACTGTCTTTCTGTAGCCCACAAAGCCTGAACCAGGACTTTAGCACGGGTAGTGAAGGGGATTATGTATCCGAGCGGGTCGTATTGTGAGGCAAGTACCCTATATACATTTCTCATGGTGGGCTGTTTAGGCGTCACAGGCTGACATTTATAACCCAGTGTGTCTGTCATGCAATGCCAAACCAGGCCCAGAGTGGACTCCCTCGGGTCATCTCCTTCAGCGGTTAGCCAGAGCTCAGATGTTGTTGATCGTGCCTCAGTTGGGAGGTGAGAGATTACCTCTGTCCTGTTGGATGCCCACTGCCTTATTTCAAATCCACCCTTCGCTAGGAGGGCTCTCAAGCGGTCGAGAAGATCCTTTGCCTGCTGTGGCGTGCGGAGCGATTTCAGGCAGTTATCCACATAGAATGAGGTAATTACCGTCTCCAGCAGGTCTTCGTTGCCGCTCTGGTGATCACGAACGTGACGCTGCACAGCGTATATAGCGCAGCACGGACTGCAAACCGTGCCAAATGGCAGGACACGCCACTCATAGATATCAGGTGACCTGTCTCTCTCCATGTCGCGCCAGAGGAAGCGGAGGAGTGGGCAGTCCTCAGGAAGGAGTCTGATCTGATGGAACATTGCCCGTATGTCTCCGCTGATAGCGACGGCATGTTCTCGAAACCTGAGCAGAACTCCTAATAGTGACGGTCCAAGGGAAGGCCCTGGTAGCAGGTCATCATTCAGAGCACTCTCCTGGTAGCGAAAGGAGCAGTTAAATACCACCCTTGCCTTTCCGTTATGATGTACTAAGTGGTGTGGAATGTACCAGGATTCGGCAGAGCGACTGGCCTCCTCACTGGTGATCCGCTCAGCATATCCCACCTCCACTAGCTTGTGTATTTCCTGGTTGTAAACTTTAGCAAACTCAGGATTGGTAGATAGTCGGGTGCAGACTGCTACTGGTGCTCCTATCGGTCCTGCACGTACTGAGTGGATCGGAGTTATTAAATGAGGATGGTCAGATCCAATCAGTAGCATTGGCTGCACCTTAGTGAATGTGTGTAGGGGGACTCCTTTCAGGTGGTTGTATTTCCTTGCTAATTTGTCACCTGGACATGACTGCTCAGCCAGCTGGAGTTCGGTTGCAGTGAAAGCTTGATTGATGGAGTGATAAGTGCATGGTTTTGTGTCAGCGGACACCTCAAATGACACTGCCATTCCCTGGAGCTGCAATACATCCTGTCTGATGGTCTTCAATTTGAGTGACTCCACTTCCCCGCTCAACCCAAGGTGTTTGACCGCAGCAGCCAGAATCACAGTGCGCTCAGAGCCGTCATCCAACACTGCATGTGTTTTTAGTGTTCTCTTGCCATGACGGAGCAGCACTGGTACCACTTTTAACATGACACGCCCTGAGTGGCTGGCGTGATCCAGATACACTGCATTTGTTGGGGTACTGACAGTGAGGATGTTTAGCTGCGGGTCTTGGGCCACAACTTCATGAAGTATCAGCAGGTGTTGTTTGTTGCACATGGAGCAGAGTTTCTTTAGGGTGCAGCTCTCTGGAGAGTGTCCACGCCCACATCTCCAACATTTTCCTTTGTCCTTTATCCAGGTGGCTTTCTCTTCAGTAGTAATTCTTTCGAACTCTGCACAGCCATTGAGGTAATGATCCTGGGTGGTCCTACAATACGGACAATAGGGCTTAAAACGCTCCCTCCCTTTGTTTGTGGGCTGATCTTTCTTTGAACCCAACTGGAGGTTGGTCCGTTGTCGCTGTGGAGAGGTCTGCTGATGTTTGACTGTTGTAGAGTCACTGCTGAAGTAAACAGAGGCTGGTTTGACCCACTGTGATTTACTTGCTTTATTCTCTCTCAGTGTGATACGACTGGGATCAGATGTGTTGGATTCTGCTGCACGTCGAGACACCTGGAGCACCTGAACCTTCATATCCAGCCATTCAGCGAGGTCGGGTAAGGTGTATGTCTGGTCGCTCCCACTGCGGATGATGCCTCTTTTAATACAGAATTCAGCAAAGCTATCCCTGTAGTTACCAGGCAACTTACCAAGGAGGGTGTCTACGTGGGAGCCGCACTGCAGTTCAGACTGAGCAGGACCGTCCATGCGACTTAGCATCCCCACCAGAGTGTTTACAGCTGAAGAAAAATCTTCGAAAGCCTTTACGTCGCCAGGTTTCACAGGAGGAGAGCTCAATATGGTCTTTAATTCTCCCTGTACCAACTGTCTTGGCTGCCCATATCGATGCTGCAGAGCGTCCATTGCACTGGAGTATGGTGTGGGGTCATGTATGTATCTCTTTGCCATTTGGTAGGCGCTAGGCAGTTTGAGATGATCAAGTAATACTTGGTATTTATAATCTTCAGTCAAATGTCGGTGTGGACCAAGTAAACTATCCAGTCCCCTTTTCAGCATGATGAAATCACTCTCCCTTCCAGAACTGAAGAGAGGCAGTTTGGGCTTTGGAATACCATATGAGGCTGCAATAGCCATTTCTGTCATGGTGAGTGTTGCAGGATTGTTGTAGGGAGAAATGTATCCTGGTGCTGTAGGTGAGGCAGCCCTTTGAGTAAGCTGTGGGTAGTGTGCAGCTGAATGAAGTCCAGACTGGTATGGCTGTGATTGAACTTCAGGGAGATATCTGGTCTGTGGAAGTGAATAGGCTACTCCTAGATCAGTAGGTGGCTGATAAGGAGGGATAGAACGGGATGGTGTTATTATCTCTGGTTGTTTGAGTGAAGCAGGTTGTCCAAGCTGTGGTCCAGGTTGAGGAGTGATCTGATGCTGGACATATCGAGGATAAGTCTGCTGTTGTACAGTTGTGAGTAAGGGCTGAGGTACACCTTGAGACTGTGTAGGTGCGTATGTCCGCAGGGCTGCATGCTGGTTTGGCAGATACACTGTTGAGGGTGTCTGTTGAGCTGGTTGGTGCCCTGACTGGACGTGCTGACCTGCATGCTGGACGGGCAGAAAAGGTGAATATGTTCGCTGAGTAAGCGGGGTGTGGTGAGCAGACTGAACTGCAGGCAGTTGTGGAAACTCTGGCACTGGTCCAGTTAGGGTAGCTGAATAGCGATTAGACTCACTGAGGTCTAGTGGTTGTGCTGCTACCTGGACGGATGGCTGCAGAGCTCTGGTAGCCTGAGTTGTTGAGCTGAGCTCTCCCTGCTGTATGGGCTGTGCTGTAAGTGGGTAAGGTTCACTGTTGTCTAAGAGCTGACAATAACCTTCATTAGCTGATTTCCAAATCATCCGATGATCCATGAGGGGTGATACTCTGGGCCATATCTCTTCACCGTGGTGAATATGAGGAAGGCTCGAGCTCCGGAGAGGATATGATAATTTGGATGGATGCTGTTGAGTGTGAACTTTACATTTAACACTGTCCATGGCTGACTGTAGTTGTTTCATCTGCCTAGTTATGTCTTTCATGCGGGCTTCCATCCCTTCCAGCATGAGATCTTCTGACCCAGTGTGCAGAATATGGTCTGGAGGCTCTTCCTCTTGCGCTTCTATCATTTGATGTGTGGCATCACGTCTATGCAAATTGCCAGGGTTATCAATGACAAAGTCGCGAAGGTGCCTGGGGAGTTGGTGAGACCGGCTTGGGCGGGACACAACTGAAGGTTGTTCATCTGTTTGGTTGCTGGAAGTTGCCATGGCGCAGTTATACACACAATCCGGCTCGAAGGACCACTTGTAACGGAACAGCTGCGGTGATGAAATGCTGGCTGTATGTATACTGGCCTAATCCTCCGGTCAGAGAAGACGCAGCAACTTCTTTCCTTTTGATGAATTTATTGGTCTTTTACAACTCTACAGGGCACTGTAATATGTGTATGTGTGGTTTGTGATGCCTGCAGAAAATAACAACAGTAAAACAATATTAATACTAATTAAAGTTCAGTGGCATCAATGGTAATAATGATAAAATAACATGAATTACAACAGATATGAACAGTGTGTAATACTGCAAATCGCCACTAGGGGTCAGTGTAGGATCATTAAACAACACCACAGCTTCGCGCCACGGGTAGGTCACGTGACCAAGCTAAACTGAAAAAAACCCGTCAACTACCGATCTGTAATTTGACACATTAACGTCAAAATAATAACGACCTCAATAAACAAAGCTACACAGCTAAATAAACAGTAGAATAAGGAAATAAAATGTGAGGTAATTAACTACATGTCGGGCCGTCTGTTTCACGGGGGTCAGCAACACATGCTAAATAGGAAGTTAACAAATAAACATATTACCCCGGTAATATTAATAGATCGCGCCACATTCAAATATATAAACAACATCTACTCATCATGTAACTTACATCATCACCGACGCACACTGTTGTACAAAGTAATAATGAAGACCACGGACTGTCGGTGGAAGGCCAACTATTGACTACACAGGAAAATTTTCCCGAACACACTGCGCATGCTCAAACAGTCCCTCAGACTCTGTATGAAGCAGCTTGCTGTGACGTGACCTCCTCACAGCAGGGAATTCACAACACATGCGTTTTAAAGATGTACACTTTTTTTACCAAAAGGCTGGGAAGTATTTACAAGAACAATATTTCATCACCGCTCCACCTCAGCGACAGGAGGAAAAAAAAAACGTAAACTTTGGGCCGTTACAGCAATACAATTTTAAAATGTATACATAAAAAATATAAACCAAGCAGCTTTATTTACCTCATGTAAACAAGAGGCTGCATTAACTTATTTCTGCTAATTTCCATATTTTAAAAATGTCATCCATCATGTTGAGATAAAAATGGTTTAAAAACCATTTAAAGCGTGTCTAGCTTCCAATTTTGAAAGAGATTTAAATAATCACATAATAAATAGGACATTATTTTTATATCTTTAAATTAAATATGAATATATCCGATTATTCCAAGCATATGACATTTTATGGCACCTATTATGCCCCTTTTCACAAGATGTAAAATAAGTCTCTGATGTCCCCAGATTGTGTATGTTAAGTTTTAGCTCAAAATACCCAACGGATAATTTTTTACAGCATGTTTCAAATGTCATTTTTTGGGGCTCAGAAAAATCCGCTGTTTTAGTGTGTATCCCTTTAAATGCAAATTACCTGCTGCTGCCGGCCCAGGGGGCGGAGCCTCACGAGCTCACGCTCAGAGCCAGGACAATCTCATCTGATAATATCAAAACAGAAACTCTCAGTAGCGGTGTTCATTTCGACTGGGACAATAATGCCCACAGAGGCAGAGAATATATGCTGTATGGAATGGAATAGAATAGAATAGAATAAGGGCATTTATATAGCACTTTCATATGTACTACTGTACACCCAAAGCGCTTTACAATCATATCAAGGGATCTTTCCTCAACCACCAACAGTGTGCAGCATCCACTTGGATGGAGATAGAACAGGTATAGTTTAGTTTAATTACGGTTATTTGTCATCTGCTTTTATCCACTATTAATACAAGCCTGCTGTAGTAGACCCCATCCGAATGATGACCAAAATATACTGATGAGTTCAATTAAGTTTATTGTACATCACACAAAAGATGAAGCCTTAGTTTTACTCCAGAAAATCACTGTAAGAGCCGACTAAACACAGTATAAGAAGTGCGCATTAAAGTCTTATCCATAAACTCTCTCTCTCTCTCCCTTTCATTATCAACAACATACACAGCGAAGTACACAAAACACTCGTTATAACTAACAGTGAACAAATATAAACACACCTTTTCAGTGGGTGCTAAATAAACTGGTAAACCTTATATCCGTAAAATGACTCGATGAGCTGTCTTCATAAAGTGCATGCTCTCACTTTCATTTCTGCCGTGGTCAGTAACGTTAGTCCTGTCGCTCTGGAGACCGTAAAGCTGGACCACAAACAGTACTGATCCATCTTCGAGTAACAACGAATGTAAATGAAGACTGCTATGTTCATTCTTACATCCAACAACAAAACACCTCAATCGCTTAGGAGACATTCTTGTCTACAGCGGCTCAAGCGTCGAACAATGGCGGACTCTGTGTCCAGCTCACTCAGGGCGGGTCTATGCTCAAACTGCAGTGTCAATCAACAGTCGTGGGAGGGGCCTGTGCAAAGTGACGTCACATTGCCCCGAATCTGAGAACAGTTTGTTCTGAGACAGTGCTCATGATTTATGGAGATTTTTAAAAAAGCACTTGGTGGATTTTTATCATTATAGGGTGATTGTGTACACACACTGCCAACACACATTTATGTTCAAACACCATGTAAAAGTGAATTTTGCATAATAGGTGCCATTTAAAGCAGACAATCATGTGACCACATGAGCAGTGCGTTCCTGGGTTTGTGGATCACAAAACTCCTCCAAATCATCATCTGAATGCATGAGTTTCATCACTGAGGTGACATGCAAATTCATTTTTACAGATGTCACATAAGACATTAAATCTCTGAAGATCTCAGCAGAGGAGGATTAAACAACTCCACAAACAGCATTACTAAATCACATCTAAATTTAGAATGTCTGATCTGTGGCAAGTAGGTTAGGTTAGGTAGTTTTATTTCATACCCGTAGGTAAATTTGTTATGCAGTAAAAAAGAATTCAGTTGTCCACACATAATAGACATAATAACAACATACAACTAATACACATACAACTTTACAAGTAAGCATCATGACAAACTGCACCGCAACACATACATCTTTGCTATCCATATTAATTTACAAATCCTAAAACTTCTCTCGTACTAATATTATTTAAAACTTCAATTGCGGCTGGGACAAAAGTATTCCTGTACCGTCTTGTTTTCCATCTTGAGGCTGCAAACCGGCGACCAGACGGAAGTAACTTAAAATCAATACGTAAGGGATGCGACAGATCACTCAAGACAGTACTTGCTTTCCGATACAGCTGTTTTTTATAAATACATCCTAAATTCCTTTGATTTACACCTATTATTCTACTCGCCCACCTTACAATTTGGTTTAAAGAGTTTTTGTTCTTTACTGACAGGCTTCCATACCACACCCCAATGGAGAATGACAGAACTGATTCAATAAAAGCAGAGTAAAATAATGTCAACATGCGTCTATCAATATGAAATTTTGCAAGTTTCCTAAGGCAACTCAAACGTTGGTGACCCTTTTTACATACCATTTCGCTATTCAGCTCGAATGACAATTTAGAATCTATAACTATACCAAGATATTTAACATTCTCTACCTGATCCACAGCCTCCCCTTTAATAATCGTAGTGACATGATTAACAGGGCGTGTTCTAAAATCAATAATCATATCCTTCGTTTTAGTAATATTTAATTTTAGATAGGAATCATCGCACCAGGTTACAAAATCCTCTACAACTGGACCATGGCCAGACTCATCCCCCTGTAGCAGGCTCACTATCACTGTATCGTCAGCAAACTTGATAAATATCCTATTTTCGTCTGAGCTTTGACACATGTTGGTGTATAGAATGTATAATAAGGGCGAAAGAACACAGCCTTGTGGAGATCCTGTGGATAAACTTAGTACATCAGAAAAGCTACCATTTACTTTTACCCTCTGCGTTCTATTGGTTAAAAAGTCTAGTAACCATCCCACTAAATTGTGGTTCAACTTAAAATATTCTAACAGTCTCCTAGCTAATATGTGGGGTTGAATAGTGTTAAAAGCAGACGCGAAGTCAATGAACAACAATCTTGCGTGAGTATTTTTCCCCTCTAGATGCTTAGTCAGTAAATTTAATAACATAAGTGAAGCATCCTCAACACTTCTATTTGCTCTGTATGCAAATTGCAAAGGATCGAGGACTTGTCCAATCTTACTTAAAAGCTCAGATTTTACTAATTTCTCGAATGATTTCATCACTAAAGAGGTGAGGGCAACTGGTCTCAGGTCATTTAACACTTTAGGCTTGTTACATTTGGGAACAGGAATAATAATAGACTTTTTCCACAGGTTAGGTACTTTTTGTACCCGTAGTGACCAATTAAAAATATAAGAAAATATTGAAGTTAGTTGCTTCGCACAGTGCTTTAAAATTCTCCCACCTATATGGTCTGGACCCGGACTCTTGTTCTCCTTAGTGGAGAGAAAAATTTTCTCCACTGCTGCCTGTTCTAAGACCATATGGGAATCATCATTACACAGGCATCTTAGTTCTTCTACCTCATTTTTAAAATCAAAACTCTCAAACCTAGAATAAAACATATTAAGAGCATTTGAAAAGTAATCATTTGATCTAAAACCGTCAATACACACAGTACTCTTGTTTACATTATGCTGTATACCCGCAATTGTCTTCATACCCGACCAAGCTGAACCTAAGTTATTATCTGCCAAGTTTTTTTCTAACTTAACTTTATATGCTTGTTTAGCTTTAAAGATCTCTGTTCTAACCTCCTTCCTCGCTGTTGCCCTCTCTAATCTATCCCCCTGCCTATAGGCTAATTGCTTGTTCCTCAAACTTGATTTGACTGATTTTGTCATCCATGGTTTAGTATTAGAGAAAACCTTAAATTTACATGTAGGCACAATCATATCCTCACAAAAGGTTATGTATGAACAAACGATATCAGTCAGTTCATCAATATGTTCACAAGAGTCTTTGAAGACCTCCCAATCTGTACAATCAAAGCACCCTTGTAAACGGGCGGTAGAGTCATCTGACCACATTTTAACTTCTCTTGTATGGGGTTGTTCTCTCTTGAATAATGGTCTATAAATAGGAAGGAGCTGTACACAAGTATGATCAGCAGATCCCAGTGCTGACAAAGGTACAGACTTATAAGCCCCCTTTATATTCCCATAGCAGAGATCCAGCGTCTTATATTGTCTTGTTGGGCACGTGATGTACTGGTAAAAATTTGGCAAGGACTTTTTAAGTGACACATGATTAAAATCTCCCAAAATAAAATTTGGCGCCTCTGGTGAAATGTTTTGAAGTCCTTGAACAACATCAGATACAGTGTTCGATGCAATGACGTTGTTTGCTTTGGGGTGAATGTACACAACAGTTAGAAAAATTTGTGGAAATTCTCGTGGCAGATAAAATGGACGAAGAGATACCGACAATAACTCCATATCGGGTGTACAAATGTTCTCCCGAACAGTCACAGAAGTACAATAGCGTTTGTTGACATAAAGGCATACACCCCCACCACGGGATTTACCTGTAATTTCTGCGTTCCTGTCTGTGCGAAATGGAATGCCGAAACCATCAACACTCAAGCCGTTGTCCAAATCCTGCTCAGTTAGCCAGGATTCTGTGAATGCCATTGCACAGCTGTTTCTGTAATCCTGCAGGAAACGAACATTACCTTGCAACTCGTCGAGTTTGTTCCGTAGTGACTGTACGTTTCCCACGATCAATGACGGCAGAGCGATACGTGTCAGCTGTTTACTCCGTAGTCGCTGACGAACACCTCCCCTTTTCCCTCGCTTTCTTTTCTTAACTTTCCCAGCATCATCTCCCGGTGCAGAATTACAATTCTCCCTCCGAAGTATGCCGCCTGGAAGTTTAGAAAGCGGGTACTGACCGCTGAGTAGACTCGGTGAGTTCCAAGCCAATAGTTGATCCCTGGTGTACTGAATCCTCGGAGCCGGCACCATAGTTCCATAGCAAACGAGATTCAGGTCAAACAAAATCCAACAAACGATTAAAATGATCAGCTCCATCTGACCCAACGGATAGTTTGTGTTAAGCACACTTTGTCATGAGAAAAAAAACACAAACTAAACATAAAACATACACATAGACTCTTCAAAACAACAAAATAGGACGCCGAGTTTTTCCTTCTGCTGGTCGCCGCGTGCGCATGCGCCTTTTCAGCTCTGTCTCATTCTCTACAAGTAAGTATTGTCAGAGAAAATACTCTATTAATAACAAATAACATTATCTGGTCACTATTACTAATAGGATTAGTGACTTATTCTACTTCAAGATGGTGAAAACTTTATCACCTGATTGTTTTTATTTCTGGCAACAAATGATGTTTTAGTAAACGCTATAACAAAGACCACAGACTCACATGAAAAGCCAAGAGTCAAACTGCCCAACTAGCAAACACTGATCACCATCATGAGAACTTCTGCTGACGTCTGACAGAAATAAAGTCAGTCTGGTTATTAATAGTCTGGTTTATATAAATAGAACAACCGGCTGAATGTACATTATTCCTTACTTAGCAGTGATGACTTAACACTGGGGATTTTGCTGTGCAGTAGCACAAAAAGCATAATCAAAATAATATTTGCATACTTCAACAGCATCATGACCTCCGATCCAGGCACGAACTGCGCTCGGAGCTGTAGAACCAAACAACCTCTGTATAAAAGTGTACTCCTCTACGCTGTGTGCAGAAGCAAGGTTCCCATCCAAGTCCAAACAAATATTCTGTAGAGACATGAGCAAACATAAATGTATAAAATGAATGTATAGCTTTAAATTAATATTCCAAAATCTGTGACATGCCTTTAATTGACATTGAAATAATTTGTACTCATGTACTTTATTTTTTGCCTTATTCTGTCTTTAGAGGCGAGACTACTTTTCTATAAAAGGTTCTTGTTATATCGTACATATAGATTAGATATAACTTCACATATATTACGTTTACAATATATTTAGTGATCCTCTCATGACAACATGAAATGTGTTGTGTCTGTATTCTTATCAGAGTGATGTATGTTCGCCCCCAGAACTCCACTGTAATTTATTTACTGTGGACATATTTTTGTTTTTAAACTGAGAAACAAGTTGAAATTATTTTCCTGCAATAATTAACAGGTGTCACAGATGTTGACAGAGCTTAAGTTGTATTTAACCAAGAATATACTTCTATGATTTTTATGTCATATTACAAGCTGAATGTATCATACCTCTGCATCAATCCACGTGCTACGTTCATTGAAAAACTTGAAGCATCTGCATCCATAGGCAGACCACCCGTTCATACACACTGTTAAATGGAAGTTTTATTTTTTATTTTTTTATTTTTTTGTTCATCATTAATGACCATTTATGCAATTAAATGATTTTCATTTAAAGGTACACTATAGGTACAACATTTCTAATCCCTCAGTTCCCCCCATCTCTAAGAATCAGAGCCCATGTTAGTTCTTGTTGTTTTACGATCTCTGTCTCATTCTCTTTTCTCCAGCAGACTCTCCTGCATTCACCGTTTGATTAAATCAGGAGATTTATCTGCTCCATGATTTCTTGTTTGTTGTGACAACTAACCCTGCCACTAACTAACCACTAACTTACTTCTGCCACTAACTAACCTCTGCCACTAACTAACCACTAACTTACTTCTGCCACTAACTAACCTCTGCCACTAACTAACCACTACCTAACCTCTGCCACTAATTAACCTCTGCCACTAAGTAACCTCTGCCACTAACTAACCACTACCTAACCTCTGCCACTAATTAACCTCTGCCACTGACATGAATGAAGAATGGTGACATGGGTCATATACCGCAATGCATTCTGGGTGCATCTTACAAAACTCATCAGTGGCTCCCAAAATGCATTGCGTCATAAAGCATGTCACCGTCATTGAGATTCATGTGCTGCTTCTTGAATGTTGAGTGTGTCTCAATGAAAAATATTTGAAATGTATAGTTTTTTTTTTAAAGGTCCCATGACATGCTACTTTTTGTAGGCTTTAATATAGTCCTTAGTGGTCCCTAGTACTGTATCTGAAATCTCTTTCCAAAAATTCAGCCTCGGTGCAGAATTATAGCCACTACAAGCCAGTCCCAGAATGAGCTTCCTTCAGACGGGCCGTTTCGGTGTCTGTAGCTTTAAATGATAATGAGGAGGAGAAAGGCGGCGCAAGGTGGAGGGTGGGTGTGGCCTTGACCATCTTGCGCAACGGTACCATGCACGTTTACGTTGGATATATTGCAATGGCACGAAGACACGCAGTCGTTCAAGCATTTCAGTTTGACCCAGAATCTGATCCGGATGGAGAAGCAACGGATGAAGAAGTTGCAACTCAGCGGCTCCAGCAGGACGTTTCCGAATGGTTAGTTTAAAATATTATGTCTGGATACGGTACTTTATTCGGATGGTTTACAGTTATTATCATGTAGCTAACGCTAACCTACTGTTGCCTTTTCATGAGAGATCTGTAACGTCTGTATTTATCTTATTACAATTACATCAAGCTCTGCGATCTTGAAATGCGGATATCGTGCGCGCCATATAACCAACAGGAAAACGGTTATCCAAATAACAAAGAAATGTACAACACTCGTGTTGCCGTTACAGTATGTGTAACTTGATGCTGTCTACCTTTACATTAGCGCAAGTAACTGCATAGCTAATGTGACAGCCACATTCTACGTGTAAGAAGCCAGGTAACCATAAACAGTAAAGCAACACACTTATATATCATTTGTTGACTTACTTGTCCGAGGTGTGTAGCTGTGTGTACCCTTCGGTGTTCATTTGTACATCCAATTATTGAGCAATTATTATGCTTCGCTCGCACAAAAGCCATGATATCTCTCGTGGACAAACTAAAATCGCGCACGTTCTACTTCCTAGCTCATTTTCTCATGGGCGGAAAATATTCTCTGGGCGGGCAAAGCAGAGACAGGGGAGGTAACATTTCTCCTTATAACGTTAAAGGAGGAGATTCAAGATCAGCCTAATCGAGCTTCCATGTTCTCAAAGGCAGAGAAAAATAGCAAAAGCTCGATTTACACCGATTGAAATTTCTAGAAACTTTGGGACCATATACAGGCTAGGGGAACTCATATTAATGTCATGGGACCTTTAATATACAGTTTTTTTTTATTTAAATACTGTTGAACGTCATTCTGTTGAAATATTCGTATTAATTATATTCAATAATCAATTATATGAAAATTATAACACATATGAAGGTCTAGAAGAGATCACCTGATCAGAGCACTACATGATGATTTTATAGTTATCGTCATCATCAAGTAGTGGACATCATCTGATTACATGTTCTCTTATTGTTCCTGCCATAACACACAGTTCCAGCAGCCATTAATACACCAAGACTCAAACTATCCAACTAAAGCAAACACCGATCACCATAATGGTGACATCAAACTTTGGAAAAAAACACGCATTGATAATCATATGGAGATATCACTGTGAGATCAACGTGTTGACTGGGTAAGGTGGATTAATGCACAGGTTTTGGACTGTTGGACTGTACTTTAGACACACACTGACAAGAGAAGTAGAAACTAGAGAAACCTTACCGCGACAACGTTCATTTCCAATAGGCTTCGTTTCCACTTAAAAAGAAAGAAATATTACATTATTAAAACAGAACTGCTAGTAGCAGCAGCAGTAGTAGTGGTACTGCTATATTATTACTACTACTACTACTACTACTACCAATAATAATAATAATAATAATAATATACTACGGATTAACACATACATTTGTTGATGTTTTTGTTATCAAAATAATAATAATACAAATACATTTATAACAATCCATAAATTTAGCTGATATAATTGTATAAATATTGTTGTTTTATTGTCTTACTGTTATGATAATAATTAAGAAACAAACTTTATTTTAGTGCACATACTATATTAGACCATTCTGATAAGTCATGACAGAGTCCCAGGTGTGCTATAGTTCATGTTAAAATATCAGTTATGATGTGAAACGTGGAATAATGCTCTTACCTGAAACATTCAAAGCTACGAGAAGACCGAGAGATAGGTAGACAGTCCAGACCGCCATTGTTTCTCAAAGACTACTGAACTCTGCACGGAATTTAAAACAGAATTATACATAAATAATTATTAAAAATGTTTAATGGTTAAATTGTGTATTCTCATGACACAAACCAGTTCAGTAGATCAATGTGAATGTCTGGATATTGCGTTGTGCAGCTCTGGGTTATCTTTATATACTGGAGGAGAGTTAGTTTATCATCACCTGCTCATGTTCTCACATCCTGTTCAAACACTGTGTTTCTATAGTTTGTACTTGACCCATTTCTACACAGTAAGGGTACGTTTACACGACAGGTTTTTCCTTTGAGTTTTCTGCGTGTAGACAAAACCATTGTCAAAATGATCTCCATTCATACGAATCCACGAAAACTACAAAAAACCCTGTATTCTGCTGCCAGGCCAGTAGATGGCGATGAAACACTATAGACTGAACACGTAATACGCATGTGCATGACCTCATTGTCTGCAGAGATTCGCGTTTTTGTTTTCAAAAGCTTGCACTTTGAAACCCGTTTAAAAAAAAAAAAAAAACGTTTTCTGGCACCCAAAATGCCGTTGTCGTGTAAATGAACGGCCAAAATGCATTAAAAGTTTAACGTTTTTAGTTGAAAATGGTGTCGTGTAAACAGCCCCTATAATCCCCAGTGTTAAATCAACACAACTCAGATCACTTATAGTAAAATAAAATTGGTTTTATTTTAAGCAAAAATAAAAACAATTTTTGCTTCAATATAAATTTAAATTTGAAATTAAATTTGAATCAAGTTTTCAATATAAATTTGACAAGCTCTGATATATGATCTGGGGGTATTTTGAGATGAAATTTTACAGACACATTCTGGGGACACCATAGATTTATATTACATCTTGTGAAAAGGGGCATACTATGTCACCTTTAAAGTTAATGAGATAATAACGTGATTAATTAAGTGATGATTGGGCATTGATGAACACCTGCTGTTAACAAGCAGAATCACTGAAGGAAAGAGAAACACAAGAACTACAACTGACTTCAGACACAGCTTTAGATGAAATCAACTGAAGATAAAGACATTAAATCTGTGAAGGCTGACTTTATTTCTGTCACATGTACACCATATATACTTAGAAACTGAATTAAACTCTGGGGATTTTGCTGTGTACAATAATTTAAATTTACAGACACAAATAGATAAAGTGCTATAAAATTTCACTTGAAAGTGTATTTTGGATGTTTTTTTTTGTTTGTTTTTTTCACCAGTCCAAGCTGAAAAGCCAAAAAGCGCAAATCATGAGAACATGAGCAGTTGCTGAAATCAACATTACCTTGAATATGTCAGAGTCACCTTGGATGAACGGAGGATTGTTGCTGCCGTCAGCAAATGTTGTACAAACTACAATCTGTTATAGTACACGCATGAATAAATCATTCACATTCACCTCATCTAAAGTGTAAACTATTCATCACACCTAAATGTGTTTATATCAATTTCAGCTCTTCTTTATGTACAATGTACAAACTGCATTTTTTTAACAATATATAAATATAAAGATATATATATATATATATATATATATATATATATATATATATATATATATATATATATATATATATAGATAAATACACAGTACTGTGCAAAAGTCTTAGGCCACCACAGATTTTTTTGTTTTTAGGAATGTTTTAATGACCATCCACGTTTATTTTTTGTCTTTTTATAAAAATACAAACAGAAAATACAGGAAATATGTACACAAAATTAAAAAAATACAAAAAAAATACAAAAAAAAAAATTCGGAACAAAATGGCTTTCTTTAAACAAAAATATGTAGTTAAAGTAATGCAAAATGTTTTTTTAAACAAAACAACCTTGTTGAATTGCACTAATTGAGTAAATCTGCATTGCATTAACCGTGGCTGTATTTTAATGCATTGCATTTTTAGGGCTTGTATTTTTATGGGCTAAAATTCAACATGGTTCCTTCATTTATGGCCAGTTCATACAAACTAATATTCAACAGGTAATTTCCGGTCCATTTTATTTCGCTTTATAAATTCGCTTCCATAAAATCAGTGGTTTAAATTCGACAGCAAATTCAACATTTGACATCCAGGAAGTGCAGGAATATATATATATATATATATATATATATATATATATATATATATATATATATATATATATATATTTTTTTTTTATTTTTTTTATTTTTTTTGAATTTTGTTGAATTTTTAAAATGACAGAATTTGATATTAAGTACTTGACACATTTCTATTACACATTTTCACATTTGGTAAGTATAACTTGAAACAACAATAATTTGGGAAGTGCAGGAATATCAGTAGATTGCTGATTGCTGATCTCCATCTGCTGTTAGTCTTTCTCACCAGCAGGGGGTGTCATGTGTGAAGTTAAATCAGCTTTAGCAAAACCTTTATGAAGGTAAAAGAGTAGCAAAACTCAAGAGCACATAGATGTGAATTTGAGAACTTGTACAATACATATTCATACTTATACATGACAATTTACACTCACAGCTACAATGTGAAAACCTGTAAAATACAAATCTGAAGTTGAAAGTTGAGATTTGCACTCGCAGACAACAGTCACAAACGATGAAACTCAATAGAGTCCAAACAGCTCAACCTTTCTGTGGGTTTTGATCATATCTGTAGCTATTGCACTGATTAACCTTAATTATTATTGATGAAACACAATTTATCAGTTTAGTGGTATGACAGTCATAAATCAAGTTGAGACAGGTCATTTAAGAAAAAAAAAAAAATCAATCAAGATATATATTTTTTTGTTAAAATTAAACAGTTAAAGCGAATTAAATAATTTAATAAATAACTTTTATTTGCCTTTTTTTTTTAAATGCATTATTTAAATTGTTATGTGTTTATCTCTTTTCTTGAACCTAGACTGGTTTGTCCCTTATGTTTTATGTGAACATTAAACATGGAATATCAGAATGAAACATGGAAAATAAACATTTGCTTACAATAATTGATCAGATGGAGTGTTTAATGTTACATTCATGATTTATATTGGTTGTAACTCTTTTCTTTAACAATTCTTTCTATTGCTGTTTTTCTTAGTCTTGGTCTTTATTCTTTTTTATTTATTTTATTTTTTAATAACCAACCTGAACGAGGTTGCCAAGATTTGCTGATTCATGAAGTTCAGGAAGTCACGTGATTCTGGCGAACAGGTGGACAAGCGATATAATGCTGTATAATGCGATATAATGACGGTGGAAGCTTTAAGAGTGAGACAAAAGAAAAAGGCTGAGTGTTGACTGTTTTTGCTGCACAAATCTATAAGCGACTTTCTTATTCACGAAAAAAGTCCGCAGTCGAGTAGCTTTTAATAAGAGGACTTGGCAACTCTGGGGACATCGAGAGAAGGAAGTTAGGCTATAAGAGAAAGAGAAAGAGAAGTATTTATACACATGCTCTAACACTACAGTGGAGAGTTTTTTTTATCGTCGCGCTGTATAGCAAACATTCCCCTGTTTTTCTCAAGCTTCACCTGTTTCATCTCATCCTTCATTAGTTCACGAGAGGTTCGATCAGGACTGCAACAACAGGGGTATGTAATGCTATTACTGTAACTGTACGAGTGTGTTTGTGTGCAGTTTACAATCCGATGCAGCCAGTTTCATAAATGTCCAAAACGAAATAAAAAAAAAATGTCTTTAAGGCTTTGTTTGGTAAACTAACACAATTCTAAATACTGTAACATTTGTTTAAGTGACTGTATTTGCTTTATTTATTTATTTATTTATTTATTTAGAGAAGAGGACGCGTGATTGAGACAGATTATGCGCTCCTATAGGGGAGACCGGGGACAGTTGCAACACTTTTTGCATTTCTCTCAGTTACTCAGAGACTATTTGGACTAGATCAACCAAATTTGTATATATTAAACTTGCATCTGTCTGCTAATTACCCATACCATTTAAAGATGATTATATATGACATATCGTTCACAGTATTTATTTGAATGGAAGAAGTCAGATGTTGCAACTGACCCCGACCCAGGGGACGGTTGCAACATGTTAAAAATACCTTAAATTTCATTAATTAACTTATGCTTTTTGTCTCAATGAGCATAGAATTCTGAAAATATTAACTGTTTTAGGCCTACTGTAATATTATAGTATTATTTATTTCAATAATATTATTGTAGCCTATTATTTATTTATTTAGTCATATTTATCAAATAACAGTTATTGAGTTTTGTTTGTTTATGTGTAGAACAGGCCCACACAGATTCAGTGTGCAGGTGTTACAGATGCTATTCAATCTCTCCATATTTCAGTGTCAGACAGGAAGAATTGAACAATTTGAAATGCAACAAACTTTTATTAAACATGCAATTTATAACTTGTTGCAACCGTCCCCAACCCTATCAGCCATGACAGAACATCATATGCCTGCTAGACACACTGACTCTGACACATGCTCACCATGGCACTTAACAAAACAATAATTCAAACTAAGTAAGTTTTGATTAATTCATACAAATTTTCAGGACAGTATGACAAAAATACATCTCATGAAAAAATTTACTTTCATACCTCCAAAACAAGTTTTGTTCAATAAATGCAGCAGCGGTTGTTGAATATGTCTACTGTCTTCTTGGTGGGGGGAGGGTCTAACTGTGCATGTGCAGTATGAGTGTCATCACTCTAGCTTGTTTCTGATTGGAGAAAAATGACATGTTGCAACCGTCCCCATGTTGCAACTGTCCCCGGTCTCCCCTATTTTATTTACCTTTGTGTTTTGGATTTTGATATTTAATATTAATATACTAATTTATGAAAGTTAGGCAAAATTTATGTTAGTTGGTTTGTAGCTAAAATTCTTGATAAAGTCTTTACAACATCTGACACTTTTTTTTTTTTTTTTTTTTACTGTTTTATGTCGGCCTTCTTAATAAAGAAAAACAAAAGCATTTAAACTATGCCATTTTTTCTGGAAATTCGAACAATAAATGTTGCTTAAGTGTGAAAGATCGCTGTTTATTGCTACATATTCTCTGTGATCAGACTTTATTTAGGTGTAGTAAGGAGAAAAGTGAATAAACATTAATGGTTAAAGCATTAGTGGTTTGGTCATATAACATTTCCTGTTTTAGTCCCAGTCTCCCAGATATTATTGACTCGTTTCCACAAGGATATTTGATTGGCTGCTGCGCCAATATATAAATACTCAATACTTCTTTGTTGAAACAGCAAGTATAGATTTCAAAAGACAATGATATTCACATATTTGTATTCTGCACAACTTATTTACATATTATGTGATTTTGTTTTTTATTCTAAGTTGTGTACTGATATGTGTACTGATACTAAGTTTAGCCTAGGACTGATATGAAAGAGTAGCCTGGATGCCAGCCGAACTTAGCCCCGCCCACAACATTTTTAGGTCGGGAAGTTCGGTCTGGACTCGATCCGCTGAGGAGCTATTATGCCCGAACAAAAATTGTTCGGACCAATCAAATTGTAAGGGCGGGCTTTATACGATGATGGACAGATGAGCAACGGTAACGTAATCATCCACGTCATCAACGAGCGCTTGGGTTGAATTCAAATGACTGCCGCTGG
Organism: Leuciscus leuciscus; assembly: GCF_965113295.1. Taxonomy (NCBI): domain Eukaryota; kingdom Metazoa; phylum Chordata; class Actinopteri; order Cypriniformes; family Leuciscidae; genus Leuciscus; species Leuciscus leuciscus. The sequence goes on along the minus strand of NC_138725.1, from coordinate 11,150,444 downwards.
AGAATTGAGATTTCACGAGTTCACGCTTACAAATAAGTCAGATAGAATAAATGCATATTTGACGTGCTGTCCGAGGAGAGGGCTCCAGGCTCGGTATTCGGACCGAACCCTAGGCTACTCCCCCCGTATTCCTGGCTGTGGAAGGACAAGCTGAGAGTGAGTGGAGGGATGCTGAAAACTGTCAAGGAATGTTAACTTAGGTGAGTTAACAGACTGAATAAATATATGCTTCCTCTCATGCTGATAGTGTAGACCGTAGACGGTAATTGTTTGATGACAAGTTGATTGGATTGATTATTTGAACGTGCTCCTCCCGAACTTTGTTAAAACATCATGTGTAGATTCCGCCATCGCGACTGTTATGGTAAATGGACTGCATTTATATAGCGCTTTCACAGACCCAATGGCCACCAAAGCGCTTTACAATATTGCCTCACATTCACCCATTCACTCACTCATTCATACACCGACGGCGGTGTCAGCCATGCAAGGCGATCCAGCTCGTCGGGAGCAGCTGGGGTTAGGTGTCTTGCTCAAGCAAGGACACCTCGACACTTGGTCAGGTGGAACCGGGGATTGAACCACCAACCTTCCGGTTTGTAGACAATCTACATGTACCACTGAGCCACTGCCGTTATAGAAGATATCGACCGCGAACAAGGCATTTGTCGATCGGAAACATGAATGAAAAACATACGTCACTTACTCCGTTGCTCTGATTGGTTGTAGGCCTATCTAGTTGAGTGCAGAGGCATTTTCCTTCCTGGTTCGGTTGAAACACGCTCCATAATCAAAGCTCAATGGACCAGTATCAGACTCACATTCTGACTAGAATCTGAGTATGACAACGTCAGGCTAATGAAAGAGACTTGTTCCCCATATAATTGTTGCTATATGAAGTGCAAAAATGTTGAAGCTCAATATTTCAAACCTTGGTGACAATATAAAAAAAAAAAAATACATTAATCTGTTCAAGTCCATTCACTTACAATCTTTTTTATGTAACTTCTACAGTATGTACATTTTATTTCATTGTACTTATTGTATATATAAGTAACATAAAAAGTATATTAAAGGGTCATGAAACCCTAAACCAAATTTTCTGAGATTTTAACAGAGGTATGTGTGTTGAACACCATTGAAGACAATGTTAGCATCTGTTAGATTTAATAGTATGGGGAAAATGGTTAAATTTTAGTTTTTTTCTGCTATTTTCGTCTTCCGGGTTTAAAATCTTCATCGTGTCCACGTCACAGGCAGTGACGTGGCAGAGCACTATAGTACTTTGATGACTCATCGGTGTCTCATAATTATTCATGTACTGAGTTTTCTTATCCAATGAGAAGACACTTTCTCTTAATTATTCATGACACCATGTGGAACTTTCCAATGACAGACATGTCAAACTGTGATATCGCGTAGTAGATGAGAGAGGCAATGATGGGACGCGCGTTTGTTTTCGTGGTGCAAAAGTTCCAGTGCATCTCTCCCCGCGATTCTGCCAGGGCTAGACTCCGGCCATCAACCACGGACACATCTAAACTATGTGTGTGTAGCAACCATTCAACTGGAGAATGGTGGACTTCGGCCTTGTACACCAATGCAGGTTTCGTCTTGCGAGTGATGCGGTCCCGAGGACTTCTCTATCGCTTTAGAGGTGTGTGTGTGTGTGTGTGTGTGTGTGTGTGTGTGTGTGTGTGTGTCTAAAACGTAACCCTGACCGTTATGCATTTTGTTAAATAATCACTCGTTATTAAAATGTTGATATTTCGATAATACCTCAATTGTATGGAACGTATGCTTAGTTTGTGCAAATTTCTATGTCACTGTCCATCTTTATTATGTGGGTTTAGGGGGCGCGTAGATCTAGGCTATGTACGGAACGTTTTTTTTTTTTTTTTTAAGCGGAAAATTTATTACTTTCAAATATATGCATTTATAGTGTGTATATAAACAAATATTTATTTTATAATGACATAATTATACATGTACATTTAAATGTTTTAAATACAATTATGATTACTGTAGTAGGCTAATATGTAGCAGGGCATTCAGTTACTTTTGAAAAGGACAAAAATAAGGTGTCCGTGTATTTCATTAGATTGTAACTTTGCCAGCTATTAAAAAAATCTTGCATTTCCTCACGTTTTACCACTGATTTTTAGTGACAGTCGATATGCATGCATGGGCCACTGGCGATGACAGTTTGCCCCCCTCCCCTCCCCTGCCGTGTCATACCACACCCACTCCCCTCCCTTCTTCTCACAGCCACCACGCCCAATTAAGTTGCATTTTTCAAAAAGATTGTGAGCTAGACTTGAGCTGAAAGAGGGGGGTTTCATGACCCTTTAAAGTTACATAAGTCTTTCACTCACAATCTTTTTTTTCCAACATAAATACATTATGCGTCCTCTGGTGGTGTGAAAGAGGAATTACATGAATAAAAAATATGAATACTTCTCCATGTTCCCTCATTTAGAGAACACTTCCCACCACTCTTTTTTTTTTATCAGTTGTTTTGAATCTCAATTTTGACAAAAATGCCACGGTGACATAATTCATTGGTGATGATATATGCAGTAAACTCATTTCTAAAGCGCTGTGAAGTCTAAAGCACCGTAAACTCATTTCTAAAGAAACGAAGACCTAATGTGTGTGTGTGTGTGTGTGTGTTTGTAATAGTTTTTCACCCCTGTAGCTCATTTCTAAAGGGTTAACCTGAATGCTTCAACATTCCTTGACCTCTTCTGCACTTTCGAGATTTCCAGGAGAACAAAAACACACTTCAAGTTTTGTCCATTTAATAACAGATATGACAGAATTAAGATTCATAAGGAGATCTCACAGTTGCATTATATGATGAACACTAAAAGTCTTCTGTCAGTAATCTTTGAATTGCTTCATACGTCATTAATATTCAGTATGTTTTCCCCTAAAGATGGATGAGTATCACAGACTCTCAGATGCCAGTGCTGTCAGCAGTTCCTCAGATCACAGCATGAACGTTTCTCCTGGCGTGATCAGTGAGTACAAATATCACACACACAATATGAGCATATTGCAAAATAATCATCAAATCGTTCTTAGAAACCATAATCTGATGGCAATGGTAGACCAGAGTCAGGCGAGGACTGAAAACTGAGTCTAATTTTTTTCATGTTTGAAAATTGGAATATATTTCCATAAATTTCTGATAAATTACAGATATGACAAACTATACTTGTGTGTGTCTGCCTCAGACATTCAGTCCAGTGTGGTGCTACACATTTAAACACAATCTTTGTGTTGTTGTTCGGTGTAACTCAATGTCACTGCCATAGAAACCAATTCCAGAAATGCAAAAGTGTCACGGGACACACTAAACGTTACGAATACACACAGTGTGGAAGGTCAGTCGTTTAGATCACATGCAAATTGAAAACACAAATAATCAGATTTCGACAGTGACAGTGTGAACGAATAGTTAATTGTCTGTTATTAGTAAACTAGGCTCCCCATAAACACAAAAAAACAAACCACACAAATACATGAACTAGATAATTATACAGGAAAATAATATATTAATAGTATTTTTATGTAGATTACATTTAAAGGGTTAGTTCACCTAAAAATGAAAGCTCTATCATTAATTACTCTTCCTCGTGTCGTTCCAGACCTCCGTTCATCTTCTGAACACAAATAAAGATATTTTTAATGAAATCAGAGAGAGTTCTGTCCCTCCATTGACAGTTTACGCAACTACCACTTTCAATATCCAGAACGATAGGAAAGACATCATTAATGTAATCCATGGGACTTTATTATGTTTTATGAAGCAACATGAGTGCTTTGTTTGCATAAAAAAAAGATCATTTACCACTTTTTATACAAAATCATATTATCCAAAGTGTGTTCACTCAACAATGTCATCTCTCTCATGAACACTTGCGCATGTGCATGAGCAGATCAATATTTTCTTAAAGGGGTGGTATAATGCCCCTTTCACAAGGTGTAAAATAAGTCTCTGATGTCCCCAGAGTGTGTGTGTGAAGTTTTAGCTCAAATACCCCACAGATATTTTTATATAGCATGTTAAAGTTGTCACTTTTTGAGGGTGAGCAAAAACGCACCGTTTTGTGTCTGGCCCTTTAAATGCAAATGAGCTGCTGCTCCCGGCACAGGGGGCGGAGCTTCAACAGCTTGCACTCACACTTTTAGCCTTTTATGTTCAAACCGGAGTCAGTCAATGATGGAGAGACTCAAGAAGAAGTGACAACATGTAGAAGCAACAGGATGTTTCTTAATGGTTAGTTGATGAATTTATGGAGCTTATGTGTAGTTATCTTCTAGTCATTGATTAGCATATTCTGTCTTGATAATCTATAAATCGTGTTCAGGGGGCGGGGTTTATGTAAATTCTAGGGTTGGTGATGTCACTAACCCGGGAGGAATGTGGTGTAGTCTCTACCAGCCGTTTGTTGTAGTCCTTAAAAAGCGATTTCTTTAAAAGCAAATATCTCGCTTTGCTTTGAACTTTGAGCGTCGTAACTTTGCAGATGTTGTTTATGCTCAAACAGCAACATTACACACTAACTAAAGTTAGAAAAGTGAAATCATAATCAACCACCCCTTTAAATAAAGTGGTAAATTGTTTTTTTTGCGCATACAAGGCACTAGCGTCGCTTCATAAAGTAGAGGTTAAAGCACTGGAGTCTCATGGATTACTTTAATGATGTCTAACCTATCGTTCTGGATATTGAAAGTGGTAGTTGCGTAAACTGTCAATGGAGGGACAGAAACTCTCAGATTTCATTAAAAATATCTTCATTTGTGTTCCGAAGATCTGAAGGTCTTACGGATGTGGAACGACATGAGGGAGAGGAATTAATGACAGAAACTTCATTCTTGGGTGATCTTACCCTTTAATAGATTACACATTCAAGAAAATATCTGAAATTATTTTGTAAAAGGTGTTTTTTGCATGTTTGGACTGAGTTTTCATTGCATTCACACTAGGCTTGGGCGGTATTCGAATTTTGATACCGTCAAACCTCCTCCCTATTTTACCGGGGTATACGGTATTACCGTGACTAATTAAAAATTATGACATAATGGGCTCAGACGGCGTCACCAAACTGTTGGCTTGTGCCTACACCGTTCAGAAACTGAATGCCAGATCGGGCAAAAAAAAAATTAAAAAAAAATCAAGCCCAACCCGTGCACGTTGTGTCTGAGTCCGGCCGACGGCATTAACTGTTATTATGAGCCCGAGCCCGCATTATTCAACATAATATCTGTGTGCGTGCAACAAGCAAGAAGTGCCTTTGTAATCCGGTGGCGTGTCCATTGATTTTTATTAATAAAACTTTTCTGCAAAGATGGAAGTTGACGATCGCCATCTCTGTAGTGAACGCGCCTATAGAGAGAAATACACATCATTACACAATCAGAGAGTGGCCTTTTTCTTTTCGTTTTGAATTGTTTCGTTTAAAGAAATTGACGATCGGCATCTCCGTAGTGACCGTTATAGAGAGAAATGCACATCAAGGATTACAGAGAGTACGTTAGGCTAGTCTATTTATTTTCGTTTTGAATGGTTTCGTTTAATGAAATTGATGATCGCATCTCCGTATGAACGCGCCTAGAGAGAAATGCACATCATGGATTACTTAGCCTAATCAGTGAGTAGCCTATTTCTTTCGTTTTTAATTGTTTCGTTTAAATAAATTTCAAGCTTTATTTATATATATTTGTCATGTCTGTGAGGCATAGCCTACACTGAGTTTCGGTTAATTTATGAGATTTCAATGCAAGTGACCGCGGCATGCCCATCATGTCATGATTATCCAGGCAATTGGTTGATGAAAAATTTATTAAAATTAAGAAACAATATATACAAAACGAAATTCGTTTTAAAGAGGCCTTTTACAAAACGAAATTTATTGAAGTGGATCGTCTGACTCCCTATGCATCCCATCTTATTTGTGCCGTTCACTTTTCATAATCAACAAAAATGGAAAAAATAACATTATAATATTTTAACAAATACGAAACTTAATGCGCTTATTTAATGAACTCGAGAACAAAATGCATCCTGGCAGCAGTGAGTGGGCGGTTGTTTCGGAGATGCGACATTAGGTTAGAGGTGTTTACATCTCTTGTATTTACCGCCTCTCCCTTCTCATTCGGTTGGAACCAGAAATATTGCCAAACTGAAACCACACATAAGCATTTTTTAGGCAATAAATAAATTATATATATTATAGGCTATAAAAGTGCCGGTAATGACGGTATTGAAACTGATACCGGTGCTATTTTAAGATCCCGCGGTATCCAATATTACCGTAATACCGGCCAACCCTAATTCACACAGTTCTGAGAGTCAGTTTGTGGTGTTTTGAGCACTTCACAGAAAAAAGGGTCATGTTGCGGAGCAAATGGTTCAGCTGATTCAACGTTTGTAAAAGCTTTGTTTCTCGTATCTCTAGTGCTTACAGTATTTTGTAGAAATGATTGTAAATCTGGATTATAGAAGTGCTAAAAGAACATGGATACACCATAGAGGAAGAGCTTGGACGAGGGGTTTCAGGAATGGTGTTTCTGGTGAAAGACGCAGACGGAGATCTGTATGTGGTCAAACAGATGAACTCCAGAGATGTAAGATCTTACTTGAGTATTGACCACACAACTCACAACTTTTCCCCTCCAATAACAGTGTCGCTTCAATGGAAGGTTTTTCTTCTTCTTTCTTTCAGAACGAGGAACTGGATTCTGTCAAAAATGAAGTCGAGATCCTGAAAACGCTGCAGTTTGGATATATTGTTACTTATGTGGATTCATTTGAAGGTTTTTTTTTTCTTTGTACACTAATGCTCCTTTGTTCCAAATTAAAAATGTGGTCGTTTTTTGTTGTGTTTCTGAAAAATTAAATAGAAGTATTTACCATGATAGAAGGATAACAGTTCAATGAACAAAAACATCAGTGTAGCTTTTGGAAAATGAATCTATTTTAATACAGTTAGAGTTAAATCATTCTCTGACTGGATGTTCATTTATGTAGATAGAGAAGCGGGACGCATTTATATTGTGATGGAGTATTGTGAAGGAGGAGACCTTTCAAAAATCATGGGAAAACAGAAAGATGAAAGGTTTTTTGAAGAGAAAAATGTGAGTTTCTGTTCTATTCTCTATCCTTAAAACCACTCTCACACATGATTTAGTATGTTATGACCCAAAAAATACAATCCTTGTGAGGACATTATACACACATACAGTACACACACACACACAAATATTGAGTTTTCATGTTTTATGAGGACATAGACGTAATGGTTTTTATACTGTACAAACTGTATATTCTGTATACCCAACACACACACACACACACACACACACACACACTAATCGGACCCCTAAACCTACCCATCTCACACACACACACACTAGCCCGACCCCTAAACCTACCCATCACACACACTCACACACACACTAACCCGACCCCTAAACCTACCCATCACACACTCTCACACACACACTAACCCGACCCCTAAACCTACCCATCACACACACACACACACACACACACACACACACTAACCCGACCCCTAAACCTACCATCACACACACACACACACACACTAACCTGACCCCTAAACCTACCCATCACACACACACACACACTCACACTAGGGCTGTGCAATTAATTGAATTTCGATTTCAATTTCGATTTTTGCTCCCAACAATCACCAAAATAGTATAATCGAGTAAAAACGATTATTTTGCCATTTTCTGTTTTGAAAGAACGCTCTTATTTTGTCTTGTGTTCTGAATGACACGCGCACATCCGCCCTTCCCTATGCCGTAAACTCTCTCAGCTTGAATGTTTAAACTGATAAGACTTAAAAAGAAGTGAAAATGATAAACTTTAGTTACGATGTAATGCTGGCCCGATTGTACAAGTGACAATTCCATCATGTCCCGACTCATAAACGCGAGAGTGTAGTTTCGACGCTTGCCTTGTCCAGCGCATTTTGAGAGACAGAGAGAGAGAGAGAGAGAGACGCAGCACCGCTGAACACTCACGCGCTGAACACAATTGCGTCTTGGAGAAAGTTTTTAAATTATTGATTTGATTTTATAATCTTTGTGGATTCATTTAAGATACTCATACAATCTACATGCTAAAGTGAATCAATGTTTGTGAGGGAATTTCCCGCATTATAAGTGCTAGATCTGCGGGAATTATTAAAATACTCATTGAAGGAGCCTATTATCTGTTACATTATTTATTTTAATAGTTCAAAAAGTACAATCAATGTTCAAATTTCGATTTTTTAAGAATTGTTGAAAGGTGTGTTTGGTGACACTTTACAATAAGGTTCATTAATTAGCATTATAACTAACTTACCTTTGTTAAGATTAACTAATAATGAACAATAATTCTACAGCATCTTAGTTAATATTAATTTCACCATTTACTAATACGTTATTAAAATGAAAGGTTGTATTTGTTAACATTAGTTAATGCACTGTAAACTAACATGAACAAACAATGAACAGCTGTATTTTTATTAACTAGCATTAAAAAAGATTAATAAATACTGTAACAAATGTTTTTCTCATTGTTAGTTCATGTTAGTTAATACATTAACTAATGTTAACTAATTAACATTATTGTAAAGTGTTACCGTGTCTTTTTAATAAATGCAACACGTTCCCAGTCATGTGAAATAATCGTGTTACATAATCGTGATTTCAATATTGACCAAAATAATCGTGATTATGATTTTTTCCATAATCGAGCAGCCCTAACTCACACTCACACTCACACTAACACAACCCCTAAACCTACCCATCACACACACACACACACACACACACACTAACACAACCCCTAAACCTACCCATCACACAAACACACACACTAACCCGACCCCTAAACCTACCGTCACACAAAACTCATTCTGTATGATTTATAGGCTTTCCTCATGAAGTTCCTCAAAAAATGTCAAAATTGACTGGTATTACTATACTTGTGGGGACATTTGGTCCCCCCCCCATAACGTAGGGATTACCAGGACCAAACACACACACACACACACACACTCACTGACTCACACATTGGGATTTCTCAATGTGTGTAGATCCTCGACTGGCTGGTTCAGATGTGTCTGGCTCTGCAGTATCTACACGAGAAGAACATTCTTCATAGAGATATTAAACCTCAGGTATGCACTGATAAAGCTCAATAAATCACATCACAAAGTCAGATCTGGAAGACTTATGAGATTTCTGTTGTCATTGTAGAATGTCTTCCTGACTGAAGATGGTTACATCAGTCTAGGAGATTTTGGAAGCTCAAAAGCATTGGAAAGGTAAAAAAAAAAAAAAAACATTAATGGGAACTTGTGATGGATCAAAACCTAAAGTCCTGGACTGTTACAGGTTTGAGTTTACATTGTTTTTCCTTTGCAGAGCTGATGAATATGCTAATTCAGTTGTGGGGACAAACCTCTACATCAGCCCAGAAGTTCATCGGAAGAAATATAATTCCAAGAGGTAAGCTTTTGGATAACTGAATGTATAAACAATATTGATATGTTCAGCATTATAAAAAGGTAATCAAAATTAAATTTCCTTGATGCTTGATTGGTGCTTGCAAAAGTATCAACCTTTGGATGGTAATTGTTTACCATGGGGTCGTAAGTTATTTTCAACATTTACAGGGTTATTCAGTGATTTTATTGCCGTCTGAATTCAGACGTCAGTGTTTTTCTCCCATCATCCGCGTAAAAATCCCCAGCTGAATTACCTACTATTTATTGATGAACACCAACACCAACACCGTGTGGGGATTTAATTGCTGTCCGAATCCACATCTCTGAGTTTAGAAGAAGTGATCACTTCAAAATTCACAGTTTAAATCCTTTCTGATCATATAGCTTCCTACATTATTATACTATTATTAAATTAAATATGAATCTATTCATATTCATTTATTTACAGCAGACAATCATGCGACTGACCACAGTGGGTTCATAGGATCATAAAACTCGCTCCTCCACCGTCAATAAATCGCCAAATGTTATATATATATAACATATGAATGCATATGTTTTATCACTGAGGTGTTTTTACAGACATCCACATGAGAAACCATTACTGTCCGAATAGGGCTCAAGCCTTATAATACAATATGATATAACTCAAAAAATTATGGTAACAATACTACACATTATATTTTTAAGTAGATAGCATATAACATGTTTTACAGTGTACACATACTTCTTGATTTTCATTGTCATGCATCGGCTGTTTTAGTGACATATGGTCTTTGGGATGGTTGCTCCATGATCTCTGCATGCTTGATTTGTGGGTGAGTATTTATTTATTTATTTCCAAAAAACACCATATTACTGTCACACTTTCAGTCCAATGATGATGAAATGCCAAAAGGATCAAATAATAAAACATTTATTAAATAACTCAAAATGTGAAATCCAAACAATGAGCAAACACCACAAAACAGTGTGTTGTGCACAAATACAGGATCCTCAACAGATCAAACTGAGGAACAAAACTCTAAGAGATAACGAACTACAGGACTAGCAGGTGTGATGATTGAATCAGTGTCCATGACAACAGATTGTGGCGAGATCTTAAAACAAATGAGACGTGACTAAAAAGACACAACGTCAGCGAAAATGAAACTAAAGAGCATAACCGTGACAGAACACCCCCCTCTTGGCTGAGGCTGAGGAGGTGGTTCTGGAGGTGGATGAAGGACTGGTGAAGAGGAAGCCCTGGTGGAAGGGACCAGGATGGCGATGATGGGAGGAGTGGACCACCACTCTGGTGGTACACCATAGCAAGCCCATGGCGGAGTCGACGGAGAGATGAGCCATGATGGAGTACTGGCTGATGACATCCAGGGGACGACAGACGGAGAAGAAGTCATTGACAGAAGAGCCCTAGGCCTAGGGACAAGGGAGCCTGGAGGAGCCGTAGGGACAAGGGAACCAGGTGGATCCTGAGGGAGGGAGGAGCCATGGTGGAACCGTAGGGACGGAGCCTGGTGGAGCCCGAGGGAGGGAGGAAGGAGCCTGGTGGAGCCCGAGGGAGGGAGGAGCCAAGGCGGAGCCGTAGGGATGACAGGCTGATGGGCAAGGTGGATTGCTGGGACCAGCAGCCGGAGGATCCACTTTCTTGGGTGAAGCTGGCAACTGCAACACCAGAGGCTCTTCCACAAAGGACTTAGTGTATATTTCCCCTGAGTTTGAAGTTGTGTTTTGTACTCTTGCCAGTTAAGATTACTTTGGCTTTCTCAATTTGCTTCCATGGTTTTTGATTTGCCCTCATGTGTCTCACCTGTGTCTAGATCAGGAGTGTCCGCATTCAGTCCTGGAGGGCCACTGTCCTGCAGAGTTTAGCTCCAACCTCAACACACCTGCCTGGAAGTTTCTAGTATGTCTAGTAAGACACTGATTGGCTGGTTGAGGTGTGTTAAATTGGGGTTGGATCTGAACTCTGCAGGACGTGAGCAGGATTGGACACCCCTGTTCTAGGTCAGGGGTAGGCAGCGTCAGTCCTAGAGAGCAGCTGTCCTGCAGAGTTCAGCCCTAATCAAACACACCTGAACCAGCTAATCAGTGTATTCAGAACTACTACAGCTATAGGCAGGTCAGTGGGTTTTTAGGGTTTGAGCTCAAATCTGCGGGATAGCAGCTCTCCAGGACTAACGTTGTCTATCCCCTGGTCGAGTTAATTACCTTGTTTAGTCTCTGATGTTTTTCTATGTATATATAACCCTGTGTTTGTTTGTTTTCTTTGTCAGATCTCATCTTTTTTACAGTGGATGTTCTGTTTGGTGTTTTTTTTATCATTATAAACTGCTTGCAATTATATCCAGCTCTTTTTTTTTCCTTTTTTTTTCTTCAACCCCTACTGACACTAACCAGATTCTTATTTTTATTTTATTTTCCTCCACAGGCAGATGGCATGCAGCGTCACATACTTCACGCTGTCAGCATGGCAGGAAACCTCCCTCACATCTCAGAGAGATACTCAGAGGAACTACGGGAATTAATCGGACAAATGCTCAGCCGTGACCCTAAAGACAGACCTTCAGCTGAAGAGATTCTAGCGAAACCATTCCTGACAGATGCAGTAGACCGAAACAGCAGAACGCCAGAGGCACTGCTACAGAGTTTCATGAAGTCCGTCAGCGCCTTCGATAAGGCCTACAGCAAGCACTATAAAGACATTGAGGACTTAGTTAGTGAGTGGGGAAGAATAACGGATTCGATGGAGTCTGCGCATTACAGCGCCACAGCGGGGAGTCTGTCAGGTTCAGTGATCGGAGCAGCTGGAGGAATCACTGCATTAGTTGGTTTAATTTTGGCTCCATTCACTCTTGGGGCGTCTCTGATTGTTACCGGTGTTGGTGTTGGAGTAGGAGTTGCAGGTGGAGTAACAGGTGCTGCATCCACCATTACTAATACTGTACAACAAAAATCATTCAGAGAGAGCCTTGAACAAATTCAGCAGAAGTATAAATCTGTAAGCGAACCAATTCTCACACCACTGAACACACTGAGAAAGGTACTGAGAAAAATCACAAAGTTCAGTGTTTTTTTCACCAACTCGACATTTGACAATGTACAAATATCATGCAATTTAGACAGGAGAAATGTTTTGTGTGCCACACAACTCATGAATTTAGGTCTGTTGGCAAACATTAGCAGAATTGCTACTCAGACTGCAAGAGTAGGACGGGTTGTAGCCGAAGCCTTTTCAGGAGTGTTAAGTGGACTACTAGTCATCCTTGATGTCGCCTTCATAGTGATGGATTCTGTAGACATTCACCAGATGAGACAGGGAAAAGTAGATGATCCAGAAAAGGTCAAATCCAGTGTCCTCAAATCCATTGCAGAGATGAGGAGAACACATAATGAGCTTTGCAATGTCCAGAAGGAAATACAAAAAACAAGAGAGGAACTAAAAGACTATATAGAATTGGCCAGGTTTGACAGAGAATTAGACAATGATTTAAATTGTTTAAACATATAGATATGATACCAGTCAGAGAATCGGGTAACATCTTACCGATTATATCAAGTCAAATCACCTTTATTTATATAGCTCTTTTTGTTTCTAGAAGAAAACAGCGTCACAGTCCAGCTTAAGTAAGTTCTGTGATGGTACATTCTTGTTGTATATAGCTATTTAGCTGCTCTGGATAAAACAGTGATGTCATTGTCCAGTTCAGTTCTCATATAATGGTGTCAATGCAGGAGATCAATAATATTGTTGAATATTAAGTGTCCCCAACTAAGCAAGCCAAAAGTCAAAGGCGACAGTGGCAAGGAACCAAAACTCCATCAGGTGACAGAATGGAGAAAAAAACTAGTTATCAGATACAATATATATCCACATGCGTTTTCTATTAAATAGAGGTGTAGGTTTGATTATGAATTAGCATTTATGAATTACTATTTGTTTTATATGTACTTATTGGGGTGTGTTTATAATTTAATAAACTAATGTCAAACCTGTATCTAAAGGATTCTATACACAATATGAGAATATTCTTATAAGCAAGTGTTCTTAAGTTTAAAGAAAAATAAATAATGGACAGAGTGTGTTGTTATTGTTGTTGTTGTTCAGTCTCCCAATCGTGCCCGACTCGTGCGACCCCATGAAGTACAGCATGCCAGGCCTCCCTGTCTTCAACTATCTCCTCGAGTTTGCCCAATTTCATGTTCATTGCATCAATGACACTATCTAACAATCTCATCCTCTGCCTTACCCTTCTCCTCCTGCCTTCAATCAATCCCAGCATCAGGGTCCTCATTATGTGGTCGAAGTATTTGAGTTTGGGCTTTAGCATTAGTATCTGTCCTTCCAGTGAACAGATTTCCTTTAGGACTGACTGATTTAATCTATTTGCTGTCCAAGGGACTCTCAAGAGTCTTCTCCAAAACCACAGTTTGAAAGCATCAAATCTTTGCGCTCAGCCTTATGATCCAGCTCTCACAGCCATACGTTGCTACTGGGAAAACCGTAGCTTTGACTATCCGAACCTTTGTCGGCAAGTTGATGTCTCTGGTTTTTAATGTTATCTAGATTTGTCAGTGTCACTTTATTTATAAAGCACTATTTAAAACAACAACTGTTGAGCAATGTGCTGTACATCACATAAACATAAACACAATTAAAACAAATTACAGACAATAAACAGATGACATGCCACTGTATCATCGATTAAAAGCTATTTCTAACAAATAAGCCTTCAGTTTTGATTTCAAATTTCCCACAGTACTCGCAGTCCTAAAACTAACCGGCAGACTATTCCACAATGTCAAAGCGCCCGGTCACCTCTTAGGTTTAATTTAGTCCTTGGAACCACTAATAGTCCCTGATTTGGATCTCAGAGATTTATAGACCATTAAAAGGACTTACAAAATCTACTCTATAGCGGACCGGCAACCAGTGTAATAGTCGTGCTTTCCAAAATCAGAATTAAGCAAGATTGTTCCTTACTACTTCATAGGAGACTCCATAGGAGTCTGAAATACCAAAATCGCCAGTTCCAGATCTTCAATGAATACACCATGCGTTAACACAAGATCGAGTGTGTGGCCCTGGAAATGAGTGGGGCCTTTCACTCACTGAATTAAATCAAAGGAGGATAAATTAATTGACAAATGTGTTTGACGGTCTGCACACATGAATGTTGAAATCTCCAAGAATTATTACTTTATCAAAGTTTGATATGATGTCCCCAAGAAAATTCACAAATTAATTTAGAAAAATCTTTGTGTGCTTTAGGAGGGCGATAAAGCACAACAGTGTCCATTTCAAGTTTTAGCAGTTGTAATTTCGAAACTGTTAAAATCATCATGAGTAACAAATGAGTAACACACTATGAGCATTCTAGTAACTACTATTAACTAACAATAAACTCTGATTAACGAATTAGTAAGTAATAACGCTCAGTTGAATGTGGTATTTCACTATTAGCTAATCAATAACTATTTTTTTTTCATACATTCCAGAGAACTACTATATACAGGTTCATAAATAACACGAATACTGCATAATTAATAATAAAGGTTAATGGTAATGACTCAGGTGTTACTAAATCTTTCTAAAGGAACTACTAATTATTTAGATCAGTATCTAAAGTGAAAAACATGATAACTACCTAATATTGACTGAAGTCGTAAGTTTTTGAGATTTTTGTAAGATTTTGAATAGTAATTCAGCGACTAAAACTTCTATTTATGAATTTTTAAGTAATGTTGGCAATGCCAATTTGTAAAGAAAGGCTGCATGCCTGCGCACATATCAACATCACATATATATATTCAAATGTACATACCTATAGACTGAACACGTAGCTTCTGTCAAGTGCATTAAAGCTACTGACGCCAAGATCTCTGTAAAGCTGCTTTGAAACGATATGTACTGTCTGTGAAAACATTAAAAACATGACTTGTAAATAAGTCTACCTTCTTATCTCTTCGCATTCACACTGTTTTAAAGAATTCATAAAACTGATTCAGGTTTGACTTCATCTAGACGAGACAGTATTTCACTAGTTTGTTCCCAGAAAGCAATAGCCGTCATTTCACCGTCTCTGTGAACTATAGACCCGATATAGTCCGGCTATGTGCAACCCACTTTCAGCCAAAATAACACTGAATCTGGTTACATGCCATTTTTTGCAAAATAACTTGCGAGATGTATGATATTCCATCATGTAGGCACAGTCAACTGTGATTACAAGGTGTTTGGTTTCATTTCTTTGACATGTTCTGTGTGTAGGCTGTGCATAGCCACGATTTAGCTCGTAGTCAGACCGGCTATTTGTAGCCCATTATAGTCGAAACTGATTAATTGTAGTGTTTTTGGCCAGGCAGCGCATAAGATGGTTGATATCCCATTATGTCGCATTGGTAATAATATCTACAAGGTGCAAGTGTCATTTCATGACATGGTCGATCTGTAGATTTAGCTCTGAATTAGACGGGCTATGTGCATTCTGCTTTTTGCCCACCCGGCAAAATCGAGGCAATCAGTGGTCAACTTTTAACGGCTTGGCAATAGCCCTGATTTAGACCAGCGATTAGTATAGCCAAAATAGTCTTAAAATTGTTTACATGTTTTTCGCCCACGCAGCTTCATGTGTGCTGTCACACATAACATTCATACAATATTATTTGAACGATATTATTTGAACGTCTTTCATTTTAAATTAAATAAAAATGCAATTACAGATGGCAACAGCCCTACTGAGACAGGACTACTGACAACACGAGACTTGATAATTATGTAGGCTAGAGATCACTGTTCTCGCGATCACGCGATACACATTTCCACCATTTTGAAACATTTTAAAGGAGACGGAGCATTGCATTCACTTATCTGTCGGTCGAAGAGAACAGGTAAAAGACATTTCTACTTTTGTCAAGTATCCGTGTTTTTGTTTTGACGTGCTCATTTTTTTATCTAAATTGATTCAAGATTCAAATGTTTTTATTTGTCACACACTCATACAAGATGCGCAGTGAAATGTTTTTGTGACATGTACTGTACTTCTGTGCTCAATTGAAGTAAAAAAAAAAATAAAAAATAATGCAGTGTAAGTAAAATAAAATACAATAGAATACAATAAATACGATAAAATACAATAAAGGTTTTAGCGGAAGTTATAATTAAGTTATTAAGTTATAATTAAGTTATGATTATGCCTAATTTACATGTGCAATAGTAATGAAATAAATGTGCAATAGTAATGAATGAAGAATATTATTATAGATATAAGTTAAAACTAGATCGACAGGCAGATGTACAAATGTTAAAGTTCAATATGGCTGGGTTTAAAAGTGTTATAAGTGTGTTAAAAGTTAAAGTGTTCAGAGTGCAGAGTTCAGGGCTCTGATTGCCGCAGGGAAAAAACTGTTCCTCATCCTCTCTGTGCGTGTTTTATGACAGCGCAGGCGTCTGCCTGACCTGAGGGTTACAAACAGTTTGTTGCAGGGGTGATGGGGATCCTTGATAATCCTTCTGGCCCTGTTGGTACAGATCTTTTTCGAGATCCGCCCACAAAGTTACTTGTGTATCGCGCTTGATACTTGCATTTCAGATCGTTAAAATAGGGCCCGTGGTGTTATCTCGACAAAGCTGTATGCATCATGGTAGCAGTCATTGTCATTTTCGGGTGTGACATGTTCCTACCAAATGCAACTCTCATGAATTGAATTAATGAATTACATAAAATCATTATCCAGAAGTTAAAAATATATAGCTTACATCAGCAGTTGATGCTGTGCTTTTGCGACATATTTTTCTCATGATACAACCATATGAATTTTAATGTTTGTGCTTTGAGTCTTATAAATTGCACAAATCAAATTTTTAGTGCAAAAAAAAAAAATATATATATATATATACGTCAATAATGCTCATTTATGTGTATTTGACTCGGAAGATGGCTTAACACACACTGCTGGATGGCAGGTTTAAACAAATCTGATTACACCGTAACCTAGATCACGCAGACGTTGGTATCGCGCATCTTATTTTGTTCACAATGACAGTTAAATGCAGTAGCATTCAAAGATCTGCCTCTGCTTAAACACTGATTGAACCAACTCCGCTGAGAACTAATATAGGCTTGTCTGTTGTAGTCCATATACCCCCGGTTCCACAGATAAGGCTTAAGTTAGTCCCAGACTAACATGCATGTTTTAACTGAAAGCAACTTGCACTGAGATATCTTAAATTAAGACAGATAGAGAGATTTTGTCTCAAGATGCACACCAGTACTGGTTTTTTTTTTTGTTTTGTTTTTTTTATAAAAACATTTATAAAAGCTACTTACATGTCCTAATTGAACTAAGGCCTAATCTTGGTTTAGTCTAAGCCCTGTCTGTGAAACCAGGCCATTAATTTGTTCCACCACTCTACAGGCAGGACCATCCTACTGTTGTAAGTTGATGACCGGTTATTTGTCAGCAAAGGGAATTCGAGCCGCAGAAAAAGTCGGGTTGGACGAGCCCTCCGGACAATACATCGACCATGATATACGCAAATGAAATGCAGAAATCAAATTTAGCATTTTTGTAAAACGGAAAAGAAGTTGAATGTCAATTATTTGATTTTCAATTAAATAAGCATTGTATATAAGGAAAATAAGTATGTGATTATTTTTTCAACAGTATAAAAATTAATTAAAGGGTTAGTTTACCCAAAAATGAAAATTCTGTCAGTAATTACTCACCCTCATGTTGTTCCAACCCTGTAAGACTTTCGTTCATCTTCGGAACACAAATTAAGATATTTTTTATTCAATCTGAGCCCTGTCTCACTCCTCCTGCAGGCTTATGGACACTATAACTTGCTGGCCCAGAAAATGTATTAAATACATTGTTAATATAGTCCAAGTGACTCCAGTGGCTCAATCTTAAGTTTATAAAGCGACGAGAATACTTTTTGTGCGCAAAAACAAACAAAAATAACGACTTTATTCCACTTTTCATTTCCTTCTCTCTGGACCTCGAGTTTTTTTTAACGTAGTGTAATAGCGTAGCGCGTCTGTGTTGCACGTCACGTCACGGAAATGAAAAGTGGAATAAACTCGTTATTTTTGTTTGTTTTTGTGCACAAAAAGTATTCTCGTCGCTTTATAAACTATGAGATTGGCATGGTTTTATTTCAGTTAGCCTAATAGCTAGTTTGATTTGCATTGAGAGATGATCTTATGGAAAGTACCCCATGCCAAACTCTAGGTATGGTGAAGGCTATGTGATGATGTGGGGCTATTTTAATTCCAAAGGCCAAGGGAACTTTATCAGGATGCATAGTATCCTAAAAAAATAAAAATAAAAAAATACTTAAAAATAAAAATCTGCCTGCCTCTATGGGAATTTAACATAGGGGTGTCCAAACTTATGCACCCTGTATTTTAAGGAAGAACATTTATTTATTTACGATACATTATTCATTCACAAAGAAAATTGGTGTCCTTAAAGGTTGGATTTTTCCTAATTTTTTAAATTAAGGCATTAAGTTCAATTTCCAAAATATGATTTTTTATTCCTCTTTTTAGTCAACTTTAGCATGGGTGTATTCACTTATGCATAGCACTGTATATAACATTGTTCTATTGGGTTTTGGATATTTTAATGAAAAAAAAAAAAAAAAATCGTACATATTGAGCCTTTAACATTTTGTTTTTTAGTCAGCAATGGTGAACGTTAGCATGCAAAAAAATGAAACAGAATGGTCTTGTATGGGATGAAAGTAAGTTGTTTTAATTTTAATTAAACAACACATTTTTATAATATTTGATATTGGTAATATGTATTATGCTGCATTGATATAGAAGAGTTTGCTACAAAGAAAACCCTTATGAAATTGTTCAATAATGTGAAACAAGTATACAAAAACGTATATAAAATCAATAACTATTTCATTATGTTGAAAGTGCTGTATGTTTTCTGACAAATACATTTATTTTGTGTGGAACTGATGTACATACAAAGCACTTTGTTCAGCTGAGTGCAAAACGTTGGACTTCTTTATGGCCTTGGGAATAAAGCACAGTTCAGGTAACTTGTATATCCAATGCTTTTCAAAGTGTAGACGGTTTCACACGGGAGATCTTTCTGATCTCTTTTTGACTTGACATCAGTGACATTAAACATCTCATACGGAGGAATCAGCACCTCTTTCTCATGAGGAAGCTTAGAATATTTTGACACATTTGCACCGTAACAAGTGTAGATGTCAAAACAAGATACATTTCCAAAAAACATACTGTTAGGATCAAGAGAAGAGGATGCAAATGAGCCAAAACGAACTGCTGTGTTCAGTACATTAAATTTAACATTTGTACGGCGATAAGTCTGAAAACATTCATTTTGTGTTTCCTTTAGAATCTGTATCGCCTCAGTTAACAGAAAGTGAAGTGAATACCATTCGTATGTTTCGATTGGGTAGTTTTGTTTACCATGACGAGTATCATTATTGAAAACTAAATAGACTTTTCTGTCTGTGTACACATACATGGCAATTGAATGAATCCTTGTCAAGTTTTGTTCTGGCGGCTTACAGTTCTGTTCACCATCTTGCCAAGCTCCTTTAAAATCAGATTTAGAGATAGCGAGTTCCTTCTTCAGATATTTTGTTTCCACCTGGTGTCCCATGTCGTCTGCACAGCCATCATATTTATCATCAACAGAATCCAGAGCCATATCCAGTGGAAATATCTGTTCTCCAATAGCAGCTCTGTGATCCTGCAGCAACAGAAATCAATCATCAGTTTTCATGTCTGTAATATTCATACCAGAACACAAGCTCAGTGAAATCCCTCAGATGATCTAGTACAGAGGTCTCCATCCTTTTTGTGAGCGTGGGCTACCTCAAGGGATAGAATAATCTAAAGGGCTACTTGTTACTCAACAATAACAGCAGAATCAGGGATCAGCAGAAAAATGACGCAGACTGGCGCTAGACAGTGCATTCGTGTTCATAGCTCTTAAAAGAGAATGGAATATAAAAGGGAAGAAATGGGAAAATGGAGTCGACTGGAGCATAAAGGGGATCTACTTGATTGTAAAAAGAACAATCATCTTGCTGAACTGGTAGGACAAAATACACTCACCCTGAACTGTGCTATTTTGTTTCTTTTGTTTTGTCTTCTCGGGATTCTCCTGAATCCCTTTCTATTGAGAGAACTGAAAATGAACTGAAACTGAACAAAAACATTCAGCGACATCTGGACATTGAATCTGATTCCTGAACATGTTTTATTTATTCTGGAAACTGATTTTGAACTGTGAATCTGGTTTTGAGACTTGATTTTGAAATCTAAATTTCCAAATTAAACTGTGGTTTCAATTGTGAACTGAACTACTGTTTATTATTGCTTTTTATTTGTGTTTATTCATATTCTTTTATTTGTCAAAAGATTCAATTAATTTATTTTTCTCAATAACAATACATTTAATTTCCTAGTAATTAACATTTATCTTTTGCGTCTGAGTTGCTTTCTTTCTTTAGTTTCTGTTATAAATTCCCTATACTCCAGTGAGTCGAACCCACCTTCTGTAATCTGGTCCTAGACATAAATAGATCACATGTACCCAAGTTATTACGCCATAAACGGGGAGCTGCGGGTTACAGAAGGTAAGATGGAGAAGGGGAGGGGGATTGTAAAGCGACTTCCAATTGTGCTCCTTTAAGGTATGGTTATTCATTTTGTGGTTTGTGTTTGTTTATTTGTTATTTGGATGTGACTGATATTCATGAAAAATATAACTTTTTGTTTTAGTATGTTGGATTTTAATTGCCAGTCGTTGTTCTCTTTTGTTTTGTTTTGTTTCTTATGTTTGTTTTTGTTTTAAGTGACAATTGTGAAACTATGACTGCTCCCTTATTTTTTATTTTTTTATAAATTAATTTCCTAGCCAGCTCTGTGTGTGTTTTTTGTTTGTTTCTTGGTTTTGTTTAATGCATTGGTCGGTTTGTAGCTGGCTAGTGGAATTGTTTTCTTTTTTTTAATGCATTTAATTTAAGGGGCTTTATTAAGCAGCTGGGGTAGCTACCCACTGTTGTCGGTGGAGAAAATTTTATAGAGCCCTTACAGGTTTTGTGGTTTGATTTGTGTGGTTACACTAATTGTGAATGTGTATCACACATCAAAGCTGTAACGGTCACCAGCTGGAGTGCACTTGAGAGCCACCAGAGGGCACTCCACACCAGACTCTCATGTTTCACTCACAAACTACATTTCCCATCATTCTCTGCCTGGACTCATCAGCACTCGTTATCACATTCACCTGTGTCTCATTATCTATGTTCTCTCATTTACTCTCTGCAAAGTTTTGTATGTTGTTGCACTGCATTTCCGAGCGTTCTCCCTGGTTTCATGTCTCTTGGTTTATTGGATTTCTTGCTTATTCTGTGGATTACGTTTTTGCCTCTGACCCCTGCCTGTTTTGATTGTTTGTTTGTTTGTTTGGACGGACGGCCTACCTGTGTTTTGACCTATTGCCTGTAATTAAGATTTTGCCTATGAAAAAAAAAAAAAAATCTGATTTATAAAACCTTTAATTAAAGCTGCATTTGGATCTCACCTTCGAGTCTCGGAGTAGTTTGTGACAGAAAACTTCACGCCCAAACATAGATCCAACAGCCGAATAAGACCCAGAACTACCATGGACCCAGTAATCCGTCTCTTCCGCCTCAGCCAAGGTAACCGCCCGATAGAGGAATATGTTGAAGAGTTTTGTGAGCTCTGCCATGGGGTGGATTTAAACGATGAGGTCTTGGTGGGCTTGAGGACATGTTAGAGTACCTCATGCCTGACAACACCCCTCAATATATTGACCTCCCCCTTCGGATAAGCGGTTTGTCCTTTACTGTGGGCTTTGTGAATTAGGGGTCTCACAATCTCACAGCATCCCCTCAGCCTGAGCTTCTCCACATCAGCCCTGCCGAGTTTTTTGGATTTCTTGCCTGTTCTGTGGATTACTCTTTTGCCTCTGACCCCTGCCTGTTTTGTTTGTTTGTTTGGACGGCCTACCTGTGTTTGACCTATTGCCTGTATATTGGATTACCTGTCTGGATTGACCCTTAATTAAAGCTGCATTTGGCTCTCAACCTTCGTGTCTCGGAGCAGTTCGTGACAGAAGCGAAGTGATGCATTTGTGTAATATAATAACTAGCTTCCAGCCAAACAATCATACGGATTCCACATACGGACTACAGTGAAAAAAAAATAATCAACACATTATGCTGGGTTAAATAAACAACCCAATTTGCTGGGTAAAATTAAAATTAAACCAAAACCCAACATAGGTTGTTTTTAATCCAGTGTTTTTTACAGTGCAGGGTAAAAAAAAAAACAGTTTGTTTTACTAAAGTAAATCCATGAGTTGTGGAGTGAATGTCTTCTAACTGGTTTGTTCTTAGAACAATGTTTCTCCTGTTTTTCGCATCAATAAATTGAGAATGTCAGTACTGTTTAATCTGGTGTAAAACCAATTTATATCAGAGTCATATAAGGGTTTGTAGTAGAGATAGAGAATTCTGCGCTGAATTCAGATGCTTCTCACTAGACTGCGCAGCTCTGTTTAATAATGGTCATGTGATCTGCAGTGACCCGTACTTTAACGCAGCTGATCTGGGTGTGATCGCTGTTGTGTACGTGCAGGTGAGATACCTTCCCATCTAAGTGCGTGATCTGATGCTAGAACAAGTTGAGCAGTCAAGGAAACTTGCCTTCAGGTTTTCATCCTTGTAGTTGTGGACCCCAGCTTTGATTTGCAAGCGTTCCATTTCTGGACACTGAGTGAGGCAAGCGCATGTCTATGAAGAACGCACACACATTATACGGTTCAGCTACACAGAAACCTGCCAGACATCATGCTGTTTAGTTGTGCAAAAACCAGAGATATTATAATTATGCAGTCGCTGCCAAGACCAACAACAGATGGACAGACAAGCAAGAACAGGGCTGTTTACCTGTCCCCCACTGAGTGATACTGTCTGGAAGAACGGAGTCCACTGGAAGTACAGCCCGCCTGCAATAAATGTATGAAGAGTCACTCCTGACACAGACTATTGCAAAATTACCTCTACACTAGGTGTGTTTACATGCATTCATTTTCATCAATCTGAATAAATACATATTCTGAAATTTATATTTATATGAACCTTAAATTTTGCAATCCATTTGTGTGCATGTAAAGATGGCTACTTAGTCAAACTCTTACCTGTCTGCTATGCTGGGCAGTCTGATGTCAGTCATCGGCCACTGCTTAGAGAACTTGTGCATGCCAGCTAAATCATCTTCTTCTTCCTCCATTGAGCCCAGTAACAAACCCATAAACATAGGGCAAGTTTCTATTCTTCCTTCTAGAAGCCTGGTCACAACACCAGTATCCACCCCTCTGTACTCCACACAGCAGTGGAGGAAGGCTAACCTGCAGCACACGTCCTCGGTGATGTAACGACGAGAGTGACGATAGCGATGCAAGCGATGCAAGCAGGAATAGTGAATGGAAATCCCCCTCATGCCGTGCACACAACACCTCTCCACGGACGTGCCAGAATAGATCTTCCCTGGGAGAGAGGAACACACCGGTAAATGTTTGTCAGTTGTGTGAGACTACTAACTTTATTCTTCATAGGGATTTTGTACATGTTTGTACTATAAAACTAAATCCTGCTCTCATGAACAGATACATTTAGTTGTGTTTTATGCATTCCTGATTTTGTGATGTTGTGAAGATTATTCTGACTCACCCAACGTCTCTCTTTTTTCCAAATGTATTGCTCTTCGCTTTAAAGATCTTTTCCTCCTAGATTTTTTTGAGCAATGATCTGTTCCATAAAACCAAAAGAAAGCTTAAACATCAGAAAAGAAGACTCGCTCATCCTTCTCTTGGTTAGACTGAGTGAAGAAAATATATTTTTAGTCAAGTCAAGTCAAGTGAGTTTTATTGTCATTCCGCTTCATGACCACTGTTCTACATACTTATACATAGATATGGTAAAAACCTACACATATCTAACTATTGTATTTGTGATGCATTTTTTAATTAATCATAAACTAACATTTAATTTTCTTGCAGGATTACCAATTACATGCTTTTAAAACCTTGAATGTCCCCAAACACTCAGTCAGTCAGTGTGTGTTAGTGAATCATGTCCGCATATAACAAAAGGGGAAATTAAACTAGACAGATATCTAAATTTATACAGTAACTCATGACCTTGAGTAAGTGAAGTAAATTAAGAAATCCAGAGTTTGCTTTTACCTAGTAACAGAAGCATTTGCTGAATTTTGCATTTGAGGAACCAATCATATAGTATTTTTGCTGGCGGGATTCTCTCTGAAATTGGTCTGAGATCCTCCAGCCGTGATTAAAGCATATTCAAAGGCATTGTCTAGAGTCTGTTTAGTTATTGCTGCACAGCAAGTTAGTGGAGCATTAGAGATCAAGTGTTAGTGTTCATAGGGGTTAAGACATTGACCGACTCAGCCAACGTCGATTAGGAGACACGCTAGAGGATAAATATTATTGAACGTCAATCAGGAGGCGTTTAGGGGCGTCAATTACGAGATGAACCAGGTAGACTTAAGTCAAGTGTGTAGGGGAAAAATCTACTACAATACATATACCTAATCTATTTATTTTTAAAGTTAACAGAGAAAGAATGCTGTGTGTGAAGCACCTGATCCAGAGTCAGTGGATCCTCCTGTGCTGGAATCAAACATCAGTCCTGCGTCGCTGAAAACACCCATATTATTCCGGCCTCCTCCTGCGGTGCAGCCCATGTCACCCTGACCCAACGCCTCCCACACCTGAATGAAGGAGTCATGAGTATCCATAAATCTCCTAGAGACAACCAGCAGTTGTCTATATTGTCTTGCATTTATGAAGAGTAATGTATATTGTAATGACCTTTCTCTGCGTCAGGTGGTTTTTACTCAGCAGAAAGATGGCATTATCCACAGCCACCAGGCTAACCTTTGCTCCCGTGTCATCCTTTACTTGAAATTTAAAGCTGCTTCCTGGTGAGTATGAATTCAGTTTTTCTCCCTCCACTGGTCCTAAACTGAGCTAAAACGATCACAATTATATATAGATGAATAATATTTGTGCAAGTACAAATAATTATACCACTATATGGTTATCAAGCAACACTGTTTTACTAGATACTGTACTTCACAAAATACTGTGCAATGGTCTCAAACTCAGTTCCTGGAGGGCCACAGCCCTGCAGTGTTTACTTCCAACTCACACATGCTTAGAAGCTTCTAGTAATCCTGAAGACCTTGATTAGCTGGATCATGTGTATTTGATTAGGGTTGGTGCTGTGGCTCTCCAGGGGCCTCATTTATAAAAGACTGCGTAGAATTCCTACTAAAAGTGAACCTACACACAAAAGCTAGTTTTTGCCTAGGCAAAAATAATAATTCTGATTTATAAAAGTACGCCAGAACTTGCACAAAATTCCCTTTATAAATCCCAGTCAGTGGAAGATTGTGCGCACATGCATCTCCACCATATTATGGAGCTTACAAAGCCTCATTTTACTATGCATGTCCTCATCTGCATATCATTTGCATATGCATATTCATCCACGTGACGATACCATGTTTAACGGTACAAGACATTAGGAAAATATGAGATACGGATGTGTGTCACATTACATTGCTAAACATCATTTAGTAGCCTATCCATGCCTTGTTTTTGAATAAATAAATCAAATAGTATAAAATATATTTCAGAGAAAGTTTTTCTAAATCTTTTCCACTGGCCAAATAAAACATTTTCTAATTGCTTTATATTTTATTATATTTATTATATATTTGTATGGCTCAGAATTTGCTTACAGGGGTGAACATTCTCTTGTCAAGTTTGTTTTTATAAATCACAACTTCACAACCGTCGGAAGTGGAGTACGCCTCTTTCAGGGCCTGTTTTGTGCGATGCAACGGTTATAAATTAGGCCCGTGGAACTGAGTTTGTGACAAGTAGTGCTAGCGTGCAGCAGTCGGCTTCCAAAAGTAAAAAGTTTCATGATTTTTTTTTTTCCATAAAAGATTTACGAAAAACAAATACTTCCAGAACCAGCGCTGTTAAAAAAAAAAATTGTGGCCACTATTGCACTCTATAATGAGTAGACTATATGTATTCTTCATAGTAGTTTTTAGTTTAAAATGTACTTACTGAGCCTACATACTGGTTCTCCACATCCACAAACACTGAGTCTGCCACCACTTCTGCATGTGGTCGCCATGGCAACATATAGTATGCCACCAGCCTGAATGAGGGCAACATCTCTGTGGTAACTAGTAATGGAATATTTGTGTCTGTCTGGCATACATCTACCCTGGCAGCTGTTATTATTTTCCCTTTGTTCAAAACCTAGACAGGAAGAAGTAAGGAAAAGAGAGCACTGTTTATGTAAAGATTACTGTATTGCAGTCATAGCAATAGTATATAGTATAACGCTTCCCAATATTACCAACACTCACGGCGTATGTTAGCTGCTTCACAAGCTTTTTGTGTTCTGGTGAGGCTGTTTTGATGTACAATTTGATGTTAAGACTGCTGCCCACCGCCACTTGTTTGGCGCCCACTGAGATGTGCAGGTAGTTCTTACTGTAGCCATCAAAACCTAAATATGGCTTCAGAGACATCTCCTGGACAGCCTGCTTTTCTGCATTCACACCAGGAAGTGTTGTTTCTACCTACAGATGTACAGATATGTTAAGCAAAATAAGACACACATTTGCACTTTTACAGTTCTTAATTTTCAGCTGTGGTTCCACAAAACCTGTCTGCGACATCCATGGAATCTTTCCACAAGGTTCTTTACTCTCTCCCCCAACCCCTATATATAATGTTCCCTTTTGAGGGAACTCACAATGCATCGAAACTACACTTTGGGGAACCCCCAGTGTGGATGAAACTAATCCAATTGTGATTAGTGTTGCGTCATGACGGCATACACGGAAGCCGGCACACAATGTTAGCTTTCTGTTCTTCAGCAAGCGCTCTCTGTTATTGTTTGTCATATTTGGTGTTGTCTGTCACAAGCAATCTCAATATATCTCCTATACTGTATATGTAAATTTTTAGACAAAAAATTACGAGTCAGCAATACAAGAGATGTTTGCATCCCTGCCCTCGATTCATTAAGGGTGGGGACACACATAAATTGTGTGTGCATTGTTTGGGAGTGCAGCATGCTCAAGCAGCTCTCGAGGGTGCTGCTTATGCGGATTGTGATGCACTGCCAATCTGAGTGCTGCGCTCCCACCTGGCCATCTTCAGTTATGATGGTCAGGCTGCCACACCCTGTGGTGTGCGGCAGTTCACATCATGGGGTTTGCAAATGGATCTGACAGGGGACCCGGAGACTGCTGAGGCACTTTCTCAGGATTCCTCAGACAGTTCTGATGCTCTCCCTCCTCGTGCGAAAGCCCGCCCACTGGCTTCATCCGCACGAGTGGAGAACCCCATGTTTGAGCTGTCTGCTTCTGAAGAAGTGGATGTGTTCAGCATCGAAGGCGGGGATTTTGGAGATGACTCGCCACTCCATATCCTCGCATATGAGGAGCTGGTCGGGGTTGTCTCTCATGCCGTGGACCGTTCTAATATTAGTTGGCCACGTGAAAGGCAGGAAGCGCAAACAAAAAGCAAGTTGGACGAGAGCTTCCTGCAGCACAGAAAGCAACCTCATTGCCGGGGTCTACCGTTTTTTTCACAGTTTACACAACAAGTTGTGTAAATCGAGGAACAAGCCACACACCTTTGTCCAGCCCCCAAGTTTTAGACTACAGTAACATTGTGGGGGCGAGAGAAAATGGTTAGGGGATGATGCCTCGGGTGGAAGAGCCATTGGCGAAGTTGCGTAAGGCTGCAGACTTGTCTCTCCGAGTCACCAAAGTGACGGCCCGTGCTATCGGCCATTCTAGGGTAGTCACGGAGAGACATCTCTGGTTAAATATGTGGGGCATCAAGGAGAAAGACAGGGCTTTCACGTGAGGGCCCCGCAGTGGTGGTTGAAAACCAAGGTTTTTTTCCCAGAGGGAGAACCCGTTCCGCATGATCAGGGTTACGCGCAGATGCTGTCGTTCCCTATCTATGTGGAAGAAATCTTGGTTCCAGTCCCAAGGTCCCATGCTGGAAGCGTCATGTCACCGGGAAGCAGTTTTTGACAGACGCCTCCCTCACGGGCTGGGGCGCGGACATGGACGGCTGCTTTACGAGAGGTCTATGGCTGGACCATCTTTCTTCCTGGCATATAAATTGCTTGGAAATGCTGCCGGTTTTCCGAGCTCTGAGGAGTTTCCTGTCAGACCTCAAGGGTCACCACGTTGTGAGAACAGACAATATGTCAGTGGTGTCCTATCTAAATCATCAGGGCGCCCTCTATGAGGTCTCTGTGAGTCGATATGCAAGAGGTTCGGCCCAGTGGAAGTGGATCTGTTTGCATCTCAAGAGACAACACACTGTCCACTGTGGTTTTCTCTCAAGCATCTAGCCCCGCCGATATGCATTTCCCCCATCGTTCTGCTCCCGGGAGTTCTGGAGAGGGTCCGTCATGACAGGGTCAGTCTACTGCTAGTAGCCCCGTTGTGGCCGGCCTGAGTATGGTTCTCAGACATGAAATCGGTCCTGGACGGCCCTCCATGGGTAATACCCATCAGGCGGGACCTGCTGTCGCAGGCAGAGGGCTCAGTATTTCACCCTCGGCCAGAGCTATGAAAACTCTGGGCTCCTGAGGGATCACAGTACCTAGAAGCTGGCCTGTCAGCAGAAGTAATCGAGACCATACTCAGCTCTAGAGCTCCTTCCACAAGGAAATTGTCTAATATTGGCCTAAAATGGAATGTGTTCACCATTTGGTGTAGAGAGCGCAGTGTGGACCCAGTTAACTGCTCAGAGGCTTCAGTGCTGGAGCTCCTCCAGGATCGCTTCTCTGCTGGTCTTACCCCGTCCACACTCAAGGTGTATGTGGCTGCCATTGCAGCTTTCGACACTCCTCTGGGTGATGGCCCTTTGGGAAGACAGGCCATCAGCTGGCCATACGTTTCCTCCATGGGGCGGATGGATGGATGAGACCTGCGACTCGAACCAGACTTCTTACATGGGACCTGGCAGTGGTTCTCGAAGGGCGGGTCGAAGCCACTTTCAAACCTTTCCCTTAGCTATCACTTCTCTAAAAGAGTAGGAGATCTTCAGTCCCTCTCTATATCTCATGAGTGCCTGGAGTTTACTCCTGGAAGGGTTAAGGCTATCCTGCATGCCAGGCCTTCTAATACAGCATGGCCTATGGTTCTGCAGGCTTTTCATCCTCCACCTCACATGACTGCGGAAGATGAGAGACTTCATCTGCTCTGCCCTGTCAGAGCTCTCAATATTTATGTTCAGAAGTCTTCTCATTGACGGAAGTCAGACCAGTTGCTTATGTGTTTCGGGTCACCCAAGAAGGGGCTCCCCGCTTCTAAACAGTACATCAGCAACTGGAAAGTTCAGGCTATTTCCCTGGCCTGTCAGGTGCGCAATTTGCCTTCATTGTTGGCCGTGAGGGCTCACTCAACCAGTAGCATGGCGTCCTCTAGAGCCCTCCTTTCAGGGGCCCCTATCCAGGAGGTATGTGATGTGGCTGGCTGAGCCACGCTGCACACGTTCACAAGGTTTTACAGTCTGGACCTCCCTTCTACGTCGGGTGCATGAGTGCTCTCGTCCTAAGTTGTTCCCTCGAAAAGGGAACGTCTCGGGTTACAACTGTAACCCTTGTTCCCTGAGAAGGGAACAAGACACTGCGTCCCTTTGCCACGCCTCCCCCTGCATGGGACCGACTTGCTTCATCACAGAAGCTAACTCTGTTGTGTGCCGGCATCCTTTTTTAGCTTCCGTGTATGCCGTCACACATTACGTCAAGACGCAACACCAATCACGATTGGCTTAGTTTCATTTATGATTCTGAGACACTACGCTGGGGACGTTCCCCAAAGTGTCGTTCTGACGCAGTGTCTCGTTCCCTTCTCAGGGAACAAGGGTTACAGTCGTAACCCAAGACGTTTTGTTCTGTGATCGATCATATACAATGTAAAACAGTATATTAATCCATGTGCATTATCATCAACCATATACAGCAAGTGTATTAATCCTGGGGCATTTCACTTTATTTCTGTCGAACAACATGTGCAATATAGGCATAGTCTACAATGTGCAATAGTACTTATTTTCCTATTACTTTTATAATGTGTATTTATTTTATTTAGGAAGTGTATTTGTGTATCTATTTTAATCAAGAAGTTTACTTGTACTTAGCGTTTCTCGTACTTTTTAATTATTTTACTTTCCTTTACCTTTTAACAAAAGCTGACTCTAAAAATTCAAATGCACCTGTACTGTAACGCACCTGTGCAAATGGCAAAAAAATTTAAACAATTTTTTTTTTACTTTTAAAACTTTTTATATTGGAAAAAGGTTCTTTAGATTATTAAAATATTATTTCATCTAAGAAGAAGTGCTTTTTTAAGAACTGTTCACCTAAAGGTTCTTTGGAGAACCAAAACTGGTTCTTCTGTGGCATCACTGTGAATAACCCCTTTTGGAACTTGTTTTTTTTTAAGGGTGTATACTAGTCCTGTCCCAAATGCCAGTGTGGAGTCATGGACCTTAACTTAATACCTAACTTTCAATGAGTTTCTATGGTGTTCAATGTACCTTCAACAGTTGATTCTTGTTTTCGTCAGGCATGTTGATGGAGACCCTGATAGTGCCTCTGTGTGTATTGATTGATTTTTGAAGGAAGTTGAGTTTAACAGGGATATTGGGGGCTGGAGATCCATCTTGGTTACTCACTGTAACCTAAGCAAAAAAAAAAAAAAAAAAAATTCCTCCTCTAATAATTCACTGATCGAATAACGCTAACATAGATCAATCAGTAAATGTCAGAGTATCAAAATTACCACTATGCCTAACGGCAGGCCAGGTTTGAAATACTTGGGTGTGTCACTTAAGGAGAGCACGTAGGGTGACATTACTATTTTAATGCCGGATTTCTCTGCTTCTACAAGGTCACCACCTGAGAAGAAAGTCTTAAGATGTTACAAAAACATAACCCAAACCAATAAACAACTATGGATAAAGTGTCAGTGCCATGAGTGGGCCTTGGAGGGCCTGGCCAGTGCTGTGCTGAAAAAAGCACCCCCGCATTTGAAGAGAGTCGCCTTAAAACGAAAATCAAATAAATATCAATTGACACTAATCATTAGCATTCTTATTCTGAATCTCATTTTGTTCTCATTAAAGTCCAGATATAGTGTCTTGGAATATTGTTTAGCAGGTTAATTGAGGTTAAGCGTTTTTTTTTACATTCTTCTAAATACAGACTGCAGTGCTGTTTAAATCCACAAGATGTTCTCAGCACATTAAATATTACTGTTTGTCTGGATTAGTTCAGCCTACAAAAGAAGCTCACGACAAGCCAGTCTGGCAGGAAATGCCCCCCTGATATCTCCCACTAGGAAAGTGTCGGCCGCGACGGGGGCCTTTTCGGCACAACACTGGACTACTTCAGTCCCTGTGATTTAAAATGATAACAATGATCCTCATGCTAGTTTTCTAAATATGCAATACATCATTTTAGCCTCATATCAAGGGTAATGATTTGCCCACCTGAGCTGGTCATTACTGATGCTTTGACATACACAGAATGCCCCAGTAGACTGTTTGTATCTGGATATATCTTCTTTATCTCCTCCATAGTCAAACTGACGCTTCCTCCATTCAGCTGAAAATAAACAGGTGAATCTGAAGTACCAAATAATCAGTGGTGGGCCGTCAGGGCCAGCAAGGCCTTCTCTGCTGGCCTAAACACTATAAGAATCACTGACTTGAACTTTAATGTATTTTTTCCATGAATGAGTATTATTCCTAATAGTCCATTCTCTTAATTTCATAGCTTTTCTCTTGGTTGCGTTGCTTCCAGTAGTGTATATTTATTTTAGGGCTTTTATCCAATCATATTTCAGTCATCATGTCTTGCCAGGGTCAAAGAAATCTGCCTTGAGGCCGTCAGAATCGATAGTGCGGGCGCCTGTTGCTTAAAATGAATGGCAATGGAACCGTTGCTTTAACCAATCAGATAATCAGTCAGATTATCTGACTGAGCGCTAGCAATCTAGCATCTGTAGCGAACTTCATAAACTAAAATATATTCCTGTAGATTTAATAATTTTAAGAGAGCATGGGTCAGCTGAACACATCGTCATGTTTTGCGGTGACTGTCCCTGTGTCCACTGTTTCTTTCAAGCAGACACTGAGTCTCAGCCCTAAAGCAAAATAAAACTTATGCCAGAAATATGACGGGACAGACTTGACTTTCAGCATTAGCCTCGATAGAAAATACTTATTGTTAGAACTGAAATGCACAGATAACCTGTACAACAGAGTAATTGAAGTATTTATGAGGAAAGAAATTAGGATGGTTTTTTTTGTAAAAAATAATCATTAGTTTCGGTGAGTATAATGTTTTTTTTGTTTAGTTTTTTTTTTAACTTTTTTTCTGTGGTGAATATGATTTTCTTCAAAATTTTTCTTGTAAATTTATGATAATTATTATAATTTTTTTTTTTTTAACCATTCAAACTATTGTAACGTATGACAAGAGACTATTATGACCCTTGAACGATAAGACAAGGGAGGCTCCGTTTCTGAACTTATAATCGGAACACAAGAACCACTGTACATTAACGCACAAGCCGAACTCACTCGCTCGTTTCTCTCTACCCGGCCTGTTCTGAACTCACCACATTAACCTAACTGACGGTGCAAAATAAAAACTGCAATTTCACTTATAGAGAGTCTGTGCGCTGCTACACTATTAAAAGTTATTAATTCTGGTAGGACACCACTGAAGGCCTAGGTGTGAAATGCACGGCCCACTACTGCAAATAATTCATTACTTTTCTTTGTTATACTCACACCTCTCACTCTTTCACTTACATCTTTCAGTTGCTTCATAGAAGTGATTCTCCTTTTCTGACCATTCTTTTCAATACCAAACAGCACATTTGCAACACCTCGCACTTGTTCACCATAAAGATACCTGGGAAGAAGACATAGTTATTCTGATCATTTTTAAGTTTTGAATGTTTTTCATTTACATGTTAAACTATCTCACCATGCTGTCTGTAGTGAAGGGCTACCTGAAGCAGTTAGAGCTCGGATCGCAGTGAACCAGGTCTTTCGGTCAGAACAGCACAAAGGGAAGTATCAATTTGAACTGGTTTATTGTCAGAAGTATGAGAATGTTTATTTTGGCATTAAAGTTTTGTTTATTGTTCGCTGGTTCCCGCCTCATTCTTGCATCTCATTCATCTTTGAACTGTAATAGCAAAATAGCTAATTACAGCTAATGTAAACATGCCTACAGACAGTCCTAAAGAAATTAGGATGTTTTTTTTTGTAAAAAATAATCATTAGTTTCGGTGAGTATAATGCTTTTTCTTTTTTTTTTTTGCCCCACTTTTTTTCTGAATATGTGAATATGATTTTCTTATTAATTTTTCTTGTAAATTTATTATAATTTTTTTTTTTTTTTTAAACATTCAAACTATTGTAACGTATGACAAGAGACTATTATAACCCTTGAACGATAAGACAAGGGAGGCTCCGTTTCTGAACTTATAATCGGAACGCAAGAACCACTGTACATTAACGCACAAGACGAACTCACTCGCTCGTTTCTCTCTACCCGGCCTGTTCTGAACTCACCACATTAACCTAACTGACGGTGCAAAATAAAAACAGCAATTTCACTTATAGAGAGTCTGTGCGCTGCTACACTATTAAAAGTTATTAATTCTGGTAGGACACCACTGAAGGCCTAGGTGTGAAATGCACGGCCCACCACTGCAAATAATACATTACTTTTCTTTGTTATACTCACACCTCTCACTCTTTCACTTACATCTTTCAGTTGCTTCATAGAAGTGATTCTCCTTTTCTGACCATTCTTTTCAATACCAAACAGCACATTTGCAACACCTCGCACTTGTTCACCATAAAGATACCTGGGAAGAAGACATAGTTATTCTGATCATTTTAAAGTTTTGAATGTTTTTCATTTACATGTTAAACTATCTCACCATGCTGTGTGTAGTGAAGGGCTACCTGAAGCAGTTAGAGCTCGGATCGCAGTGAACCAGGTCTTTCGGTCAGAACAGCACAAAGGGAAGTATCAATTTGAACTGGTTTATTGTCAGAAGTATGAGTATGTTTATTTTGGCATTAAAGTTTTGTTTATTGTTCGCTGGTTCCCGCCTCATTCTTGCATCTCATTCATCTTTGAACTGTAATAGCAAAATAGCTCATTACAGCTAATGTAAACATGCCTACAGACAGTCCTAAAGAAATTAGGATGGTTTTTTTTGTAAAAAATAATCATTAGTTTCGGTGAGTATAATGCTTTTTCTTTTTTTTTTTTGCCCCACTTTTTTTCTGAATATGTGAATATGATTTTCTTATTAATTTTTCTTGTAAATTTATTATAATTTTTTTTTTTTTTTTAAACATTCAAACTATTGTAACGTATGACAAGAGACTATTATAACCCTTGAACGATAAGACAAGGGAGGCTCCGTTTCTGAACTTATAATCGGAACGCAAGAACCACTGTACATTAACGCACAAGCCGAACTCACTCGCTCGTTTCTCTCTACCCGGCCTGTTCTGAACTCACCACATTAACCTAACTGACGGTGCAAAATAAAAACAGCAATTTCACTTATAGAGAGCCTGTGCGCTGCTACACTATTAAAAGTTATTAATTCTGGTAGGACACCACTGAAGGCCTAGTCAAACTTTAAATACAGCCCGCTTTTAAATTGCTTTTAATACAAACTCCCACCAGGAGAGGTCTCTAGTTTTCAACCAATCCCAGTATTTATTACAGCATAGTAGGATGTGCACACTTATGTAAACGTTCACTAAATTTAGCAAAAATAAATGAAAAATTGGCAATCAAACTCATGTTTCCAGTCAAGATGGTAAACAGATTATCTTTTTACAAAGTTCAAGGGGACACCCATATGTTTGTTTCTGTCACAAGCTGTGTAGTTTAATTGTATTGTATATTTAAATATACTTCTTTTGAAGTGTTGGTGCTTAACTCCCTATTAAACTCCCTCTTAAACATTGTTTACATTTTTAAATATTGTTGATTACTTACAAAGCAATAAATGGTTTAGCTCCCCAGTACTTGAGCGAGCTCTTAACACATTATAGTCCCTCACGTCTATTGCGATCTCAAAATTCCAGCCAGTTGATAATACTTTTCCTATTTAGCAACCAAAACTTTGGAACAGTCTTAACATATTAACATGCCTAAGACTTTTGCACGGTACTGATATACAGTGGGGAGAACAAGTATTTGGTACACTGCCAATTTTGCAGGTCTTCCTACTTACAAAGCATGAAGAGGTCTGTCATTTTTATCATAGGTACTCTTCAACTGTGTGCGACGGAATCTAAAAAATCCAGAAAATCACATTGTATGATTTTTAAATAATTAATTAGCATTTTATTGCATGACATAATTATTTGATCACCTACCAACCAATAAGAATTCTGGCTCTCACAGACCTGTTAGTTTTTCTTTAATGGTGCGTTCACACCGGACGCGAATAGCGCGTCAGGCGCGAGTGATTTCAATGTTAAGTCAATGCAAAGAGGCGTTACGCGCGTAAAAAATTCCTGCGGCGCGAATGAGGCGTGAGTGGCCAAGCCAGTCTCCAGACCTGAACCCAATAGAAAATCTTTGGAGGGAGCTGAAAGTCTGTATTGCCCAGCGACAGCCCCGAAACCTGAAGGATCTGGAGAAGGTCTGTATGGAAGAGTGGGCCAAAATCCCTGCTGCAGTGTGTGCAAACCAGGTCAAGATCTACAGGAAATGCATGATCTCTGTAATTGCAAACAAAGGTTTCTGTACCAAATATTAAGTTCTGCTTTTCTGATGTTTCAAATACTTATGTCATGCAATAAAATGCAAATGAATTACTTAAAAATCATACAATGTGATTTTCTGGATTTTTTTTTTTAGATTCCGTCTCTCACAGTTGAAGAGTACCTATGATACAAATTACAGACTTCTACATGCTTTGTAAGTGGGAAAACCTGCAAAAAACCGACAAAACCAGACCGTCCCATTGAATAACTCTTGGGACACAGCTAGCAACAATTTGTTAATATGACAATACATTTTTGTTAGTTTCATTTTCTAAATGACCAGTGGTGGAATGTAACAACATTCATTTACTCTGGATTAAAGTATTATTTTGAAGTACTTCAGATTGTTATTCAACTCCACTTCATCTCAGAGGCAAATATGTACTTTTAATGAAAAACTGACTTTTTACACATGGATATTAGATTATGATATTAGATATTGTTTAAAAAACTATGAACAGTATATAATAGAAACACTAAAAATATGTCCTGGAGGGCCACTGTCTTTTGAGTATGTGAGTTAATTTCTTTTATTCTTCCCTCTTTCTGAGAAGATCTCAGTGACTGTCAGCCGTCGACTGAGTCAGCCCTGCAAACCTGTTAGTGGACAGTGGAAATATGCACTGATCCCAGATGATGTCCCTCCAGCAGAGGCGTTATCAGCGACTCTATTGTGCAGCTCAATAACAGTCTACAGAAAAAAATATTTTCTTACAATCTGTTTTATGTATACTGTTAATTTAAAGTTTTATTTAGTTTTTCGTATTTTAAATGTAACTTATCTTGTAAATATATAAAAAAAAATGTATAGAACTATGTAAGTAAAAATGTATAGAACAATTTATTTTCTATCAAATGTACAAATTCATTGACAAGAAAATTACAGAATAATTTATTACATTTACAAGTCATAACTTGCATTACAAAAATAAATAATGCACATCATTTTTTTTTTATTTACAAACTATAACTCTCATAAAAATAATGCATACAATTTTTTCATAAATTTTTTTTAATTCACATAATCAAAAGTTTATTTAATCTGTCAAGGAGAGAAAACAATCTGTGCATTCTCTCCCTGCTCTCCTGTGATCTCCTCTCCTCTGTCTCTCTCTGAAACTTCATTTCCTCTCTAGCTCGAGGGAGGACATAGCTCGATCAGCTCATCCTCTCTGTCTCGTTTGTTGTAAGAGTTAAGAAGGGCGGTAGGATGTCTGTGCAACAAAAGTAGCCCAAAAAACCCATTGGCGCTTCTCCATCAAGCGGCCGAATTCTCCACTGGATTTGTGCGTCTGAGAGATGTTTTGGTGGTGTTGGAGTGCCGAAATCGTACTTACAGAGGTGGAAATCAACCCGCGGAATTTTTTTTTACAGCGACAACAACTTAAAAGTAGCCCAATTCCGTGGGAAAACCTCAGACTTGACAACACTGACGGTTTCCCGCATTAGTAGGATCCTTCAAATTGGGACAGCCTTCGTCGCTCCACTGTGACCCGCAATCAGCCTTCAAATGCGGCCTTCGGAGGATGCAGCCCCTGAATTGGGACACAGCTCTTGTTCCCAGGTTCACCGTCTTCATTAGTTCGTTTAGTTCAGCTGTGTCTTGTTAATTAGTCTCGTTAGCTCCCCTCGTTTGTCTTTATTGGTCGACATTGATGTTGGGTAGTGTTTCTCCATGTAATGTTGTGTTTGATGATTAAAGTCTTCCTTCAACAGTAATTCCTCGTTGCAGTGGGGATTGCTTTAAGACTGCAAGGGAAGCTCGGCTTCCCCTATAATGTAAAAAAAAATGAATGGTCAATAACATTTTATTGACTAAAAATGCGTTAGAACACTTTCATCTCAAAGACGAGTTCGTTCAGAATCAGTTACATATAGCAGGTCGGCTGACTCGATTTCCTTCTCATACATTCCCGTAGCATCACAGTGCATTTCCCAGTTGAAGCCCAGCATCCATTGACTTCAATGGAGCTGCTCTGAACAGTTTTTTTCAGTGCTTCGAAACTAGACGGTCATTGGATAAATGCTGCGATTATGTCCCACCCACGGACGCTCAGCGTCTCTGGGGGTGAATGGAGGAGTGGGTTGGCCCGGACTCCGGGCTTCTGCGTGATGATTGGAGGGTCTGTCGAAAGGCTGCATCTCCTTTTGATTGACAGCGATTTCATACAATAAAAAGTCGCTGCCGCTGAAGCTATTCGAGCTCAGTCCCATCGCGGATTTCTCAAGTGTAGTCGAAAGACAAACTGCTGCAACCTATTTCTTGGTATTTGCTTGTCGAAATTGCTAGCCAATTTTCATAATACATTTCACATAATTATACATTTATACCTTTATTATATTATTACTTATTATATTTTTTATATTATTATTAGTAATAAAAAAAATATATATATATATATATATATATATATATATATATTATTAGTAGTAGTATTATTATACTTTATTTTATTATTATTTATACCTTGATTATATTATTACATTTATACAATTATACCTAACTCTGCTGGCCATTGAGAGGACACTGGTCAAGTCACTGGAAAAGACGCCTAGTTGGTCCAACGGGGTCACAGAGCATTTTCTTGAAAAGGAACGTAGAATTTACGTATAAATAAATGGACAATTTTTATGATGTAGGCCGAAAATGAGCTTCCCCTCTTTGAAAGACCAGCAGCCGCCACTGCCTCGTTGTGAGTACTTGCACCACCTGACGTAACAACCTGGGGTATCTTGCCTTAATAAAATAATTATTGACTAATGTAAAATTTAGACAATGATATGAAATGTATCTATTATCTATGATAATCATTTAATTCACTGCATCAGTCCATTACCAGATATTTACAACGTTTAGAAGACTTATGATTATAAACTTGCTACAAAAAAAGTTACACTGTTTATGAAAATTATTTACTTTCAATAATTATGCTTATATAAGACATTTCTCCAAGAGGCTGGTGCCACAGGTCTACAGTATGCTGTTTTTTAATAGTGTGGTTTCATGTAACTTTGTAGTGTTTGGCCAGAGCTCTTCTCTGAGAGGCTTCCCATAAACAAAAATTTTTCTAGAATATTCCAATAATATTTTAGCCAGAGCCAAAGCCCCTGCTACTATGTGTCAAACAGAAGGTTAATTGTGAGAGGACTACACCTGGCAGTTTACTGACTGTATAGCAGTTTTATAACAACTGTGCTGTTTCATTTCAGAAAGTAGCTTATCGAGGTAAAGGCCCAATAATTACATTCAGAATTATTGAAAATGCTTGTATTTCAGGTGAGTGTCGAGTAACAGTAAAAGCAGTTGTAATTGACACGCACCTGGCTCTGACTTCTACTTCCAACTTTTCCTCATTTAGGCTGAAGTAGGGTTTATTTGGTGTTAAAGTGATGTTGAATGCCGGGAGAACTTGGGATCAAGGATAAATAGGGTTATTCAAGCCATGCATGCCAGAAGCTAAATGTCTGCACCATAAATAATGTAAATAACTTACCATATTTCTTTACTTCAAACACCACGCTGAATGGCTTTTCTTCAACATCATCAAACTTCGCAACAACTTTCCATTTTCCCTCTCTAGGAATTAAAAAATATATATTTAATTCCTGAATTGGTGTACAGTAGATAGAATGTCAAATGAAAGAATATATATTTTTAGTACTGCCCTGAATTAGCTTCACACATTAAATGTTTACAAGACAAAATAATAACTGAACTTATACAAATAATCTTGTTCAAAAGTGTTCATACGCTTGATTCTTAATACGAGTATTAGTAGACTGTTAGAGTTCGGGTTAATAGAAGTTGACATAAAGTTGGAAACTAACTTACATCTGTTATGGAGCATCAAAATAAAATAAATGCATCAAAAGGAGTTAGCAGATATTAAGCAGACATATTAATACTTTACTCATATGATGAGAGTTAGTTGGCATGTAATTTCAAAGTTACTTACAGTCAACATAATTTCTAAAGGGGACCATCAAAATAAAGTGTTACCAAAAATTAAAACACAAATCTAATGTTTTTCTTTGCATACTTGTTCACAGTAGTGAGATTGTAGCTTTCAGAGAGAACCCCGTTGTCTGCACTGGCGTTGGCGCTGATGTGCACTACAACACCATCTGGGTTCTGATTGTTCCATGGAGGAATATATTAAAAAGTATAAATAATGAAATAAAATTATGCAATGAAATGAAGCTAATTTTAAGATTTTAAGATTTAAGATATTTACCTGAATCTCAAGAGTTATGTTGCTGTTGAAAGCTTGGAATTCATGATTGGATACAAAAGCCCTGTAATTAACTGAGAGATTCAGAGACAGAAAGTGAGAAGTTATAGTGATACAGACTTGTAATTTAACAAGCACTGTGCTTACTGACACAAATTTCACGATTCAAGTAGATTTCAATTCAGGAGTTTTTGATTAGAATCAATTTGATTTGATAAAGATTAATTGGGGCCTTGTCACATTGGTTTGGGTTTTGTTTGTGTTCATGTCTTTTATTACTTCTTCTTCATCATCATCTGGTGTTTTTATGGCGGTTTGGCAAACCAACGAAAAAGGTGCATTACCGCCACCTATTGATATGTCTTTTATTTTGTAATGTGCCTTAGTCATGTTCCCTGCTTCCTGTTTGCCCTTCTGAATGTGTCATGTTCTGATTGGTTGTTTTAATCATGTGTCACGTTCTCATTGGTTCGTTGCTTTCAGGTGTTTCTTGTTAAGTCTGTGTAAAACAATTGTGGAAGAAATTTGATCTTTAAGATGTGTGTGACCATCATATGACAGTAAAAGAGCACACACAAACCTTATTCTAATATGGAATTGTATTGGAATGGTAAAGAGTGTTGGTCGTGACAGGAGGGCCTCCACTCAAGGGTAAACATGATGAACAAGTCTAAGAATGTTCCATGTATGGTTGAAATACATTCATTGGCCTTGAAAGATAACATTCTGGGAGTCAAGACTATAAAGGAGGAAGGATGCTTCACTGTCACACTACATAATAACTCTGTGCTACTGTACGACTGCTGGCCTTTTCTTGCAAGAAAATAAACCTCATCAAAGACTATTGGAAATGTTTGTCTCTTATTCAGTGATAGAAAAGTGTTTGCTACCACACTCTCATTTTTCATTGATCCTTCTTCTAGCTTTGTTTCCTGTAACTAGTGATGGTGAAATTAAGCGTAAAATGGTTTATTACTCAAATCTTTTCAACAAGGTGCACACTAATGACATCTTTTGGTCAAAAGGTGGAAAATCTGCCTTTACGTCCCAGATGACCTAGCCATTATTTGATTGATTTATAATAAATCAGTTTGTGCTACAAAAATCATAAGGCAATACAAGTATTTTGTCTATATAAATTAAGGTTTCCCACGTCATTGAACTTATGCAATATGAATAAATTAGTCAATAAATGAGAAAGTATACTGTATAGTATTTACAACACTTTAATGAATGCTACAGCATACTGTAGTGTTAACTATAGTGAACCCATAAACTGTAATAAATACTGTAGTATACTTTAGTTTTCACTACAGTGAACTGTAGTGCATTGCAGTATAATATACCCTATAGAAAACTTAGTAAAGTATTGGGTCAAGTCAAGTTTATTTATATAGCGCTTTTCACAATACAGATTGTATCAAAGCAGCTTCACAGTATTAAATTAAAATAATACATCAATGTTTGTTTCTAGTGGAAAACGTCCACGTTTGGTAATGCTGATCAATAGTATTGTTGATTGATTAATTAAATTAAATATCCCCAACTGAGCAAGCCAAAGGCAACAGTGGCAAGGAACCGAAAAACTCCATCAGGTGACCTAATGGAGAAAAAAAAAAAAAAACCTTGGGAGAACCCAGGCTCAGTCGGGGGCCAGTTCTCCTCTGGCGTTTATGAACTAGAGGTCAGATTTAACTGTAAGATTAAAAGTATTATATGAATGCCTGGCTGAAGAGATGCGTCTTTAATCAAGTTTTAAACTGGGAGAGCGAGTCTGAGTAACGAACAGTATCAGGAAGACTATTCCAGAGTTTTGGAGCTAAATGTGAAAATGCTCTCCCTCCTTTGGTGGACCTAGAAATCCTAGGTATGACCAAAAGCCTTGAATTTAGTGATCTTAAAGAGCGCGATGGATTATAGGGCGATAGAAGATCCGTTAAATAGACCGGAGCTAAGCCGTTTAGGGCTTTCGGTAACCAATGTAGTGATGATAAAATTGGTGTTATATGATCATATTTTCTTGATCTAGTAAGAACTCTAGCGGCGGCATTTTGGACTAACTGTAGCTTGTTTATTGAGGATGCAGGACAACCGGCTAATAAAGCATTACAGTAATCTAGTCTCGAGATCATGAATGCATGAATTAATTTTTCTGCATCAGAAACTGATAGCATGTTACGTAGCTTAGCAATGTTTCTAAGGTGGCAAAAGGCTGTTCTTGTAACAATCGAGTATAACACCCAGGTCTTTTACTGTAGAGGATAAAGTAACAGGACATCCGACTATGTTAAAGTTGTAGAGTGAGAGGTTTTGTGG
This sequence comes from Leuciscus leuciscus, assembly GCF_965113295.1. Taxonomy (NCBI): domain Eukaryota; kingdom Metazoa; phylum Chordata; class Actinopteri; order Cypriniformes; family Leuciscidae; genus Leuciscus; species Leuciscus leuciscus. The sequence continues at coordinate 11,107,360 of NC_138725.1, read as the reverse complement.
GCGGTTTGTTGAACCGATGATTAGTACCTCTGTCTTGTCTGGATTTAATAAAAGAAAATTGCGTGTCATCCAATCTTTTATGTCTTTAACACACTCTGTCAATTTGGATAATTTAGCGTTTTCATCTGGCCGTGATGAAATATAGATTTGAGTGTCATCAGCATAACAATGGAAACTAATTCCATGTTTCCTTATAATATTTGGGAGGGAGAGGAGAGGACGCTGGCGTTGTTTGTTCGCCGCTTCTCCGACCGCGATTTTTAATTGCGCTTATAGTTTGATTATATATTTTTAAGCTTGTGCTATTTTTACGAGCCTTGTGCCTTTTACGAGCTATTTTTACTGACATAAGGTGCACACCTTTTATACCAGTGGGGAAGCTAGGTAACTTGGCACCTACCTGCTACAGATGACTTCCAGCTCCTGTATGGCGTTAAGCTATTCCAGCTTGCAAATCCGACGATTTAATTTCACAACCACACCGGGATTTAACATTCCCATCATTAAAGAACTTGGACTTCTTCGCCGCCCTCGGTACATTCATAGAGGCTCCGGTAGAAAATTCATCTTTCATAACCAGCCAAGCTGCTCTGCTACAAACATCCCATCTCTCTGGACCTCATGTCGCATGTCTGACGCGTCATCAGAGTACCGTCACTCCAGCTACCATCAACACTGGAAATATCGCGAGACCTCTGCACTCCAGTATGGGATTCCTGCACTTTCGGTTGGATACATTTCGTGGAGTGGATTCCAGTCTGCGTGGAGTGGATTTTAATGTTTTGCGACCTGTACAGAGATTTACCCCACAGACATTGGTCAAATTCGAACTTTTTAACACTCAATCCATCAATAATAAATCCAAACTGATTGAAGAACACATCAGAGAAAAAGGACTTGACTTCATGTGTCTGACAGAAACCTGGCATCAGCCAGAGGTTTACTCTGCCCTAAATGAAGCCTGTCCCCCCGGCTACAGTTACTTGGAGGCAGCTCGCAGTACTGGTCGAGGTGGTGGCTTAGCTGTCATTCACCGACAGGACCTGGAGCTGTCCCTTATTGCGCTGCATGCAACATCTTCCTGCGAGTGTCTTGCATTTAAATGTAAGCCCCCCTTTCCAATGACTGTTCTCCTTATCTACCGGCCCCCTAAATTAAATCCCGCATTCATCACGGAAATGTCTGATCTCCTAACAACACTCTGTACTACCTCTGCTAATACGATAATTCTGGGAGATATAAATATTCATGTCGACACCCCCTCATGTTATCCCGCTGCTGATTTTCTTCAGTTGCTAGACTCCCTTAACTTACAACAACATGTTGATGTCCCCACACATTCCAGGGGACACACACTCGATTTGGTTATATCTAACTACGCTCCTATCAGCAACCTACATGTTTATGATCTTGGTGTTTCAGATCACAGGGTCGTGTCAATGGAGTTGCCCTTTCCTTCCTCCCATACCAAACCAAACCAAAGCGACAGATCCACTACAGAAAGCTGAAAAACATCAATGCGGGTGCCCTGGCCCAGGATTTTCAACATCTCTCCTCCGGCTTTACTGACTCCCTTTCTGTTGATGACTCAGTGGATTTCTACAATCAGTCCCTGAGCCGTCTTCTGGACCTTCACGCACCCTTAATATCCAGGTCAGTCTCATTTACGCGCTCAGCACCCTGGTACACCTGCGAGCTGCGAAAGATGAAGACGGCTGGGCGTGTCCTTGAGCGACGGATGAAGGTCTCTGGACTGACTGTTCACAAATAGGCATACAGGGAACAAAAGAAGGCATATGCAAAAGCTCTGAGGGATGCACGTTCCAGGTTTTATTCCACTATCATCAATAACAGTCCCGGTAACTCCAAACAACTTTTTTCAACAATAAACCACCTTCTTAAACCCCCCTTATTGTCCCACTCTGAGACCACTGAGGAGAGGTGCAACATGCACATAAATTTTTTCAAACAAAAAATTATTAACATCCGCTCTCACCTCTCCGCCACCGCTGTCCTTACTCTCCCAACGGTCGACCCACCGCTTGAGATTGTTCAGCCCCTCTGCTCTTTCTCTGATGCCACACAGGAAGTAGTGGAGGACATCATCAAAAAAATTAAGTCGTCCACCTGTGCCTTGGACCCTTTCCCTTCAGCACTGCTGAAGGCAAACACTCCTGTTATCTCTCCATTCATCACTAAGATCATAAACCACTCCCTCATGGTTGGCCATATCCCATCAACGTTAAAAACTGCTGTCATCAGACCCCTATTGAAAAAAACCCACTCTGGATCCAGAAGTTCTCACTAACTACAGGCCCATTTCCAATCTTCCATTCCTATCAAAGGTTCTGGAAAAAATAGTAGCAGCACAACTTCATGTTCACCTCAAACACAATAACTTGTTTGAAAAATTTCAGTCTGGTTTCCGCCCTGGCCATAGCACAGAAACAGCCTTGGTCAGGATCACCAACAGGTTGTTGGTGATCCTGACCAAGGCTGTTTCTGTGCTTGATGGCAGCAGATACTGGTTCCCCATCTCTACTTATCCTCCTAGACCTAACAGCTGCTTTTGATACAGTAGACCATAACATCCTCCTCCACCGTCTGCACTACACCACTGGACTCTCAGAAAATGCTCTCAACTGGTTTATTTCATACTTGACTGGCAGAACAGAGCACGTCGCCCTGGGCAAAGCAAAATCACACACTCACAACGTCACCTGTGGTGTCCCTCAGGGCTCTGTGCTGGGCCCTACACTCTTCTCCATTTATATGCTCCCACTTGGAAAAGTCATTAGCAGACATGGTATATCTTTCCATGCTGATGACACACAGCTTTATCTCAGGACAACCCCCACTTCTTCTGCTCCCTTGCCAGCATCCACATTGACCACATGCCTGGAGGAGATAGAGGCGTGGATGAAGCTCAATTTCCTTCAGCTAAACAATTCCAAAACGGAAGCCATCTTAATTGGCACACCACATCAACTCTGTTTGTCCACCATCAACAGTATTACTTTCTCTGGCCAAAACATCGCCCTTTCTTCATCTGTCACTAATTTGGGTGTTAAAATGGACTCTCAACTCACTTTTGACACCCACATCAAACACCTCTGTAAGACATCATTCTACCACCTAAAGAACATAGCCAAGCTCCGTCCAATACTCAACCTGACTGATGCAGAGAAGCTCGTCCACGCATTTGTCTCCTCCAGGCTGGACTACTGTAATGCTTTATTGGGATTTCTAGTAAAAGCATTCAGCGACTCCAATATATCCAGAATAGCGCTGCCAGGATCCTGATGAGGGTGCGCAAGCATGATCACATCACCCCCATTCTGAAATCTCCATCGGCTGAATGGCTGCCCCGAGGTTGTGGAATGCCCTCCCTGATCAGCTGAGGGCCCCACAGACTACAGATGTTTTTAAACGAAACCTAAAAACGCTAATCTCTTTAAAAAAGCTTTTCACTAAATGTATTTTCTGTAGGTTTAACTATTTTTAAATCTTGATTTTTTTAAATTAGATTACTATATGCTCTGTAGCACTTTGAGATTGCCATAATGTAAAGTGCATTACAAATAAAATGTATGATTATTATTTCCAAGTGGCAGCATATATATTGAGAATAACAGAGGGCCTAACACAGATCCCTGCGGCACTCCATAGTTTACTGGAGTTATGATCGATTTTTCTTCATTTAAATAGACAAAATGGTAGCGGTCAGATAAGTATGATCTGAACCAGCTTAATGCTTGTCCTTGAACACCAGTATAATTTTGTAGTCGATCTAAGAGTATTGTGTGATCTATAGTATTGAACGCAGCACAAAGATCAAGTAAAACTAGTATTGAGATACAGCCTTGGTCAGAAGCTAAAAGTAAATCATTTGTGATTTTAATGAGCGCAGTTTCAGTGCTATGATGCGGTCTGAATCCAGACTGAAACTTTTCATAGATGTCATTTTCTTGCAAGAAAGAGCCCAGTTGAGCGGACACAGCTTTTTCTAGTATTTTAGACATAAAAGGAAGATTTGAAATGGGTCTATAATTTGCTAGATTATGTGGGTCTAATTATGGTTTCTTAATGAGAGGTTTTATAACTTTTTATGAGTTAATAATATTGAGGAGAGGCTCTTTCACTATAGGTAACACTTCTTTCAGTAGTTTAGTTGGTATATGATCTAATAAACATGTTGTTGTTTTAGATGAAGTGATAAGTTTATTTAACTCTTTTTGTTCTATAGTTGTAAAGCACTGTAATTGTTCTTGCGGGGTGATAATTGAGGCTGAATTATAAGGCGCGATTGAGGATTGAACGTTTACATTCAATTTACATAATTGTGGTTCTGATGTTTTCTATTTTCTCAGTGAAGAACTTCATGAAATCATTACTACTAAACTGTAACGGGATATTTTGTTCAGGTGACATCTGTTTATTTGTTAGTCTAGCCACGGTGTTAAATAAAAACCTAGGATTGTTTTGGTTGTTTTCTATTAGTTTGCGGAGGTGCTCAGCCCTGGCTGCTTTTAGGGCCTTTTTATAACGTGACATACTGTCTTTCCACGCGATTCTAAAGACCTCTAAATTAGTTTGTTTCCATTTACGCTCTAAATTACGAGTTTCTCTCTTAAGAACATGCGTAGTATTGTTGTACCATGGTGCTTTACTTTTTTCTTTGACCTTTTTTAATCTAATAGGTGCAACAATATCCAATGTTCCAGAGAGAATGGTGCTCATAGTGCTAGTTAATTCCTCTAGTTCATCTGTTTGTTTGGGTTTACTGAGCAGCTGAGACAGATCAGATAAGCAATTTGAAAAATTATCTATGGTGGATGGAAGGATTGTTCTGCCTGATCGATAACGCGGCGCAGCATGATATATTACAGGAGTACGTAATATGCAAGTTACCATGTAATGGTCAGTGACATCATCACTTTGTGGAATGATATCTATATCGGTTGGATCGGTTCCATGTGATATAATTAAATCGAGTGTATGATTAAAATGATGAGTTGGTCCTGTAACGTTTTGCTTGACCCAAAAGGAGATTAATAAATCCGTAAACGCAGCCCCTAACGCATCATTTGGATTATCTACGTGTATGTTAAAATCTCCAACAATTAATGCTTTATCGACATTGACTAATAGGTCTGAGAGAAAATCTGCAAACTCTTTTAGGAAATCAGCCGGTCCAGGCGGTCTATATAAGGTAGCCAAGGCTAGAGATAATAGGGATGTTTTTCTAACATCTAAGAGCGTAACATTTAGTACAAGTACTTCAAACGAAATAAACTTATAACCCGTTTTCTGAGTAACATTGAGAATATCTCTATAGATTGTTGCAACACCGCCACCACGACCAATCAGACGGGGCTCATGCTTATAGGAGTATCCTGATGGAGTAGACTCATTTAGACCGAAATAATAATTTGGTTTAAGCCAGGTTTCAGTAAGGCAAAGTACATCGAAGTTATTATCTGTGACTATTTCATTTACAATAACTGCCTTAGGTGTGAGTGATCTGCTAAACTTTTCATGTCCTAGTCGATACATGGAAGCGGTCCTGACACAATGATCGTTGTTTCAGGCGATGTGCTGCGTACCTTATCGATCAGATTCCTGAAGTCTTTCTTCAGAATCTCCGTCTGGCGCAGCCTGATGTCGTTCACTCCCGCATGCAGGACCACAGTTCCGACGCGCTCGTCACCGTTCAGGATCTCGGGAACGCGAGCAGCGATTTCAGAAACACGAGCACCAGGAAAGCAGTGACTGTGCACCTTACTTTTACCTAACGTAGCGTGTACGTGCCGAACGATGGAATCGCCGATGATCACAGCATCGCGTTCTGTTTCGCGAAGAGGGGAGAAGCGGTTTTGGGTGGATATCTCGAAAACCGGGAGGGGCGGAGAGATTCTTCCTCTGGTCCTGGCCCGCGTCTTCCGCTGCGGAACCACCCAGGATTCGTGGTGGTGTGTTGGAGCCGGAGTGAACGAGACCATGGCTGATCGCGACCTCGGCGCTCGGGACCGATGCTGAGAAACGCACGGAGTAGACGAGGTCGGAGTCAGCGGGTTGGTAACTGATTTGTGTGCATCGGCGCGTGATGTTTCAAGAGCTAAACGCCGGTCTCTCAGCTCGGCTTGTTTCTCTAAAAGGTCACAGATCTGTTTCTCAACAGCTTCCAGCTCAGACTGCAGTGTGTGCAGCTCAAATGTGTCCTCACCTGCACCAAAAGGTAGACTACTTGCATCAGATATATTCGCCATTTTAACACTAGAACTACCGGAATTCCATAACTACTAGAACGACCATAGCGGTCATTCTGACCGTTCATACTTTGACGTTCATTTGGCTGTACTGAACGTCATTTTCGTCATGTCATATCTATTGTACATGTTAACCTTCTCTTTTCCAATGAAGCTTTTAATTCCTGTCTTCATAGCCCTTAAAACAAGCACAAAAGAAAGATTGCCCCGACAGGTGCTGCCTCTATTTGAGGAACGTTTTGCGTCAAAATAAAAAAAAAAATTCACCGCACTCACGGTGTTAGGAGTTAGGAAACGTCAAAGCTTCATACCGTTTAGTACAGCCCTGTTTGTAAATAAGGTCAATAATCAATACAAAATCAAAAAATAAATGGATCTACAATGTTATGATAGGTAATAATAAACACAAAATCTTAATTCAAATGAATGTGAAAATGTATTTTCCAGCCTAATTGATAAATTTTCTTTGTACAATAAAAATAAATCTTATGATACAATAACTTATAACATATACAATAACAAAAACACTGATATATTTGAATACATTGTAAAAACTTTCACGGACACGTATGCAGCACAATACAGTAGCTTTACACACACAAACAGGCTAAGAAAAAACATGAACATTAGCTAAACAAGAAAACGAACTGCTTTAGAACGATTAGTTTCAGTGAACAAAAAATATTAACGAACAAAATCAGGTTAACTGCCCATTTGAACGGCGCAAACACCCCGCATCATTGACGCTTATACGCACATTCCACACAGGTAAACACCGCCTTTCGTGTGCAGCTCCCACACACCACTTTGTGACATTTGGCACATGTCTCCTTGGTTTTATTTTGTTTGCAGTTCCTCCAGTTGTATGGCTTTTGATTCCATGTGGTCGGAGCGAAGTTCGCTCGCCAGTCGTGTGATGAAGTCCCTCCGCGAAACTTGCAATGTAACGGACTTATGATATCTATAATGCGTGCGGTCAAAATGACCGTCATGGTCATTCTAGGTAGAAATAGTCAGAACTTTTTTGTTTTTTGTGATTTTAATAAAATAACAGTGTCAGAATAAAATATACACATATTTAGGAAAAGTCAGAGTCCTACAGCCACATTTATTTTATTTTAACAAAGTTATTACACTGTAAAATTTAAAAACGGTCAAAATGACCGCCTTGGGAGTTCTAGTGTTAACAGATGGACAGTGAGTTAGCAACGACGCTACCAGTGATGCTATCAATATTAATACTAATTTATGACTTAAGTCTTGGATATAATCCGTCTTTTTAGTGGTAGGGGTGTAGAGTAGACACACGATAGGCGGAAAAAAATTTTTTTTGTAAGTGAGTGTGGAGAAGACGCGTTCAGCCGTGATCCACAGAAGTAACCTATAAGAGTATCCGATGTTGGATCACTAATAGGCTTGAGACGCGTCTGCTCAACAGTCCGCGTTGTAACTATGAGGTTTGAGCAGTAGTGCTTCTCAGTGAGGAAAAGTAGAAAATGTTTGTTGTAAGTGAGTTTAAAGACATAATAAAGAATTATAAATCAAATCGATGGAGCTCCAAAGACAACAACGCGTTCAGACGCGACGCATGCGCATTCGTAAAGTAATTTGTATATATTACTACAGTTGTTACAACAACTACAGAATTACCACAACAAATTAATTCAAGTACTTTACTATAGTATGGTTCAAAAACACTAGTATTTACTATAAATTACTATAGTATTTGTTCATGTGGTTCATGTCAAGTTTTTATGAATCTGCTTCGATCAGCACATGGATGCAGCCTTATTTATACCGTATTTATAATACAGTTTTTGCCTAAGTTCATTTCACATTGTGGAATGATCAGTTGAAGTGTTTGTGAACTGGGAATTAAAACAGATTGAACATGCACAGAACTACACATGGTTAATATTCTTGGTTTCATTTCAAAAGTAACAAAGAACAAAGCTTATGAAATATCCTTTGTTCATTCATCAGCTGGAAACAGCATAGACTGAAATATCTATTCTTGGGATTTAAGCATTCAGCTCTTCAGAATGATAATTGATTAAAATCGAGAAATCTATCATTTTAACCTAGCTCTAGAGTGCTTGGTAGTCATGCAGCTGACCTGTGTCTCCAGGGTTGTAAAGCGGTTTATCAGTTTGAAGAAAGATGTATCCAGACCGAAACGACACCATGATAATTTTCTCAGCTTTGTGGAAACTCCCAAATTCCACAACCAGTCTCACAGATTTTTCTGAATCTTTTTTCAACAGGTTTGGATTGATCTTATGAAAAGAAAAGGAAAAAGATTGTATGTGCTAATTACTTATCTCAAAGCTTTACCTGATTTACATTTCTAGTTTCTAAACACACAGACAATAAATACACTTGGTCTTCTGAGCCAACCTCAATGGTTTTGAGATCACTATAGTAGTTGTCTGAATTGATGATGGCAGAATCCCGCGTCAGGACGGATTCCTTCCCGAATGTATAGACAATGATTTTGACTGTGATTGGCTCGGACAGGCTGTGCGCCTCTAGAAAGATATTCAGTTTGGTTCCAAGTCTCAGTCTTGCTGGAACTAGCATGATAAACCTGAGAGAAAATTCAAACAGTTTCATTAAAAGTCCTTATCAGCTTTGCATAAAGTAAAAATGCATGCATTCTGGATCACCTGCTATCTGCTTTATGTTTTTGTATGTGTTAACACTGACCAGACTGGAGAGTTATGTACTTACTCTGGTGCCGAGTCAAGAGCTTGATTGCCACTGTAAACACAAACAAAATACTTAACATTCTATTGTATTTAAAGGGTTAGTTCATCCAAAAAAAAAGGTAATTTATTCACCCCTTTTTATCATTAATCATGTCGTTCCAAACCTATAAGACTCCTGTTCATTTTCAATGCCAGAAATATATTTTTAATGACGCATCAGATATTTCTGCTATCCACTAAAAACTTTGACGTTCATAAAAACATTGTACAAGTAATCTATATTATTGGAGAAGTTTAATCCAAGTCTTCTGAAGAGCAGATCATTTCAAATATTACAAACAGATTTAATTTACACTGTAAAAGTTAATGTAAAAGTTAATTTGCAATTTTTTTATATATATTTTACAAAACAAAACTTTAGTCTTTCTATTTAATAATTTAATGTTTAATTCAATGTGTTACGTGCTATTAGTCCAGTCATTTTATGAAAAAAGGTTGAACAAATTGCAACAGAAGGAAACTCAACAGATTTTTTTTCTATCCTCAATATGTCCTGAGTAACGAAAAAAAGTTCTTTTTTTTAACCTTTTTAATTGTAAAAAGGCTAAAAAAAATGTACCCTATTCACGTAAGAAAAGAATGAATAGGCGTATGAATAGGCTATATTTGGGTCTTTTTCAAAACTTTCCCCAAATGGGATTCTTCGGGGCATTTTTTTTTTTTCCTTACTAAGGACATATTAAGTATACAAAATCAGTTGAGTTTGCTTCTGTTGCAATTTGTTCAAGGTTGACCCTTGACCCATTTTGGCTTAAAATGACTGGACTATGTTGCGAGTTGCAAGTTTTTACCTTTTTATGTAATTTTTTTATTTAATCATGGGCTTCTGTTGCTCTTCTGAACTACTGAAACTAGTTACACAAGATTGTCCTCATCTGTCGTCTAGTTATTTGATTCATAAGTGAAAAAAATAATTTAAAAAAATAATAATAATAATAATTCACAAAATCAACCTACTGTTAAACAGTATATTTAAAATTCAACTTACCGACTTTGAGAATAAACCTGGTAATTGGATACCAACAGTATCCATAAAAGCTGTGGAATAAGCAGCCTCATCCTGCTGGACTGGTTACTCACAAAATGAGAATGTGGCAACAGTGGGAAAGCTGAAATAAGAAACATCCCTCCTCCTTCTAAAGCAAAAAAAAAAATCTTTCGGAAAAAAACTCAAACACCCTTGGCCTCTGATTGGTGAGGAGACCACATAGAAAGCAATAGTTCTGTCAAGATTCGAGTAGTTGAGTTGAATTTTTTTTTAATTAATTGTATTAATTTTTTCATCAAATCAATTTGCAATCCATGACTATTAACCAGAAAAAAAAAAAAAAAACAGAAGTGCTGCGTGCCACAGACAAGAATCTATGCATCACATTATTAGAATGCATGACTGTCACACTCACACACATCAGATGGACTTTGTTTTCAGTTTGCACCGTCTTACCTTTGGTTAGTTTGTCATTTATATTGTCTCGGTTACCAATGTAACCCTCGTTCCCTAAAGGAGGGAACGGAGACTTAGTCGATCGTATACTGACTGTATGGGAGAACGCCTAGTGAGCCCGATTACTCTGATTACTCTTAAAATCAAGCCAACAAGATTTGGCAGGTGCATAATCAACGCCCCGCCTTACCCTGCGGGTATAAACACGGAAGTGGATACACCTACCAGTTGTTTTTCGCTGAGGAGCAGATCGTGCCCTAGTCAGCGGTGGTCCAGTAGAAGTGGCAAGGGGACTAAGTCTCCGTTCCCTCCTTCAGGGAACGAGGGTTACATTGGTAACCGAGACGTTCCCTTTCAGTCGGGTAACGTTCGACTTAGTCGATCGTATACCGACTGTATGGGATCCTCTAACACGCCACTACTTCTGCCACCTTCCAGTGCCTAAACACAAAGCTGCAAGAGCCTCCGCATGGCGGATGGTCGAGCTTAGGTCAGGAAGTCACAGCTGTTCCACAGGACCACTGGGAAAGCGTACCTCGAACGAGGGGTCTACGCTGCGAAGCCACATCTACATGAGAGTAACATGTGGAAAACACATATGGACCAGCCGCCTAAGCGGGTAGTATGACATATGGGATGTCATTGAGGTGGCTCCAGCCGCAGAAGCGGGGGGACACAACCAGTCAATGACGGCAGAGGTGACTCTGCCAAAGGAAGATACGAACTTACCGTAGGAAGCATGCCGTAGAGAAATACACATACGGGAACACTGACCGGACATGTCCCCTGAGGAACATGTAAACCAAGTTCACCTCCAGACTAAGAAAGGTTCCTCTCGGTTTAGGAAAGGAACCCCTCTCAGTTGACCTGCGAACCCCACTGGCTATGCAGCTGGCTGGCTGACTTCAGTGAAGGAGCCTACTAAGCCGTGAGTTCAGTACACATTAGTGTAATGTCGCCCAACCCCTAACACAATATCTGTTCAGCGAGGCACCCATGTTGACGCTTAGGAAAGAGCACACGCTCCAGATGGAGAGACTCTTAACCCAAGTGGACACGGTGCACCTTGGACTTCCACCAAGATGATGGCCACACATTCCCATGTGGGCCAACCATCGCACAGGGAACCACCCTCCTTTCTGCTGGTCAACATAATTCCAGATACCATCAACCACAACTTCAGTAAACAGGGACTCTACCCGGAAGGCCCGTAGGCAGCCTGAGACTGAATCATGTGTACATGTAAGTGCACTTACCCGTTTCCCTCGTTTTAGAGGATCTCAAAATAGCGTGAGACACCCAACTGATACCGAATCGCCATAATGAGGGCTGGTGATACAGACGTGGCAGTTGGTGTCAGGCTCCTGGGTAGCACACCTACAGCTCACCTCTGCTAATGCTCAGGGATAAATAAATTTGCTCTTTCTTTGAAAATGTAGGTACCGCCCCGCTTTTATGGGGAGCCAGCGGCGGAACAGACATACACATTTACATTTATGCATTTGGCAGACGCTTTTATCCAAAGCAACTTACATTGCATTATCCTATACATTTATACATAGGTATGTGCAATCCCCTGGGATCGAACCCACAACCTTGCGTTGTTAACGCAATGCTCTTACAACTGAGCTACAGGAAATACACAAACAAAGACTCCCCCCGGTCCTCCACCGAGGGGAGGGAGTGAACCGGTACCATCTCCAAGAACAAAATCCCATCCCTGGGCAGCCCAAGTCACTAGCGCTTGTGCTTGTGCTTACCACCTGGCTTGGCAGCACCTGAGGTGGGTTGGGCGCTATGCCTGCGTCTGGATCCACGGACCGCACGTGCTCAGCGGGAGAAGAGGCAGACGCAGGGGGACGCACAAATCACAACCGTGTTTGCTCTTTTAGAAATGGGACCCGTCACCAGTGCTGGAGCACACAGGGAAACAACCGCGGCAACACTTGAAAGTGAAGCGCACACTACTTCCGCCCTCAACCGCAACCGCAACACTCTTACTAAGAAGAAAATGCTGTGGAAACAGCTGAAGAGAGCGTCCGTAGCTCGCGACTAAGTCGAACGTTACCCGACTGAAAGGGAAAGTCATTTATATAAATCATTTAGATAGTGCTTTTAACAATATAGATTGTTTCAAAGCAGCTTTACAGTGATAATATGAAATTTAAGTCACAGAGATTGATTTGGCTTTATAGCAGCTCTAGAATGAAGTTACTGTCCAGCTAAAGTTAGTTTCGATAAATGTCATGGATGTTAATTTGATTCGTCATTCTGTTCAGCTGTGTGTGATTAATTACCTTGTTTACCAGATAGCATGGTGAAATTGATACAATGTTGAGTTTTGATCCAAACCATCATTTTAGTTGAGATTGACATTTAAATGTTTAAAGTGTGTTGGATCAGCATTGAAATTTTAATGAAAGTCAACAGCACACATGGGTGGAGACAGTGACATTGAACTAACAGTGATTTGTAGTTGATGAGCACAAGATCATTCAGGCATGTATCTCTGCAGAACACTAGTGGGTGTTTCTCTATCAGTGGGGCGTTTTCAAACCACAATGGCCATTTTCAACCACTTTACCTGATTTTCTCTAATCCACTGGGGGTTTGGTTTAGGGGAGGGCCTTCATGATTTTAGCAAATCTGTTGAAAAATGGTTGAAAAACATTTTATTGGAGTTTGAAATTGGCCACTGATTGGTAAACGCCCATTTTGGTTTTGCATGTGCACTTCTCAGTAGTGTAATGCTTCCTCATTAGAGAGAAAACATACAGTAGGTGCATCCTATACAGAAGTCTTGTTTGTTGAAGCACTTGACATACTTACATGATTTCTCTAGCACAGTTTCAAACAATGGTGCATCTAACTTATTTCTCTGTTCCTTTGTTTTGCGTGCTTATTTGCATTTGATTTGTGTTGTTATTCACTGTAATTAGATTTTTTTTTTTACTTTCGCGTCAAAGATCGCAGACGGCCCCAGATTATTGTTGTTCAACATTCATTAGGCTACTCATTTGTAAGGGTGGATTCCTGCAGTGGTTCAGTCTGCAAGAAATGCCAAATGACAAAAAAAAACATTATTAGCAAGATGGTAGAAAACTGCACATTTCTTGTCTATTCCACCCACTGCCACTTATACCAACGACGGAAATAAGCGCAGTTACAATAGCTTAATATTTGTGGGAGAGCATTGCTATAGAGAGTGACGATATTGTATTGCAATATGTAGCACTTCAAAGTCAATGCCAAATCAAAACTAGTTAGCACATTAATTGTAATTGAAAAGGTTTAATGACAAAATATGGTTACGGTTATACATAAAATAGTTACAAAATAGATGTATGAGATGATGATAATGTATACCATTAATCTTAACCCAGAGAAAAAGAGAGCCAGAGCATCAAAGAGACAGAGCAACAGTTACAATCTTCTTTTGTCCTTTCCCTGATCATGTGACTAAAACCCAAATGTGAGACATTCAAACTGACCAATCAGATAATTAAACTTCCCCCACCGGTGTGACAGACCCCCAAAGTACACACATTTTGGCCTTCAGGCCTAGATCACTATCAGCCCCTCTGTGCCTTTAGGAACTCCAAATGGTCATTGTGGTAGAAAGAGGGGGTAGATAAACAGTCAAGATTATTTTCAATTCTACAAATTATAACATCACACTCTATACTTGATCTGGACAAAGTGAGCATCATTAGAAAGGTTTAAGACTCCAGCTTCAATATTTGACCACTGTTAATGATTAAACTGGTTTACAGTGACATTAATTTCTTAATTTATGCCAGGAGTGCAAAATAATTCATCTGTAACGTTCGTTATTTTGAATATAAATCATCACTCATACAACATTCATTCACATCTTCTCCGGTTTATTTGTGTTCAAATACATGCAATATACAGCATCCTCCAGGGCTATTAGTCCAATTGTGCACATATTTGGAGAAATAATGATTAATTATCACATTTGTAAAATATTTTGTCATACAGAATAACATTTCTATTCACTGAAGTATGCGATCTGAAGAGCTCAAACAGCGATCAGAGCTAGATGTGGGTCTCCTCTTCCTGATGTAGCAGGGTGACTGAATCCACTTATGAGGATATCATTCACCTGTGCTTATTAAGCCCCCGCCCCATTCTTTGATATAGGGATGTGTGGTGGCCACTTGGCATGCGTCTTGGTATCGCCCTTGTGACGTCATCCATGGTTGCCGCAGGCTAGACTGTAAGCGGCTTCCTCGTCTGCCCACGCCTCACAACATGTCATTGATAGCATGTGTTCATATACATGTCATATACGCTGCGCGACTGCGAAGCGGTTTGTGTGCCGGGATCATCCTGCGGTCCCTCTGCATAACTGAGGGTCTCTTGGGCTATTCGTGAGAATCAAGTATCAATGCTGAACTGTGTGATCGCGTTAAATTGCGACTGCGTCACTGTTTTGCCTCGACATCCATCAGGATAGTAACTTTTAGCTGCTGCGTTTCTGTTGCACGTACGTCGCTTGTGAAGATTGTGCAATTCGTCTGACTGTGCGGGCGGGCTGTCTTCTCTGGCTGCCGCCTATTGAACTTCGTTGATTCTTACACTTATATGTATGATTATTTGTTTTTTTGTTTATTGTGTGTCGTATTTTTGACCACTAAAACCGAGTGAACTTGTTTTCATGTGGTATTGTGAGTCCTAATTCTAGGTCAAGTGGTTTAAATCCTTGAAGTATTTGACATCTTATCATCTTGAATTGTATTTATGTTTGTTGTGTGTTTCTTATTGTTTTCTTTGTTGCAGGAGCTTGGGGTTCTGGAGGGTGAAGGCGAAACTGCCATTTGTGTGGTGTGCTCACACCTAGTGCTGTGTCTTCTGGCATCTAACCTTCACGTGTGTGTTTGGGTATTTGTAGTGAACTATTGGGGGGGTTATTTTCCAATTTGGCAGTTGACCCTTACCTCCAGGTACCTCTGCTCTTGGCTAATTTGTTTTCTTTAAATTGAGTGTTATTTGTTGTGTGTATTTGAGTAGGTTCTGATTGATGGTGTTCATCATATTATAATGCCAGTGTTAGAGTTTTAACTTTGAATTTCCAACTATTTATTCAACATTGATGAACAAAATAAAACTTTTATATTTAAATGACTCATGTCTTTTCACCCACTCAATCCAAACGAACCTGTGTGCCCTTAGGGCTATTTCCCTGGTTTTCCGGGGTGGCGTAGTCGATCATATATTGCCATTTTTGTTAAGTGTTGTAAACCTGTCTGAATTATTTTACTCTCGCACCGCAACGCTACACTGATTTGTATCAGTTATGACATCAGAGCTCTATTATTCGCTGTACAGCTGTCAATCATCTCACGTGATCCAATGTGACCATGGGTGCTTCTCATTTCTTATTTGTGCATCCTCGTTTCCTTTCCTGTGCTCTCAGCTCCTCCTGATTTTTCCAAGTGGGAGTTGACCTGAGACCAATACCTTTATGATGACCCTGGGACAACAACTGCCTCAGCCAATCAACGTTTATGATGTCATCACCGTGTGCCCCCCGTCGAGTCCGCCAAAAAAAAAAAAAAACACACACACACCTCTTCCAATAACAAGCACACAATTTACAAGGTAAGACCAACGGCTTTTTACATTCTATTAATTAACATGTGCCTTCTACCACGGCTGATGATGTTACAATTCATATTTGTTTTTAGATTTAGATTTTTCCACCATCGAAGTAACGCTATTAGCTTGGATTGGCGAGTTAAGTTAATTGGCAGTTGCCAGCCAAATTGATCAGCATCGCTTGACTCAAAAAAGAAGAAGATGAAAATACTGTTTAGATGTATATATTTATTATAGTGTGCCTAGCTACACCTTATGCGAGCTCATTTTCTGCTGGTGCGACAGATTGTTAGCGCTCGCACTGGTGCCCCAGAATAGTACGCTAACTTATCATTTGCGCGTCGCACTGACCATTCAGTGCGCGATTCGCTGCGAGATCCAGGGAGAAACGTTTGAATTAGCTTATTTATTCTGTTACATGATGTTACATGTTGACCTCAGGTCATCACTTATTTATTCTTACATGATGTTGTCCTCAGACCATCATATTAATATGTTGACCTCAAGTCATCACTGATTTATTATGTTACATGATGTTGTCCTCAGACCATCATAATGAATATGTTGACCTCAGGTCATCACTGATTTATTATGTTACATGATGTTGTCCTCAGACCATCATATTAATATGTTGACCTCAGGTCATCACTGATTTATTATGTTACATGATGTTGTCCTCAGACCATCATATTAATATGTTGACCTCAGGTCATCACTGATTTATTCTGTTACATGATGTTGTCCTCAGACCATCATATTAATATGTTGACCTCAAGTCATCACTGATTTATTATGTTACATGATGTTGTCCTCAGACCATCATATTATATATAGTAAAATGTGTTCCAAAAATAGCTTACAGTATGAATTGAATGGCTTTCATGAGATTATCGTGGATTTTTAGGTCTTTACATTGATGTTTTTAGCCTAATTTTTGTCTTTTCTTTTTAGGGTTTGTATATCAAATATGGAGGAATTTATAAAGACATCTGTATACAAAGAGGAGAGATTTAAAGGAAACAAAAAAGAGACCGATATAACAGTCCATGTTTTAGAAAAAGATTTGGATGCTTTTGAATTTATTCAAGAAAGGCTCACTACCATAAACACATCCAAAGATGCCAACTTCAGGAGTGTGAATTCTGCAAGTCTGCAAAATCAGAAAAATGGATATTTCTTGTTAACATGCAAACGCTCTGGAACATGCACACCTCAAAGTCAAAAGGCCAAAGGATGTAAGGCCTATGTTTCCTTTAAAAAGAGGACAGACTGGCTCAACAAACTTGTTATAGTTGAAAGGATTTACAGCATTCATTCAGGACATGACCCAACAAGTTCTTCTGAGGGACACTCAGAAAAAATGAATCAAGAGTTAGTCAAGAATATTCAAGATTTAATATCTCTAGGTGTTAAGCCATATACAATTCTTTTAAAATCACATGAATGGTCAAAGGAACAAGGGCATACTGATCTCAACAACCGAGCATATTTTGTTACCCCAAAAGACATTGAAAATATTCAGATATGTATGATGCGAAAAAAATCAGCAACACAAAGATGATGCCAATAGTACAACACAACTTCTTGAGGGCACTTTCAGAGACTGTGTTATTTTTGATCAGCCTTACGGTCCACAAACATATCTTGTCATAGTTTTACAAACACCATCCATGAGAGACAATCTTCAAGAATATGGAAGAGATATTGTTTTTATGGATGCAACACATGGCGTCAACCAGTATGGCTTTCCTTTATTTACATTAGTTGTCAAGGACAGTCATGGTCATGGCATACCCATTGCCTATCATCTTGGGAAATGAAAAGCAGGCCATGCTTCAGCTGGCACTGGAAAAGCTGAAACCAACATTTTCTGCACCTCCAAGGTAATGCAAACAGATATAAACAAATTCAATTGCAATTATTACATAATGTTTTGATACACAATTCCTTAAAATTAAACTTTTTATGCATGCCTTTATTTCAGGTTCATTATTCAATTTATGAATTCAACTTAATGAATTATTATTTTTTTCCTATGAACCAGGACCAACTTGCATTTATTTCTTAACAGCATTCTATGACTAGCCTACAGTAGGTGTTATCTCTTTGTTAACTAATGAACCTTATTGTAAAGTGTTACCTTATTTTTCATTAGGTGCTTTATGGTAGATAAAGACCAGGCCGAAATCAATGCTATCCGTAAGGTGTTCAACGAGTCAGATGTTCTCCTTTGTTGGTACCATGTAACCCAAGTAAGTACTAAGTTAAGATTGAATGGAGACTGCTTTGATTTTTGCTAATGTTGCAATATAAATCTATTATTGTTGTGCTAAAATTTCAATCAAAAACAACAGTTAAAATGTTTGGTTACTGGATGACACGTAAGGTTTAGTGAGAATATATGAATGGCCTAAAAATGAAGGTAATTTTGTTGTAAATCTTAAACAGTCGTTTGTAACTTAAAGGTGTCATCCGCTTCCAGTTATTTGTTGGCCAATTTGCCATCAATTGATCACAATAATACTAGCCAAATGCATTGATTAGATTAATTGAAGGTCTCACCAGTTTAAATAAATAATTGTATATTTCCCCACCATTTATCACACACAGGCAGTAACTCGTTGGCTGTCAAGATCTGAATCTGGTGTGAGTGGACCTGAAAAGGCAGATTCGAGAGCGCACATTATGCAGTTAATGTCGGAGCTGAAATCCTGTTCCACGGTGTTGCTTTTCATTTGTTTTATAGTGCAATTATAGCTTGTAGTGTGACTTTTTTTTTTTTTTTTTTTTATGGTAGCAAGCTATGTATATGTGTTCATGTACTTTGCAGTATCTACAAAATGTTATTATTTTAACAGAATAAGAGGAAAAAGGAAAGAATGGAAAAGCATAGCGCCAAACAGTAGTCAACAAACAGATAAATAAACAACTTCTTGCAGTGCGTTGATCCAAGAAAACAAAAAAAATAGGATAAAAGATTTGCTACACTTTATTTGTGACCTCTGGACCATAAAATCCTGTAAGCTTTTTGGCCAGTTTTCGTGCAAGGTGCGCAAAACGTTTTCGGATTCAACCCTTCATCAGTGCCTTGTGTATCCAAGCCTACACCTGCAGTCATTTATAAGCTTATTATGTAATCAATGTAATATACTGGAATCTGACTCTAACAATATAAATACACACGTCACATGATTGGACATTGAAGTATAAAGGTTACATTATTCTCATTATGTATCTCACTGTATAAATTAACAGATAAACATAGATAAAACATCACAATCACTCAACATTTATAGAAAACAATTAAATAGTTAATTCCCCATTCATGCCCAGAGGATATAGATATTTCCATTTGCACTACCTCTGTAAAAGTTTCCGTTCCATATTACCAGCCCTGCGTGACCCTGTGTTATGTGCACTATAACTACGAAATTTAATTCCGAGATTGAATGGGATATCTTACATAACAGAATAAGATTCTTTATGAATAATAATAGTTCTGTCCTGAATAAGATATTTCACATAACAGATCTTTACATATAGTCCTCAACTCAAAATAATAGCTACATTTATAATCATTTATAATAATGACCCTGTTCAAAAGTTTACATAAGTACCCTTGCATTTTTTATGTTATAATATACAAACATTAATTATTTCCTTTCATATAGGCCTGGCTTTAGTATAATCAATCAAGAACATGACATTCCCAGCACACTAAGTGCACACACTAGGGTTGAAGTCTATGTCGAGGATTACCTTTATGACCTATATATTCAGTTCTTATACTAATAACACAAAACAACATGATTTTGCTTGTCCATTTTTACAGGAACATGAATTCAAGAAAAAAGCTGAGATGTGTCACTGCCAGTTTAAGAACTTAAAAGATGTCTGCAAGTACTTTAGGAACCACTGGGAGTCAATTGGTCCTCTGTGGTCTATCTTCGGAAGATGTTATAAGCATGGAGACTCTGAAACAAACAATCTAATAGAACGGTATACATTTTTATGCATGTTCACTTAATGATAATCATCATAACTGAAAGTTAGCATGGTGTTTTGAGTATCTTTTAATTTGTTAAAGAGTACATTGTAATTGTTCCAACCTGTTGCTGCTCCTCATTCAACAAACTGATCTCTCTGTTTTTATTTCCTTATAGCTTCTCCCACCGTTTAAAATACCAATTCCTCTGTGGCATCCAGAATCGTAGATTGGATCATTTGATTGATGTGCTATTGAACAAGACTGACAAGTACTTCAACATAATACAGGATTTGCAGTCTTCTGGGAGAGTCTTTAACCCTCTGGAATGTAAAATGGAAGAAATAAAGAAGTCTGCTCAGAGGATGCTAGACAACGGTTGGGCCACATCAGTTACCGCAGCTTCAACAGAAACATACATATACAATGTTCCATCTGAAAATAATCCACATGTAGTTTACTGTGTATGCCCTGCAGAGCAGTTCTGCAATTGTATTGCTGGTACAAGGGGACGTACATGTAAGCATCTCATTTTATTAAGTCTTCTCACTTGTGGTGATGGTGAAACCTTTCCAGATATGGACACACAACTGCAAGCCCATGCCAAGAACTTGATTCAAAATAATAAGTAAAGCATTTCTACAAAGCCTAAAAAAACACTAGAGGTTGAAAGCTTATTTGGAAGAGCAGTATCAAAACCATGTATAGTGGCGAATGTATGTGACTGCTGTACTTTCTCATATCATACAGAATGTGCTTGTCTACTACTTGCAAAGGGACTTTTAAATGAGATGAGTGAGACAACATAAAAAAATGCAATTAACATTTCAGTGGAGCCTATACAGGATGGAATTGCAGATGAAGATAGGCGTAGTACAACTATCAGGAAACTGGAATGCATACAGAAGACTCTACAGACATGGGAGAAACTTCCTGAGGACATTACCCATAAAGTCAATGAACTAGAAGTGCAAACAAAGGAAGAAAATATAAACTTTAAAAGATTTGTGCGACTTTGTGATGAGGACAAGTCACGTAAAATACGGCCACTATTTGCAAACAGAAAAAGAAAGACTGACAGAAACACTGCCTCAGAGACGAGGACAGATGTCACATCAAGTTTTCCTATTAAATCAAGAAGAAAACGCAGAGCAATCAGTGGTCCAAAAAGATAATACAAATAAGGTTTGAAAAGTACTTTTCATTCAAATGCAGTTTTGCCATTTTAACAAATGTTGTACTTGTTCTCCACTATAGAGTCCTTTATATGAGTCCTCCAGTAAAAGTTACTATAAAACAATTGACTATGAAAATAAAAGCCTTGTCAAATATCAGATAAAGTAATTGAGCTTTTCTTTTTTGTTTAGAAATAATCTGATAGCAGCCACGTGTGCAGGAACATGGATACTGTTCATTTCAAAGAGTCCTCTAAAAAGGAAAAGAAAACCTCAAGCCGCTGTAGGCCCAAAGCGGTGGGTGGCCAAATCCAGCTCAGATTCAGGACCAAGGTTTTCCACATTACTTTTCATTTGTTCAATGGTCCTCCTGCAAATCAATTAAAATGTCCATGTTACTACCTGGGATTGTTACTTTGTTGCATCATAGCCAAAGATCCACATTGTTAAAAGCCCATAGACTGTAAAAAAATATGGACGTAGTGTCCGTGACGTCACCCGTAGGTTTCTGAAGAGCATTTTTGAAGCCTAAAGTGGGCGGAGTCGGCCGTCGCCATCTTGGCCTCGCGTCACCCTGCGTCACTCTCGGATAACAGAAAATGGGCAAAGAGGTGGGGCGTGGGTGAAGCTGGAGGAGCCTGGCTATGAAACCACGCTCGCGGCTCACTGCTCGACGTGATCGAGTTAGCTCAGGCTTGGGAGGTCAAGTCAAGTCAAGTCAAGTTTATTTGTATAGCGCTTTTCACAATACAGATTGTATCAAAGCAGCTTCACAGTATTAAATTAAAATAATACAACAAAGTTTGTTTCAAGAGGAATTTATTGATTGATAAAATTAAATTAAATATCCCCAAAATATCCCCAACTGAGCAAGCCAAAGGCAACAGTGGCAAGGAACCGAAAAACTTCATCAAGTGACCTAATGGTGTCCTAAAACTTCATCAGGTGACCTAATGGAGAAAAAAAAACCTTGGGAGAACCCAGGCTCAGTCGGGGGCCAGTTCTCCTCTGGCATTTATGAGCTAGAGGCCGGATTGTAGTTTGAACTGTAGGATTATATGAATGCCTGGCTGAAGAGATGCGACTTTAATCTAGTTTTAAACTGGGAGAGCGAGTCTGAGCAACGAACAGTATCAGGAAGACTATTCCAGAGTTTTGGAGCCAAATGTGAGAATGCTCTCCCTCCTTTGGTGGTTCTGGATATCCTAGGTATGACCAAAAGCCTTGAATTTAGTGATCTTAAAGAGCGCGATGGATTATAGGGCGATAGAAGATCCGTTAAATAGACTGGAGCTAAGCCGTTTAGGGCTTTATAGGTCAGTAGCAATACCTTGTAATTAATACGGAACTTTATAGGTAACCAATGCAGTGATGATAAAATCGGTGTTATATGATCATATTTTCTTGATCTAGTAAGAACTCTAGCGGCGGCATTTTGGACTAACTGTAGCTTGTTTATTGAGGATGCAGGACAACCAGCTAGTAAAGCATTACAGTAATCCAGTCTCGAGGTCATGAATGCATGAACTAACTTTTCTGCATCAGAAACTGATAGCATATTACGTAGCTTAGCAATGTTTCTAAGGTGGAAAAATGCTGTTTTTGTAACATATGAAATATGATTTTCAAAAGACAGGTTGCAATCGAGTATAACACCCAGGTCTTTTACTGTAGAGGATAAAGTAACAGGACATCCTATGATGTTAAAGTTGTATTGTGCGAGGTTTTGTGGGCGGTTTTTTGAACCGATAAGTATTACCTCTGTCTTGTCTGGATTTAATAAAAGAAAATTACGGGTCATCCAATCTTTTATATCTTTAACACACTCTGTCAATTTGGAAAATTTTGCGTTTTCATCCGGCCGTGATGAAATATATATTTGAGTGTCATCAGCATAACAATGGAAACTAATTCCATGTTTCCTTATAATATTTCCAAGTGGCATCATATATATTGAAAATAACAGAGGGCCTAATACAGATCCCTGCGGCACTCCATAGTTTACTGGAGTTATGATCGATTTTTCTCCATTTAAATAGACAAAATGGTAGCAGTCAGATAGGTATGATTTGAACCAGCTTAGTGCTTGTCCTTGAACACCAGTATAATTTTGTAGTCGATCTAAGAGTAATGTATGATCTATAGTATCGAACGCAGCACTAAGATCAAGTAAAACTAGTATTGAGATACAGCCTTGGTCAGAAGCTAAAAGTAAATCATTTGTGATTTTAACGAGCGCAGTTTCAGTGCTATGATGCGGTCTGAATCCAGACTGAAACTTTTCATAGATCTCATTTTGTTGCAAGAAAGAGCCCAGTTGAGCGGACACCACTTTTTCTAATATTTTAGACATAAATGGAAGATTTGAAATGGGTCTATAATTTGCTAGATTATTATGATCTAATTGTGGTTTCTTAATGAGAGGTTTTATAACTGCCAGTTTAAATGTTCTTGGAACATGACCTAAAGATAAAGACGAGTTAATAATATTGAGGAGAGGCTCTTCCACTACAGGTAACACTTCTTTCAGTAGTTTAGTTGGTATAGGATCTAATAAACATGTTGTTGTTTTAGATGAAGTGATAAGTTTATTTAACTCTTTTTGTTCTATAGTTGTAAAGCACTGTAATTGTTCTTTCGGGGTGATAATTGAAGCTGAATTATAAGGCGCGATTGAAGATTGAACGTTTACAATTGTGGTTCTGATGCTTTCTATTTTCTCAGTGAAGAAGTTCATGAAATCATTACTACTGAACTGTAACGGGATATTTTGTTCGGGTGACGTCTGTTTATTTGTTAGTCTAGCCACGGTGTTAAATAAAAACCTTGGATTGTTTTGGTTGTTTTCTATTAGTTTGCGGAGGAGCTCAGCCCTGGCCGCTTTTAGGGCCTTTTTATAACGTGACATACTGTCTTTCCACGCGATTCTAAAGACCTCTAAATTAGTTTGTTTCCATTTACGCTCTAAAATACGCGTTTCTCTCTTTAAAACATGCGTAGTATTGTTATACCATGGTGCTTTATTTTTCTCTCTGACCTTTTTTAATTTAATAGGTGCAACCACATCCAATGTTCTAGAGAGAATGGTGCTCATAGTGCTAGTTAGTTCTTCTAGTTCATCTGTTTGTTTGGGTTCAGGCAGCAGCTGAGACAGATTAGATAAGCAATTTGAGAAATTATCTATGGTGGATGGGAGGATTGTTCTGCCTGGTTGATAACGCGACGCCGCATGACATATTACAGCAGTACGTAATATGCAAGTTACCATGTAGTGATCAGTGACTTCATCACTTTGTGGAATGATATCTATATCGGTTGGATCGGTTCCATGTGATATAATTAAATCGAGTGTATGATTAAGACGATGTGTTGGTCCGGTGACGTTTTGCTTGACCCCAAATGAATTTAATAAATCTGTAAACGCAGCTCCTAACGCATCATTTGGATTATCTACGTGTATGTTAAAATCTCCAACAATTAGTGCTTTATCGACATTGACTAATAGGTCTGAGAGAAAATCTGCAAACTCTTTTAGGAAATCAGCGTAAGGCCCTGGCGGTCTATATACGGTAGCCAAGGCTAGAGATAATAGGGATGTTTTTCTAACATCTAAGAGCGTAACATTTAGTACAAGTACTTCAAATGAAATAAACTTATAACCCGTTTTCTGGGTAACATTTAGAATATCTTTATAAATGGTTGCAACACCTCCGCCACGACCAATCAGACGGGGCTCATGCTTATAACAGTATCCAGGAGGAGTAGACTCATTAATACCAAAATAATCATTTGGTTTAAGCCAGGTTTCAGTAAGGCAAAGTACATCGAAGCTATTATCTGTGACTATTTCATTTACAATAACTGCCTTAGGTGTGAGTGATCTAATGTTTAGAAGACCTAGCTTTAGAAATAGTTTTTGTTTACTAATAGCAACATTTTCTGTTTTAATAACAATTAGATTTTTCCTAGATCCTGCATTAGATTTATTATTTGATCTCACTAAACGAGGAATAGACACGGTTTCTATGCAATGTTCTACACTAGTATTTATATCAGTTGAATTGGTGCAGCAGAGACTATGATTTGGACTTTTGGTTACTAGTCAAAGGGTATTTAACATTTTGGAGATGTTATCTGACAGAAGATCCGCTCCGAATCTGCTTGGGTGTAAGCCATCAGCACGGAAAAGCCTAGGACGCTCCCAAAACAGATTCCAATTATTTACAAAGAGCAGTTTCTGCTCATTGCACCATGACATTAACCATTCATTTAGCGCAAATAATCTGCTGAACTTTTCATGCCCTAGTCGGTACGTGGGAAGCGGTCCTGACACAATGATCGTTGTTTCAGGCGATGTGCTGCCTACCGTATCGATTAGATTCCTGAAGTCTTTCTTCAGAATCTCCGTCTGGAGGTAATGCTATATGCTACTGAAAGTACCCTATGGAAAGTACTAAGTCTGCGACTGCACAGGGCCTCGCGCTAAAGTGACAGTTGATGATGTAAAGCCAATGAAAAGTTCCAGTTTTTGCCTTTCGAAATATTATTAAAAGACATGGCTACAAGTGAGACTGTGTATCGTGATTCTGTACTATTCTGCTAGTTGAAAATGTATTATGCAGTAACTTAACTATGTGTGTGTGACAGTGATTTATGTGCATAACAGTTACATGTCAGTCATTCTTTTTTTATAGTCTATGGTCCGTCAGCGCGGCATCGCTCGTCAAGTTCGTAGAGAGCTTATTCAGTCCATTTTAAATTCTGATTTTGGCCGCCTCTCAAATGGGTTAAACCATAGATATATTACCTATAAAGTTTAAGTAAATGCGCTAGAAAATCCGCACTCATTCAAGGATGTGCATTTATTGCACGGACGGAGAAAGCACCGACACCTGCAGGATTTCATCTGACGGTACATAAGCATATTATTATCTATCTGTTCCGTGAGAGCAGAACGAACAAGCCTTTATATCTATAGACATTTTTAAATCTGAAAACTCCAAAAACCAACAAAATTGTCAGACATCCATTAGTGCATGTTCACAGAGGAAAACAACTGAAATACAGCGCTGGTTGTTCTCTCGAACGATACTCGACGACAACGATGGATTCCAAAGCCGTGGGCGAAGTAATGGGTGTATTAAATTGTATGAAATAATCCCGAAAAAAGCACAAACACTGCAGAGATGGCAAGTTCAGCAGATAAAATTTGCTGAGGTGAAGTGAGTAGTGACGCGGCTAACAGCAAACAAACAGCTAGCATTGACATCAGCGGGAATCCACCTGTCACTCAAAAGTGGACACACCCTTAATTATGCAGAACTTTAAATATTAATCAACTAAACGGATGAGTTATAAAAAAATTCACCCCCCTCACAGTTGTTATGAAGGGCAAAATTAGCTGATTAGACCAAAGCCACATAGAGATCCAGGCTGTAAACATGTTTTTTTCTGCTGTAAAGTTGGTAATTTTAACATGGGGGAGATACAGATTTGACTCACTTCTGCAGCCAGCCTCAAGCGGCCAGTCAATGAATTGCAGTTTAACTCACTTCCGTGTTGGTTTCAAGAGAGACGGGGAGGTTGCCGCTTGTAAAAGCCCTATATAAATGAAGGAAGGTGACCTAGACTTGATCATATGGAATTGCAATAGGCATGACATCATTCTCTTGTTGATTAATTGGCCTCTTGATACAGGGACTAAACAGCAGGCTGAAAAAGTTTGTACAATGGTATTATTAGAATAAAATGCACATTAGGCCAATTAAGTTTAACAAAGGGCAAAAACATTGCATTTTCTGTCAACAGAACAAACAGTTCTAGAACGTCAATGCACCCTACATTTGTACTTTGAGATGAAAAAAAAATAAAAAACATCTGTCCTGATCCACGCTGCTAACCTTTTTTCCTAATATGACCTCAGAGGAAATCCTAGACACTACACTGTGATATAGAGTCAGTGTAGCATAAAATTGCATACAGTCAGAGACCAGCAAGTAGTGATTCGGGGTGTATAAGTAAAAAGAAGGTGTAGACATTAAGATATTCTAAGACAAGACACCACATACAGAGAGGGGGCTTATACAGACACACTTACAGTGTGGCTGGGATGTCCTCTTCAGGTATACCAGCAAGTAGTTTCTCTTTCGGCACATGTTTGGCCAGCGCCATCCCAGACCCGTTTGCTAGGTCTTCCGCCTCTCCCTTGGTTAACCCTCTGAGGTTGAGAAACGCGCCGACGCGTTTTGCTGGATTTTTTTCACATAGCAGCAACATAAACTTAACTTACAGAAAAAAGAAATATAAAAAAATAATCTGTGATATTTCTACTTTTGTATGTGTCCACTTACAATCAAATCAAAACATTGTGCTTTTGTAAAATAAAGAAAATAAACAGGGTGTGCGTTCTGCCTCTCCGTCGCGGTGAACTTTTTTTTCTTGAGCACGTCTATAAACTGAAACAAAACTCAGCGAATACTTCTCACACATTTATGAGCCATACACCTTTATACACATTTAAGTGTGTACTTTTAAATGATCGGATTCAAACTGAAAACAAATATTCTCTGTTTAAGTAATTTGTATAAAACCAACAGGATGTCCAGTCTCTCAAACGCTTGCTAATTACTTTTTAATTCGACACGCCCACTCGCGCAAAAGAGATTCACATGCAAATCTCCACATGGGACGCGAACGCCCTCGTTACCTCAAACACAAAACACCAAAACACTTCACAAGTCTCTGCTTTTCGTCGAGTTTGGAAGACACGTCTGAGCTTACATTGGATTTAACTCAGAAGAAGAAGAACGCGATTATAAGACAAGAAAGATGTAAGGTAAGAAATTCTTACTTATTAGTTTATGGTATTGTTGCATAAACTTCACATTGCAGTTGAACTGTTGCTAGATACTGTATATGGTGAATATTATACTATTTAGACACGTGTTTCCTGATAAATACTGTTTGTGTATATCTGCTCAAACATAGATATGTATAACCATAATGTTTAATATTTTGGAGCGCGATGGCGTTTGAATGTATCATATTTTGGAGCGCGCTGTGGGTTTGAAAGGAAAAATGCACCAAACATTAGGCTTTATGTTTTTACTATTATCTCATTTCATATCATCATAACGAATGGAAACATTTGAAGTAACATATGATAATCAATATATTTTTCTCTAGCGTAGTTGTTCTTGAAATCTTTTGGAAGATTTAATTTATTGTTATTATTATTTTATGCAGCACTGCGTAGCCTATGCCTACAAGGCACAACAAACCTGGTGTTCATTATATATTGTTGGAAACGTGTGTGTGTGTGTGTGTGTGTGTATTCTGTGAATTTTAAAAAGAAATTTTAACCAGAAAAATCTAAAATCTATTCCCAAAATCGTGCAGCCCTATAGTTTCTCTTGATATCAGTATGTTCACAGTTTTTTTCTTTTTTTTTTTTCTTTCAGGGACCAGATGCAACTGAGTCCTGCTGACTTCAACATTCACATGAGTCTCTGTACATGAACATGGTAAAGTGAAAATCAAACACCTTGGAAATTAAAGGTATGTATAATGTTTTTAGGAATGGCACAAAGGTCTCTGTCTTTGGATCATTGTTTTCAATGTGCTCTTTTGTCATTTGTTGTGTATTTTTGGATTATGTTGTGTTGTAAATAAATCCAAACAATCTAAAAGCCATTCTTTTTTAAATCTCCTCATTCTTTGTGCAAGGTTGCTCTGAATGACAGGGCCTGATCGCTCCTAATAGGGCAGTTAGGGGAGTGTCTTTGTCTTTCTCAGGTGTTAAAAGCTTACATATTCATGAGATGATCACGCCTCTTCGAATATGGCTTTGTCACACAAAACACGTCTTAGAAATTTTAAATCAATATATTGTCTTATCTGAATGAGCAGTCAGGGTGATTTTCACATAGTTTTGGAGCAAATATTCTAGGCTATGTCATACAATTTTCAAAAGTCTTGTGAAGAAATAATCAGTATGGGTTTCATGGCCTTATTTCAGTGAGAATTTTTTTTTTGTATTTTCACAAACCACGCATAAATGTCATTATCTCAAAACTACAAACTTTTACATACATGCTGCTGATATATTATTGTAGCAGAGTTTGTGCTGAATACAGTGTAATTAGACTTTAGCCATGAAAATGTCACTAGTAACAGAAAAAAACACAAATGTCAGAGCAAAACACAAATGTCAGAGCATTTCAGAACACCTCCATGGCCCAGAAAACAGCTCAGACCTCAGAGGGTTAAAGTGCTGAATATCTTTGCCTTTCTAGGCTGCTGCAGCACATTGGGTGGAACATCTTTTTTTGCCAACCTATATGAACAAGTACAGTGGCACAGATGCAAAGCATGAGAGCAGGGCTTTCTAAATATCAGTCATGTACTGTACCATGCCTATCAATAGCCATGAGTGGGAGAGTGTTAAACTCCATATTACTTTCCATCTTCTTTTATACTTAAATGTATGCATATAATAAAAATACAAACCCTTATCAACATTCGGAACATGTTTGTGGACATGTTTTCTCCTTTGACCCTCCTCCTCAACTCATCTTCATCTACCTGGTAGCTCTTTCCTTGCGCTGTTAGCCTTCCTAAAACTTTGTACACTTTCCTTTCTGTTTCCTCTACTCCCTCATCTTCCCTATGTCTTTCTTCATTGTGTTGCTCATGCATCTCTTCCTCCTCGTCCTCCTCCTCCATTTCTTCCTCACTGCAAATGGCCATAGGTTTTCCTATGGCCTCCAACATGGACATAACAGTCTTTTCTGTTCAAAAATATGTCAGAACTCATGTCAACATCACAGGTTTACAATGTGGGACAGTCAACAAAAATGTAATTACTAGCTAAACCTTTCTATCAATTAAAGTGGAATGTCACTCCTTTATAAGAATTGATATGTTTGTTCTTTCTTTGTCCCAGGGCAGAGAAAGTAAACTATACTTGTTTCTAACATACAAGTTTGGCTTTGCTTTGACCTGCTTTCTCTTGGAATCGCGCACTGAATGGTCAGTGCGACGCGCAAATGATAAGTTAACGTACTATTCTGGGGCACCAGTGCGAGCGCTAACAATCTGTCGCACCAGCAGAAAATGAGCTCGCATAAGGTGTAGCTAGGCACACTATAATAAATATATACATCTAAACAGTATTTTCATCTTCTTCTTTTTTGAGTCAAGCGATGCTGATCAATTTGGCTGGCAACTGCCAATTAACTTAACTCGCCAATCCAAGCTAATATTGTTAACGTTATTAACGTTACTTCGATGGTGGAAAAATCTAAATCTAAAAACAAATATGAATTGTAACATCATCAGCCGTGGTAGAAGGCACATGTTAATTAATAGAATGTAAAAAGCCGTTGGTCTTACCTTGTAAATTGTGCGCTTGTTATTGGAAGAGGTGTGTGTGTGTGTGTGTGTGTGTGTGTGTGTGTGTGTGTGTGTGTGTGTGTGTGTGTGTGTGTGTGTGTGTGTGTGTGTGTGTGTGTGTGTGTGTGTGTGTGTGTGTGTGTGTGTGTGTGTGTGTGTTTTTAAATTTGGCGGACTCGACGGGGGGCACACGGTGATGACATCATAAACGTTGATTGGCTGAGGCAGTTGTTGTCCCAGGGTCATCATAAAGGTATTGGTCTCAGGTCAACTCCCACTTGGCAAAATCAGGACGTGCGCGAGGCTCGGCTGCAAGGAAAGAAAAGGAGGACGGAGGAATCGAAGGAAAGCTTTTTTTAAACATTGGAATACTTGATCACTTGAGCGTCACTTCACAGCGTCATCAGCAGTGCTCAGAGGATCTGCCCTTATGCTGTTGAAGTTTGTTATTTAAGAAATTCATTATAAATAATAATAAAGCAAGAGACTCTGTTGAAATATGTGAGATGTGTGGTTTATATAAACTGCAAAGGTAAAGTATAAATTAAAATGATTGTGACCGATGTGAAGGGGGAGGAGAATTTATACGTGCGTCACGTTTAGCCGATAAAACACTTCCGCAGAGGATACACCCGTGTATCCTCGCTCATGACTCCTCTGGAAGCCTCCTCACTCCTCGATCCTCGACTCCTCACGGTGCAATTAGAGAATTGAGATGTCCTTCAAGATGGCTGAGCTCGATCGGTTTCCGGGTCATAGGATGGAGGACGGAGGAGCGAGGAGATGAGGAGGGATATTGAGAAGCACCCCATAATCCTGCCCTTCTGCATCATAGACATAATAAATACCTAGACGCCCTATTGGCCACTGGATCATACGTCAACGGCGTCATGAAATAATTAGTAATAGTAACGTTAGTTGGCCACCGGAGTCAGTCAGACTTAAATAGTTAGCGATGTCGCTAGTTAACTTAGCTGTGAGAGTTGAAACATGAGTTGACATGATTTTCTGTATATTATAGTTTTAGCTTACATTATATTTTATATTATAAAGTAAATGACCTGAAATCTAAATATTCATCTGTCAGTCCTTGGGGTCCAGCAGACCCCACTGGACTTTTCCTTCATTTTTAAAAAGTATTACCTTCATCTCAGGGGCATGAAACACTGTGACTTTTCCTAAATAATCTATTTAAACACGCACAAAAAAATCTGGGCCTGATTCGGTTGTTCTAAAGGTGTGTAAAAAAAAAAAATTACCGTTTAAAAAAAATGCTTTACTTGCTTTAGTAAAGTTTATTAGGAATTTCCTGAATAAAGTTCTAACGTCATTTAACAGATTTCTTGAAGTGCAGATGACATGAACATGAACATTTATGGGGCGCCATTTGTAAAGCGGCTCACGCTGAAAATAACAGCAACATTTTGTCACATTTAGCTTCAAACAATGTTTAAAAAACTGGTATGAATTTTTGACTGTCACTTTTTACCACATTTACAACAATATTTGTCAACTAAGAGATATTTTAAATAGTTAAATCTAAATATTAAATGTTACACCTAAATGTTAAATTTTAAATCTAAATGCTAAGTCTAAATCTAAATCTAAATCTAAATCTAAATGTTAAATCTAAATCTAAATCTAAATGTTAAATCTAAATGTTAAATCTAAATGTTAAATCTAAATGTTAAATCTAAATATTAAATCTAAATCTAAATCTAAATCTAAATGTTAAATCTAAATCTAAATGTTGAATCTAAATGTTTCGGGTGAAACTAAATATTTAACTAATATGCAAATGTAAAAAAAAAAAAAAAAAAGGATATAGGCTCTTGATGGCCTTTAAGCAAGCGAACATGACAGAGAGTGATGACAGAGTGATGACATGACATTCAGTCAAAGTGAGCCCCCTCCTGGCTGATGGATTTTTCACTGCGTGAGAACATGATGTTTGGAGTGAGAGCCCCATGGCTTATCAGACGTAGCAACAGTGACTACATGTTTACTCAGAGCTGCTCCATTAACAGTAAATGCTGCTCCAGACAATCTCAGTCTCTGCATGCACTGCTTGTTTGGGTTCCCAATAAAGTGCATTCGGGGATGCATATAAAGCACATATGTAAGCAATACATACACACTCGAGGCTGTGCTGTATTGTGAATAAGTCACAACCGAAGGGTGTTGTTAAGCATGACGTGAAGCGGAGTAACCCCTTCAGCCGTGACTTATTCACGATACAGCACTAGCCTCCAGTAGCCTACCTTATTGTTTTTATAAAATGGATACCACACAATACAAATATTAAAGCAAAAAAAAAAAATTATCAATGCATCTTTCATGAAGTAAAATCCCTAAAAGCCTTCCTTCCACTGGAAAAAAATAGTCCCTGACCGTGAACAGCAACAGAATGTTCCTATGCATCATCTCATGGAGCTCAAAAAAAAAAAAAAACAGACGAACTATTCCCATACACTGTGTCATTATTTTTATCTAACATTTCCAGCACATCTACGGATTTCTGAAAAATAAATCAAGGGACATTTAGAATAGATAAAAATGTGCGATTAATTGCGATTAATCGTGAGTTAACTATGACATGAATGCGATTAATCGTGATTAAATATATTAATCGTTTGACAGCACTAATATATTGACAGCACATATATATATATATGAGTCCATGGCAAAATAATGGGTATTTTATAGCTATAAGCCATGCCCATCTTGGCGGGCTCTGACGTGCGATGCGAGGGCGCGTCCTGATAAGGTTGCGCGTCAGATCGAGCCGCTTTGCCATAGGGTGTGCAGTTTCTGCAGCACAGCCAATGAGCGAGCTAGACGCTGTGCTATATTGCTGTGAATTTGCACTGCGGTTTAAATGAATGGCTTCAATATTTTTCGAGGAAAGGAGTTTCCCAAATAAAAAGAGTTTTTTCAAACAAATGTTATTTTGCTTGCTTTTAAGTTAATGCCATATAAAGATGTTTTAATGCTGCTTGGAAAGAACCTGCAATACCTAAAATTGAGTTAATGTAGAAAAATGTATTTGACTCCCTCTATTCTTGAAGAAGAAGAACAGGGCGAGATGGGTAGAAGTTGTGAAAGTTAGTTTCCTGAACTTAATGTTTTTTTAACCAACCATGGGGGTAAGGAGAACATGTTGAAACTACCAGACGGATGAAGACTACAGTGAAGAAGAGCATGAGTGCAAATCATAGAGGAAGGACGGTTTTATATAACTACAAACTGAACCTCCATAAGGAAGCAGCACAAGTGAGTCTTTGTCATTCCTGAAGAGCTTCAACCAGCGGGCGGGGGAATATTACGAGTGAGCTGATTCAACTGGAGTAGCACATCCTTCCCACAGCATCAAATCAGTGCCAAATTGACAATAATATTATTATTGCACTTTTCCTAAAACCTGTGTTGAATCATGCGCGTTCTGGGAATGTTTTGTTGGAACATTCCCAGAACAGAGCCTAGAGATTTTTTTTTGTGTGTGTGTTATTCATAATGTATCCTGTGTTTTATGTAGTGCATGTGTGTCTCACGCAGGTTATAGGCAAATTAGTGATTTTAAAATGCTCAATGTGGAAGTGCTGAACGCGTTTTAATGCATTAGTAATGTTGAAGGAAACACCTCATCGAGTAAGCAAGTAGATAAGCCCAGAATGAGCCCATTTATAGTCATTTTGAAAAAAGTGATTATTTTTGGTAAATCTTTATATTTGACGGGTGGTTATTGTGAAGAGTGGTGTGTTGCGTTGTGTTTGAGAAGCTTGTTCGATAAGGAATATTATCGGGGTAAAAGTTGGATAAAGGACAGTTTTTTCCCTGTGGATTGCATTATAGCTGCTGGAGTGACACGGTAAGTGACATATTGTGAGTGCCACGAGAACTGTGAGTGTATATAAAGTACAAATTTGCTTGATTAGAGACACTTGAAAAGATTTATTTGTTTGTTTGTTTTTTGCCGAGTTTTGTACATCATACGTTTTGATTGAGAAGCAGCGTTATGGATTAAGTGCTCAACTGGACTGATCACGTGTGTTTGAGTTTTCCGTAGAAACCACTGCAGAACCGAAGCACCAGAACCGGAAGTGAGGGGCGGGGCTTAAACATGACACATGACAAATAATAGCCTACGAGTGTGTGTAATAAGCAAAGTGTTTGTGTAATAAGCTGAGTGTGTGTGTCTAATAAGATGAGTGTGTGTGTGTGTGTGTGTGTAATAAGCAGAGTGTGTGATAAGCAGGGTGTGTATAATAAGCAGAGAGTGGGTGTGTGTGTGTGTGTGTGTGTGTGTGTGTGTGTGTGTGTGTGTGTGTGTGTGTGTGTGTTGTGGACCCACCTATAGGCTCACATTATTAATGCGCTCTTTAAATAACAAAATAAATACTGCGCCATTGACTTGAGCCGGGTTCAGTTGGTCAATGGCTCGGTCTATATTCCGTTCCTCAAAATAGCAACGCTCCATCAATGCGCCAGAACACACACCTTGTTTTCAGATCAGCAGCCCATGGGTGCACAAATGCATTTACTATTTAAACAAAGTGGCGCAGGACGTGAAAATTAAAAATGTGTCGGGCCGAGTGTATTGTAGGGTCCATTATGAATAAAGCTGACTTTACTAAACACTGGTGATAATGTGGAAGGTAACTGTACACAAACTAATATTCATGGTGGCCCTTTTAGAAACTGCTTTGGTCTTAATGACAAGTTTTAAAGTTGTTCTGCTTTAATACATTATAGGTTTGTGTTTGTTTTGTGTAGGACAGAAGAACTGAAGTGAAATCAGAGCAGCAGAAGTTTCTGTTCATCTGACAGATTACAGACTGTTGACGTGAGTAAATATTCCCCTTTCTTCTGAATGAAATTAACTCTTGAAATTGAGGAGAATTTTGAAACAAACTATTTTCCAAAAGCACACATTATTTTATCCTGGCCTTGAAGACCTTGTGTTTTAGCTCTACATTTGTCTTAAGATGTGTGAAAACCAACATAAATCCTCCAATCCTAAATCTTCTGGAAGTGATAAAAACGCTTCTAAGAAAGAGGAAGAAAAGGATGTCCCACTAGGTGGCATACTGTAGTTGAGAACGTATCCTCTTATTTTAAAAAGTTTCTCACTTAAAAAAAAAAATATGGAAAAGATATTACAAAGAAATATAAAAAGTATTATGATACTACTGGAGCACTGCCTGATTTCTGGTCAGATGACTTCATCAGCAGAGCTGGGAGAAATATATATTTTTTTTTTACACATTCTAAGGAAGAAAAAAAATGCTTCTCTCTTGCTATATTATTCCAGGTGATGAAAAGACGTCGTGTTCATAAGAAGAATGAAAGAGAAGCACAGTCTGATGTGAAGAAGGAGAGACAGCAGTCTGGAGGAGATCCCAGTGCTAATCCTAATGAACCAGTTCATAATCCCAGTGCTAATGAACCAGTCCATAATCCCAGTGCTAATCCTAATGAACCAGTCCATAATCCCAGTGCAAATCCTAACGAACCAGTTCATAATCCCAGTGCTAATACTAATGAACCAGTTCATAATCCCAGTGCTAATCCTAATGAACCAGTTCATAATCCCAGTGCTAATACTAATGAACCAGTTCATAATCCCAGTGCTAATCCTAATGAACCAGTTCATAATCCCAGTGCTAATCCTAATGAACCAGTCTACATACGCATCCCATTCTCAGAGATGATTAACGGCAAAGATTTCTATAGATCAGATAGAGTTGCAATGGACATCATAGAACGCTCTCAGATTAAAGAATATAAATTAATAGACAAAGCAATAGCAAATTTGCCTTCACCTACTCAAATACTCCGAAAGAATTTTTACATTATGTTATATGACAATCAAACCAGGAATGCTGCATGGGTGTATGAGATATTGAACAAGAGTACTCTAGCTAATAATAATGTAGATGAGAGAACAGACTTTATACAGGATGAATCAGTTCATGAAGAGTTCCAGACACCTGATGATGTGAACATGTTTTCAGGTACGGGATATGATCGAGGTCATCTTGCTGCGGCTGCCAATCACAGATGGTGTCAGCGAGCCTTTGATGACACTTACTTGCTGAGCAACATTATACCACAGCAGCATTACTTTAACCGTGGCATGTGGAAGACATTGGAGGAATATTGTCGGGAAATAGCTAAGACAGAAGAAGTCCGTAACGTCCATGTGTACACTGGACCACTTTACCTATCAAGCGACAGAGAGTCAAAGGATAATAAGGTTATAATTAAAAGCAAAAAGTGTGTGGAATATGTGATTGTGGGATGGAAACTGTGATATGTGATTGTGGGATGGAAACTGTGATATGTGATTGTGGGATGGAAACTGTGATATGTGATTGTGGGATGGAACTGATCACAGTGATCGTGCTGTATTACACTGAACACAGCGAGTCGAGTTTGATCTTCTCTTACGGGTGTGTGTTTGGATGGACTGATCATCTGTAGACGAGAAGAGGGAACGTGTGTTTGACCATACATGTGCAAGTGTCCTTGAAACTTTTCATTATTAGTATTACTACTTTTTATAAATGCACACCAAATACCACAGAGAAGCAGTGGTCGTGTGTTCAACATGCTCCAATATTGAGTAAAAAACATCCCATGTGGAGACATGAAGACATTG
Organism: Leuciscus leuciscus; assembly: GCF_965113295.1. Classification (NCBI taxonomy): domain Eukaryota; kingdom Metazoa; phylum Chordata; class Actinopteri; order Cypriniformes; family Leuciscidae; genus Leuciscus; species Leuciscus leuciscus. Next base: position 11,070,043 of record NC_138725.1, on the reverse strand, counting down.
TCTTGAGGAAAAGCAAACTGTGCAGTTCTGTAGATACTTTGAAGAAGCCAAAATATAACCATTTCGTTTTATTTCACCTATTTAACTCCTATTTTTCCAATTTATAGTTATTATTCTTAGTCTATAATTCTTAAATGTGGAAAAACATAATGAGTTTCCAAATGTGTTTTTGAGTGAACAGCATTCACTGAGATAATTATAGATATTTGCTCATGTTTCTATCGTATCTAGTTCTCTATTTTTGCAGTGATTCTGTATTTGTTTTGCAAGACAATATAAGGAGGTGATGGAGAAAACGTCTCGGTTACTGATGTAACCCTCGTTTCCTAAAGGAGGGAACGGGAGACGTCAGCGACTGGGGAAGCAAATACTGATTTTGTTCTTGTCTTGATATGTCTATTTTACAGTATACATTACATTACAGACATATTGTTTTTGATATTATTTTAGTCATTGATTAACACCTTTTTCTAATGCTTTAATATTTGTTGTTGTTATATTGTATATTTCATGTATGTTTAGTAATGATTTCACAATATTGTTTGTAGACACAATCACACTAATAAAGTATCTGACATTGAACTGAATTGAATTGAAACTGACTTTGACATTGCTGTTGCAGAACAAACACTCTCAGTAATGTCTACTTTCATTTCAGATTTAATACAAAATGATCTATTGTTAAGACCCATTATTGCTTAATACTTTCCTGAGAATATTGTTGGATTGATCAGACATCAACTGCACTGACCGTGGATCAGATCCCTGACCTCCTCCACAGCAAACTGACCCATCTGAACATTCACCCCCTCCTCTGCTCATGGATTACAGACTTTCTCACCAACAGGACTCAGTATGTCAGGCTGGGCCCACATCTCTCACAGCCCCGCACAGTCAACACCGGTGCTCCCCAAGGTTGTGTGCTGTCCCCCCTGCTATTCTCACTGTACACCAACGACTGCACCTCTGGAGACCCTTCTGTCAAAACCATCAAATATGCGGACGACACCACCATAATAGGCCTCATCTCCAACAACGACGAGTCAGCCTACCGCAGAGAGGTCAGTCTCCTGGAGTCCTGGTGTGCAGTCAGTAACTTGGAGCTTAACATCAACAAAACAGTGGAGATGATAGTGGATTTCCGCAAAAAGCCCCCGACTCATCCTCCTCTGGTCATTAATAACTCATCCGTGACTGTGGTAGAGCACTTTAAGTTCCTGGGCACAACCATCACCAACACACTCAAATGGGACAATAACATCTCCCAACTAGTGAAGAAAGGCCAGCAGCGCCTGTTCTTCCTCCGCCGCCTGAAAGGACTACTGCTCAGTCCCCCCATCATGGTACAATTCTACAGAGCGGTCATTGAGAGTATGCTAACATCCTCCCTCACGGTCTGGTTTGCCTCTGCGTCAGCCCGCGCAAAGGCCAGGCTATAAAGAGTCGTCCGGGCAGCAGAGCGGATCATCAGCTGCCCCCTGCCCCCCATCATGGACCTGCACAGTTCCAGGTCCATTAACAGAGCTGTGAAGATTGCGGCCGACCCCTCTCATCCTGCCAATAGTCTGTTTAATCTTCTCCCCTCTGAAAAGCGGAACAGGGCCTTTTTGCCCAAAACAACACACCACCGCCACAGTTTTTTCCCCCAAGCAATAGCCCTCCTAAATGACTCTTAAATCCTGGAATTCATTGCACTTTATTTTTTATTTAACACATCACTTTCTACATTCATATTAACTTATTGCTCATAATGTCTCTATTTGTCCTTGTATTGTGTTTTTGTACTTGTTTTCTTTGTTTTTCTGCTTTTACTGTGTGTTGCCTGCATGGATAAGACCAAATCAAATTCCTAGTATCTGTATACATGGCGAAATAAAGTTGAATTGAATTGAATTGAATCATGTTTTTAGAGACAGATAAACCTGTGTCCAGCAGATCTGCACTCAAACTCTCACTGATGACCTTTGAACTTCCGCTTCCTAAAGCTAAAAGCTACACCTGCCGTTCTCTCAGGTTTCCCTGACCGATTCCTCTTGATGTTTGATATAAAGAGTGTGATTTATTACTGGTTTGTGTATTTGTTTTCTTAAAAGTGTTCCATATATTATATTGTTATATTGAAAATGCTTCATTTCCATTACATTTAAAGTTGCAACCACTTTTATTAAATTTATTGGTTGCAATTGTGTTATTAATTACTTTAATTAATGAATCCTCCAAATGAATGATTGTTTTTCCAACTTTGAAACAGAAATTTAAAATGGTAAGTATACACATACATGATCAAACAATAAACAAATATGTCATCAATCGTGTACTTACCCACTCCGTATGGCAATGAAGGAAGGATAGCTGGCTGAGTCCAAGAGTATCAAATTAGATTTGTGGCAAAATATACTGAGCGTAACCTTTCAAGAAACTAATGATAATATGAATTGTCCCTTGTATTTAGCACTTCAGGTAAAAGATTTATATTAGTAGGGTTTCTTATTGAGAGTTGACAGATTCAATGGCTATGGACTTTCAACGCCCCCTTGTGGAATAACGAAGTAATTGGAATATGCTGGAAAGTGCGACTCCGTTTGTTGTTATGAATCCGTAGAGTGTGGATTGTGGAGCTCAGGGGCTCGTTCTTCGTACGTCGCTAACTCAGTTAGCTGGATTTGATTGTTGGCGATTTGGCATGATCTTGGATTGTTTGGTTCTTCGACGCTCATCCTGGACTTGCTGTCATAGCAACAGGTGCGCAAGCTTAAACCTGCTCGGGAGCAGGCTTATTTCATGTAAACAGTATTAGATTGTGGCTTCATAAACGGAGCTGATACGGGAAGTCCAGCGCAGCGCGATAGTGCACTTTCTGAGATGTATATTTTTTCTCGTGACTCGTGAGATTGTCGTTTACATTATTAAATTGTTGGAAACGCACATTTATGTTCGACTTGTCGGAGTCGGGCTTTAACTACAGCACAAACTGTTTGCATTGCCCTAAGATTATTTGCGAGTGGCTCTTTCCTTTACACTATTGGAGATGCGGAGAACTTGATGGAAAGTGCTGTCTGTCGTGTCATTCGGAGTTTACCTGGCGCTTTTAGGTTTAAAAAACAGTTTTAGGGTTTTTTTGTGGCATTTCCAAGCCACTTAAGACCCAATGTTGTAAAGCAGTTTTTTTTTAAAGCAATTTATTTTTTTAGGCTATCATCATTTTTTATGAAGATCATGCAATCATGACCATGCCGATTACAGTATATGTCACTCAGGCTTCACTAACGTGATTGGTACAGTACCATAGACTATAGGCTTCCATAGACTGCCATCAAGGCCTCAATGAAGGGGATTATGTGAACAGAAAGGAGGTTCACAATGTAAATGTGCAGCCCAGTTACTATTGGGATTCTTAATATTCCAGATTAATAATATTATATCAAATTAAAAAAAAAGGCAGTTGACTAAAATCTTCCATATCACCATATCAGGATCTGTGTATGACTTAAGAATTTTCAGAGATTCACATGTATGCACATTATTTGAAAGTGGTGAGGAAAGTTCCACAATTAAATATCAAGCTCACTGTATTACATACACTTATGCTGATCCTAACAGAACTGCATTTTTTCATAGGTGATTATGACATGTTCCTGCAGACAAGTGTTTTATGACCCCATTCCCTGACCCAAACCAGTTACAATGCAGCTCTAGCCAGGACAAGGGCACACAATGAAATTAACTTTGGCTAACTAAAGGGAAGATTTCAGTGTCTGATAAGTCTGAGGGTTGCACACCTGACAGGGCCTGTGACATTGTTGCATGTGCCATTTTACACAACATAAAAAAATAAATAAAAAAAAACCTTTTCATTAAATGTTTAATAAAAGACAAATATGCTTAGTTCCTTGAGTTTTATTTCAATTGCTCTTTGTAAAGAAAAGCCAGTGGTCAAGTGCCTGCAACAAGATATTAGACACATGCCTCATGCAACAAATAAAAAGGAAAAGTTGGCTATACACTGCCCACCTGTAGGCCTATGTCTCCTCTGTCTGTGCAGACTCTTCTGTAGGCCTTTCTGTAGATGTGGAATCCTGCAACTTATATTGCAGCCATAAAGCATACAAGTATAAATTAAGTAAAGTTATTTATGCACTTGCAGGTAGGCTAGTTCCTCCATATGACAGTTATCTGAGAGGGTTTATTCACTGTCCAGTGCAATGGAAACAAATGGACATTACAAAGTCTTACTTTCTTTCCTTTGGAAAGTTAGAAAATGTCCACTTGCTGCACATATTTCAGCCACCACTTTCTTGGGAACAGATACAAGTGTTGGTGTATTATGTAAAGGTGCACAAAAGAGGAAAACACAATGTCATTACAATGAACTACACTCAGGAAAAATGTGATCAATAACTCATGGCAAAATATTTTTACATTAAAATAAGTTTATCAGTTTTCACTTTCACAAGTCAAAGCAATTCATCATTACTCAAGATTTAACAGTTGAAATGACTATACGGCCTTAATTTAATGCAGCAAAAATTATTTTACAGTGTAGGCTACTAAGATCTTTTTCTTGATTGCTTTTATAAACAGACAACCATTTATTTAACAGTGCCTTTTATAAAAGAGACTATAATTTAACAAAAAATTACCATTATGTAGAATATTTTTGTACTTCACTTTTATTTGTTCCCATGTTCTAGTGTGGTGACTCTGACATTACAATGAACAAAGTAATTATGCAACTATTAAAATACAAAAATATAGGCTATTAAGTGATAAAAAAAAAACATCTAACATGGCCACTTCTTACGGGTTTAAATTGTCTGCTACTTTTTGCCAGCCCTCTCTCCTGGCTTTTGCAGACTTTGAGGTGTTCCCTGGCGTTTTAATTAAACATTAAAATTCTGAATAAACTTCGACTGTTCTTGCTCTGCTGAGGAGAAAAACTGAGCGCGCTCTTTGGCCACGCTGAACAGCCAATAGCAGCGTTGCTGATCAATGTTTCTACTATGGATACATGTCCCCTTTAACCCAGCGCATGAACGCGCAATTATCTCAGATAACTCAATCCAGCTATACTAATCATATCCGGCAAGTGTGTTCGAAGAACCGAGTTAGCCAGATCATGATTAGCACGATGATATCATCTTGGATGTGTCATTTGATCTCGGATGTAATAAGCAACGTACGAAGAACGAGCCCCAGGAGAGTTTGCCTCATTTCAGAAAGTGGTGTTATTAATCATGTGCGTAAAACGTTATTGTTGTTTATATCACGCATTATTGTAATAGCCTTTCATTGGGTATATTTATATTATTTGTTGATATTGTCGACTAAGCTAAGAAAAGTGCTTCGTCATTCTGTTTTGCACGCGCTGTCGATGTGACGTCATTAACGCAACGGCCACGGGTTCGATCCCCAGTCTGACCAAAGTCAGATAAGTTTTTTGTCACAACAAAAGTGAATAAAATGACTTCTGGATATGTTCTAATGCCTTTCTAAATATTGAAATGTACAGAGGTGTATAGTCCAGGGGTCAGAAAGTAAAAGTCCTGCCATATGTTTATTCCACCCATGAACTCAGTCAGCTGATTTCACTAATTAGTTCTCTCTCCTGCTGAATTAGCAAATCCAGGTGATTGGAACAAAATACTGAGGGGGACTTTTACTTTCTGAACCTGGACTTTACACCTCTGGAAATGTATTTGTCGTTGATTAACAATTATTTATGGATGTTAAGTATTGATATATTGGTTCTATTTGCCTTATAGAACCACACACACAAGTACACCAAATAAATCCTCAACGAAACCTAAGTGCATCTTCACTGCGTCCTGACCAGACGCACCACAGTGATTCATTTAACCCGAGCCACATCGGTTACTACACAACAAGGGGTTTCGAGATAGGGTTTAGGGGTTTAGAGATAGGGTTCAGGTATGGATTGGCCATCTAGCTCCACCCATTACTTTTCAGCAGTGTGTGTCACCAGAGAGAAAAGTGAGTGAGTTTGATTCCGCTCGTACGCCTGACAATGCTAAATGTTCAGTTTTCTGATAATATTTATTCACATGTTTATATGGCATAATATATGATAATGTAATATGTATATGCTATAGGCTTGTATATATAAAATGTTTGTAAATGGACCTCCATAGTCACCTGTAAAACAGTTGTTAAATATGAAATGGTTAAAATCAAAGGTTGTATTTGTTAACATTAGTTAATGCACTGTGAACTAACATGGACAGCTGTATTTTTATTAACTAATGCAGTCATATAGATTCAAATACTGTATTGTTATTCATATGTTTTATTGTTGTTATGTATTGTTGGTTACCATTTATTAAATGTAGATGTCTATGTTAACGTCCCTTAAACCTGCGTATACTGGCGTGTGACGCTGGGGGCAGTGGGGAGCCGCAGGGCGTTTCACATGAAGTAGTCACACTGCCAGCTGTCAGTGTCCAGTTGTCACACTGTCAACACTGTGAAACAGAAACTAATTTATTGTTGCCTTTGTTGGATTTGCAGGTAAGAATAGTGATGTGACATCACAACTGGTGTATAAGTAAATTCGATGTGTTAGTTTGATGCATTTGTTTTATGGAATCAAAAAAAAAAGGCCGCCTCGACGCACCTGCGGCTGGAGTGCGGATGTCCGCGGCCGCGCTGTCGGATGTCGTGCGGGTTAATATTAGTCGCGACTTTACAATGTTTAAAAGAGATTAATTCAGTTTCAGTGCACTCAATGTTTTAGTAAAGAGAGTTTACTGCTATAAGGTTAAATAGCTACTTACAGTGCTTGTATAGAGTTAGTATGTTAATTGAGCTTTAGTACTGAGTCAGTGTATGAACATGTTTGTTGAGTGTTGTGGGCGAATCATCAGGCGACTCCTGTAACCGGTATAACAAGAAGAGATCGCAGGGAGCGTTTTCAGTGAAAGTAAATCGAAACTTTACTGCTGCTGTTCTCTCCGTTTTCTTTTGACCAAATCCTGGACATGTTTAATTTAAAGAGTGTTATTTATTCACGTTTCACACTTATTTGAAGCATTATTCTTGTGATCACATAAAGATGGCAGAGGTACCTTCTGCACCTACAGGTAAGCGGACTCAACCAATGTAGGCCTATATGATGTTGTTGCCAAATAGATTTTAATCCATAATTATCTGAGATGTTGTAGTTTTTGATTAATTTCTTTCATTTGTAGGAAAAAGGTTCTGTCGTCATAGTCATGTGACCTTCTTACAATTATGTGTTCTTAGTCTTAAAGTTATTTCATACAAAATATGACTAGAAATAAAGAGGAAAAAAAATGCAGATGAATGCTCATTTACGCCAAAAGCACAAGTAGAATTTTACCATTGTACTGAAGGAAAATAAATTCACCAAGTTGATGTTTACAACATGACACAGTGAACAGTGACGCACCTTCAGACTCTAGGAAAACAAGCAGAACAGGTTCATCAGTCTAATGTTGCCCATAACAAATGAAGTACAGCCATAATGTTTACCTTAAGTATAGTTTAATTATATATATATAAAAAATGTTTTTTAAAATATCGCATAATTTGATCATTGTACTGTAAACAAAAAAATAGAAAAGACCATGTAAATTAAAAGTGCATTATTATATTGGTCTAATTGAAAACCATGTTGTTCAGTTTAACTGCAAATTGCAATCCGCATAGAAGAATTGAGAATAAACGGACTGACAAAATTCTTCAAAAGTGAAAATTCTAGCTAACTGATTTTGTTTATTGTGAAATTAAGTTGTAAAAAGACAAAAATATACATTGACCCAGATTAACATTTTAGTTTATGTCTAAAGAATATATATTGATTAACTATGGTATGGCCTTTATAATAAATCATCTGTTTACATACATTATACAAAGGTTTTTGTTTTTTGGAATAGAAATATTTTTTATCAAAATCAAAATATAAGATTTGAACTTATTTTTCAAATAAAAGTTGGTCCAACTTTTCTTTTTTTTTTTTTCTTTTTTTTTTTAAGTTGGTCCAAAGTATTTTTTTTTTTTCTCTGTGAAGGTCAAAAAAAAAAAAAAAAAATTGAGTTTAAGTCCATAAATATATTAATGTATTACATCATTATTTTATTGCTAGACTAATGCCAGGCTAAGCTTTAATGACACTGGTGCGCTCTGCTGGACATTTAATTTTGTTGCACTTTAGGATATACATGTTATTTCTGAATCACCTGACTATCATTTCTGTAATTTCATTGTTTTAGATCGGGAGAACTGAATAATAAAAAATGTAAAAAAAAATTTCATGCCCAGACATTAAACTATGTTGCTAAATCCCGCGGCAGTTTTGTAGTGATCTACGGGCTGATCTGGGGCCTCATTTATAAACGTTGCGTACGCACAAAAGAAGGCGTACGCCGCTCTCTACGCAATAAAAAGCAAACTTGACGGGAAAATGTGCGGTCCTTCACGCAAGCTCTGACCCAGGCGTACGCACAAAAACGGGTGAAATGAGAAATGGCGACACCGTCGGCAGACGGAAGAAACACGTGAAAGTGTGTTGAAGTGTGTGAAACTTTAGACCGTTGTGTAAAAAAATGACAATACTGCCTCTCATAAATAACATGAAGACTTTACAAAGCAAGTCTTACAATTAACAGCCAACATGAATACCCGTTTGATCGATCTGCAGTGTAAAAAAAAAAAAAATCAAATGAAGATTAAAACAGAAATGCAAATTAACACATATTTGCAAAAAGAAAAGTGAAATATGTTCTGCAATAATATTAGCATGTTATGCAGTTCATCCTCATAACACATCTGTAGCTTGTCAGATGCAATCAAATAGATGGTAATAAAATGCCATGATGCCATCACAATGCGTAATAACGCACAATGGCCGTCATGAGTAATTTTTTTTAATAATAATTATAATAATTTTATATTTCTCTTTACTCCTCTTTTCCACCTCGCCAACGATAATTTCTACTTCACATTGAGTGAAGTTATGTTTCTTGGTTTTTCTCTCTGTGTTTGCCATGATTTCGCAATCGATGAATATTAACTTGTGGGCGTTTCTCAGACTATTTATGGGCAACTATGGGCGTGACATGAAGCCGCAAAAGCTGCGCTACATTTAGAATTGATTGTGATTTATTAAGGGAAAACTGCGTAGGATGTGCGTGCGCACGGTTTTATAAATCCGAATATTTCTGTGCGTACGCACGTCCTATGTTTCATCCGTACGCCACTTCTGACGCTAATCCGACGCAAAGTTTTATATGAGGCCCCAGGTCCTATTTCTAGCGGATTTTTGTTCATACTGTGTGCGTACATCTTAAAAGTAGGTAGTTAAATACTCTTTCATGTATATGTTGGTAGAATTAGTTGCTGCTACGTGACATTGAAGGGATAATAGTGTATAGTGTACACTTTTTACACCAATATTTATATCTTTTTTTTTTTACCACATAATTACGGGGACATGAATTGAGATTAAGTTTTAAATCTTACATGTTTGTAAATTAATTTTGTACAGCGTACAAAACAGTCGCCCAGACAAGATGATCACAACAATATTATCGAACTCTGTAATTTTGGTCACTATTATCGTGATATAAAATGTTCATACCATCCCATCCCTAATCTGACCTGATGTCTTATTTCATATTTTTATTTCAGAGATGTCGGAGATAAGCTCCAGTCCAGATGATCCAGTGATCCGGGTTCTTCTGATAGGCAGGAAGGGTTCTGGGAAAAGCTCATCTGGAAACATTATACTGGGAGAAAATAAGTTTAAAATCCACAAACATAAGAAGAAACATGAAGCTGAAGTGTGTGAGGGTAAAACACAGATCGGAGAGAAGCAGGTGTGTGTGATTGATTGTCCAGATCTACTGGATCCAGACCTGAATAAAGAGAAGCTGGAGAAGATGAAGGATCAGCTGGTCTCTCAACGTTCATCAGGACTCAGTGCAGTTCTGCTCACCGTTCCTCTAGAGGAACCTGTGGAAAATGAGGAGGAGATACTGGATTTTATTAAAGGTTTATTAGGTCCTGAAGTTCAGAAGTACATCATGATTATGTTCACACACAGAGATGAACTGGAGGAACTGGATGAACCGCAGACCATTGATGAACATCTACAAAACCAAGATCATGAGGATCTCCAGCGACTGGTGACTGAATGTGGAGGAAACTTTCACTGTTTCAATAACAAGTGTAAACATGGTGATCAAGTCCCAGAACTACTGCAGAAGATTAAAGGAATGATGATGAAGAACGGAGGGAAATTTATCATGGACCAAATGAAGAGGAGTGACAGCAAGGACCATCTTGATATCAACTGTAAGATGATTTGTTGTTGAAAATTAATTCAGTACATGCAAGTTATTCATTGAGTGTGTAAGGCACTTATATTTCTCATGCTTAGAGCATCGTCATATGCATTATGCATATATTAACAATACTGAGATTTAATTATGCAGTGCATTGATGTGGTTTGATGTTTCTGTTGTAGTTTCATCAGAAGATCCAGATCAGATTCAGATTCCTGTGAGGAAAGACCAGATCAGACTGGTTCTGCTGGGAAAAACTGGATGTGGGAAAAGTGCCACTGGAAACACCATCATCGGCAGAAACCTGTTTAAATCTACAGCCATTTCAAACTCTGTGACGAAACGGTGTCAGGCAGAAACTACAGTGAGGATCGGTAAAGAGATCTCAGTGATCGACACTCCTGGACTTTATGATCATAAACTCAGTAAAGATGAGATTAAAACTGAAATAGTGAAATGCATAATGTTATCCTCTCCTGGACCACACGCTTTCATTATTGTCATTAGAGTGGGTCGATTCACTGAGGAGGAGAAAAACACAATAAAGCAGCTCAAAGAAGTGTTCGGAGAACAGATACTAAAATACACCATGATCATCTTCACCCATAAAGATCAGTTAGAGAAGGAGAATAAAACCATTGAAGAGTTTCTACAGGAAAGTGATCCAGATCTTCAATCCCTCATACAGAGCTGTGGAAACCGGTTCTTCTGTTTAGATAATGAGTCTGCCAGTTTCCCACAGTTCAGAGATCTGATCGGAAAAATAGAGAAGATGGTGGCAGAAAATGGAGGAACACACTTCACCAATGACACCAAACACATTCAGGAGATTGTGAATCAGAAAATGGTTGGGAAAGTGGAGCATTCAGGTTCAGCAGAAGTGTCTCTATGTGAAGATTTCATCATGACTGGTGAATACATATCAGATATAGTCAGACTCATAGGGGATGATTTAGAGAGCGCCATAAAGGAACTTGAGAGAAGAGGAATCAGTCGTACAGAGGCCGTGATTGGTGCACTCAGAGCCATACGGAAACTATCAGAACAGGACATGTGTGCAATTCAGTGAGAGACATAATGATCAGACAAACATCAGTCATCTTGTTTATAAGCTAACGTTTAAAGATTATCCACTGGCATTGATCGCTAATAAGAAAATCGATATGTATACTGTATATAGAGTATATGAATATATGTTCATTGTAATTATATTACATAATAATATATTACTTTTTTTTTTCTTGTAAAGTATGCCTTCCTTAATGTTATAACGCTTCATAAAGTGATCCCCAGCCATGAGATCAAACACAATTCCAATGGCACTTGAACATTTTCTGTACACATTTCATAAAAATATTGTAATTATGTAAGTGTAATGTAATTAAATTTTTAAAATTCATGAATGGGTTCTGTTCTTATTATTGCAGATTTTAATCAAAACACAACATTTTCAAGATGGCATTAATGAAAACGAGATGTTCTGTTGTGTGTCTCAGTGTTGATTGTTCAGTCTAAACTTCAACCTGCATTTATTTTCAGTGGGATTTTGTGGAAAGACGCCCAATCAGATTTTCACTGGATACTGTGTGTCAAAGGATCAGCTAGAGGTGGGAAATGATCAGTCATGGGAAGTCAAACAATCCAGCTGAACAGCGGTGTGTGTGTGGCAGAATCGATAATTCACATTTTAATTTAATAAGTATTTAGGCTTCGCTGATCTCATGGACCGGTGGAATTTATCAAGAGTGTTCCTTAGTACTTCCTAGGAGACCTGGGCCCGTATTCATAAAGATTCTAAGAATCCTCTCAGAAAACTCTTAATTTAGCTTAAAAACTTTTACGTAGGAGTCTTAGCTTAAGAGCAATTCGGGACTGATCTGAGAGCAACTCTGAGTAAGGAAAAGACAAAAACTTTCATCTTAGTAAGGAGGCGGGGTTGACCCCGTTGCTATGTATGACACAATCTTTTGACGACTGTGATTGGTTGGTTGTCCAAGAAGGGGAAAAAAAGTGATTTTAAGTATAGGGTCTATTCTAAGCCTTCACTTTGAAATTACATGCGTCATTTTTCCTATTTGACCGTTCTCACACACACACTCACACACACACACACATTATATATGTGTATATAAATCCTTTTTATTTTTATTTACCATGCTGTTAATTTCCTATAAGGTATTTGCTTGGCTTAGAATGATAAAAATTGTTCCACTCTTTCCAATTACACTGATTGCTGGCATGTCTATTTAAGTGGTGGTTTGAATGTTGGTTTTAATGTATCAAACATGGAATTTTCCCAGTTGCCAAATATCGTAATGTAGTGATTACTTTCATTTCTGGCGCTATGGCATTTCTGTGCTGTGTCGGAGATGTTAGCGTGTCTCTAATAAGATCTGTCACAAACATGATCCCTGCACGATCTAATATATAGTGTCTTATTAACTCACTGTCATCCATTGTCTGCAACACATTTCTTCTCCCTCTTCTTTCTGCCATTTTCTCCTCTGCTAAAGAAACTCTTAAGCCTCTTAAAAGTCCTCGTCCGTGCTCCTAACAATTTTGACCTTAAGACCTCTTTTAAGGGTTAAGATGCTTTCTGAATGACTTTTTTCTTTACTAGGATTTTTTCTTTAATTTTAAGAGTAAACGCCCACATTTCTAAGAATTTTCTTAGAATTTTGTCTCTAGGAGCTACTCTTTGCATTAAGATTCTTTATGAATACGGGCCCTGTAGTTTATCTTTCTTCCATTTCCTTTCTGCTCGTCTACATGTCCGTCTGAGCTCCCGAACAGCTTCAGTTACGCACGGCTCAAGCTTGGGTTTTTGATGTTTAGCTTTAAAGTGGGCCACTTCATCTAAAATATTGGAGCAAGCAGTGTTAAACCGGCTGAGGTGTTCAGCAGCACTCAAATCATGGAGGTGTGCATCAGAAACTCCAGCAATCTCACTAAACACTGCAGGAAAACCACCACCGGTTTAACAGTGTTCACCATATCTGTTGTAAAAGGGATAGAGAACAAGATAGGCTTGTGGTCTGAAATACCAAAATCGCCCAGTTCCAGATCTTCAGTGGATACACCATGCGTTAACACAAGATCGAGTGTGTGTCCCTGGAAATGAGTGGGGCCTTTCACCCACTGAATTAAATCAAAGGAGTCAATTAATTGACAAATGTGTTTGACGGTCTGCACATCTCCAAGAATTATTACTTTATCAAAGATTGATATGTCGCCAAGAAAATTCACAAATTCATTTAGAAAGTCTTTGTGGGCTTTAGGAGGATGATAAAGCACAACAGTGTCCATTTCAAGTTTTAGCAGTTGTAGTTCGAAACTGTTAACATCATCTGTCATCAGAGTAGTACACTTCTACACTTAAAACTCTCTTTAAAAATAGACAAGTTGTCTCCACAACAGCGGCGCCGTCTCGATTCTTCCCTCGATAGCTTTTCATAGCTTTTCTTCCAAGCAGCAAGTGTCTTAATCTCATGGGGACAGTCTCCATCTGCAGTGATCTTGAAGACCACTGGATGCCATGATCTTAGTTTTCTTAATGTTGAGTTTCAAGCCTACTTTTCACAGTATATATTATACAATAAACACATTTCAAATATATGAACAAATATTGGACAAAACTCTTAAGTTAAAACTGAATCCTTTATTTTAAATCCGCTTTAGTATATTAGTCAATACATCAAAATAAATGTTCTTCTTTAAATCATTACTAAATTATTTAAAATGCGCATTTAAGTTAAACTCAATTAGATATTGTTACAAAGTGCATTTAAAAAAAAGTGCACTTATGTGTGTTAAACAGTCATGAAAGTGTTTTCTCTTTAAGGATACTTTTAATTTTAGTAATATTATATTATCTGCAAGAAACTTTGTTAGTATTATTTAAAAAGTAACTTAAGAAAAACATGTTATCTACACGTTTGTACATATACTTTAGCATATATGTCTCCAGCAAACAATGGAATTACAAATATGAGTATATATCCATATATGGCCATATATCAGAAGCACTAAACATGTTTTAATGCATTAGACAGTAATGTTGGAGGATACACCTCATCGATGAAGCAAGCAGATAAGCCCAGAACAAGCCCATATATATAGTCATTTTGTCAAAAATGTAGTGTCAAAATATACAGTCATTTATAGTAAAAAAAAAAAAAAAAGTTCTGGTCGCACCGCAGCAAAAGTTTTGTGTTGTGTCGTGTTTGAGAAGCTTGTTCGATAATGAAGATTATCGGGGTAAAAGTAGGATAAAGGACTGTTTTCCCCCCGTACATTGCATTAGCTGCTGGAGTGTTTCAGTAAGTAACATACTGGGAATGCCACGAGAACTGAGTTTTGTACTTCTTAACAAACTTACCTATCAAGGCGACAGAAAGTCAAAGGATAATAAGAATCCAAATGAAAGCTAAAAGCATGTGTGATATGAGTGTTTTGGAGGGAAAGCAGGGCCAACTCAATTTGTTTAAGGTGATAATTGTGGAGAATAATGATGGGAGAGTACTAAAACCAGAATGTTATAAAATGCCCAATGCAAATGATTGTCAATAAAACAGTCAGACCGACTTACTCATATTGACCAATGTGAAATCAGAAAAACCTCTTATAAAAATCTTTACAAAAGAAAATATTTTGATGAGGAGGACTCTAAAACCCAGAAACATATAGCTTAACCATAGAGAAACACTGAAAAAACCTGAAACAATACAAAGTGGAAATTGAAGATATTCAGAGAGACTCTGGGCTGATCTTCGAAGAAAGGGAAATCAGTGAGGAAATGACAGACGAAACATATAAAGTGCATCAGAGGGAAAATCCTGATAAAACAGGGAGAGAAACTATGATAGAAGTCAAAGTCAGCGGCTCACACACTGATCACAGTAATCGTGCTGTATTACACTGAACACAGCGAGTCGAGTTTGATCTTCTCTTACGGGTGTGTGTTTGGATGGACTGATCATCTGTAGACGAGAAGAGGGAATGTGTGTTTGACCATACATGTGCAAGTGTCCTTGAAACTTTTCATTATTATTATTACTACTTTTTATAAATGCACAACAAATACCACAGAAAAGCAGCGGTCGTGTGTTCAACATGCTCCAATATTGAGTAAAAAACATCCCATGTGGAGACATGAAGACATTGTCTTGAGGAAAAGCAGATTGTACAGTTCTGTAAAGTACAGGATACTTTGAAGAAGCTAACATATAACCATTTTGATTGATTTCACCTTTGTTTAGTTCTTACATCACTAAAATTCTCTGTTTGATTCCTCTTGATGTTTCATATAAAGAGCATGGTTTATTACTGTTTATATATATATATATATATATATATATATATATATATATATATATATATATATATATATATATATATATATATTCCTGTTATTAGGAAGGAGGTCTGTATTGGGGTTTAAAGTGGAATTTTGTACTAATAAGTTTTACCCTATAAATTGGGTTATAAAATAACTAGTTTGTTGGGTTATTTGGCCAAATGTCATGCTTTAACCATTCTGGTATTATTATTAATTATATTATTTATAAATTCATTATATAATAATAATGCAAGACTTACAATATTATTGAAAATGCTTTATTTACATTACATTTAAAGTTGCCAACATTTCTATTATATTAACTTATTAGTTGCATTTGTGTTATTAATTACTACCTTATCGCATTAGGTTACTTGCAATTATGTTTCAGTTTACAAAAAATCACAAATAAATAAACAGAACAAATCTAGTACAGACAATGTAATACAGGTGACAGTGTGTTGATGGACCAGAATATAATATATATAATATATTGTGTGTTGTAGAGACACGAACAGCAGTAGCAGAGTCTTGGGATACTCAATGTACAACATGTATTATCATTTAATGCCTGTATTAAAGCACAACTGCTTGTAAACCATTGCTCCCACAATACCGAAGGCTTGATTTTATCCCAAAACTTCAGGACACGAGGGAATTGCCTCTGTTCCTCCTCCTCCTCCTCCAACATAATGAATATTTGTTTCAACCTTTAAACAGAAATTTTAAATGGTAAATATGCACACATACTTAAAACCAAACAATAGCCATAAATGTACTGTCATCAATCGTGTACTTGCCCTCTCCGTATGGCAATGAAGGAAGGATAGCTGGCAGGGTCCGACAGAATCGAATTACATTTGTGGCAAAATATACTGAGCGTAACTTTTCAAGAAACTAATGAATATAAAATGAAACTGAAAAAGATCAATTGCAGTGTATAATTGCAGTCTGCTCTGCCACTTCCCCTTAAATACCCAGACCAGAACAAAGGGTTATACCAATGTTTTTAGAGTTGTTTTGGGTCAGTTCATGTACCTGGCAGAGATAAGGAAAAAGAAAAGTTTGAACAAGACAATGTCCCGTGCGATCTTCTGTCCAGGGTGCGTTTAATTGTGAGAAAGATATTGTGAAATGCTCAGAAATGGTTGTTCTGTGTGATGTGAACATCTGCTTATCCGTGCTCTCGGCTACAGAACTGAAGACCTTTAGAAGAAAGAGCAAATGCAGACGGAGATTATGTAACTTCTTCAGCGAGGAGGAGATTCATTACGTAGAGCCGTAAGTGAAAGTAAATCTGAGCAGCTCGACTCCTGCTGAGTTTGTATTTCTTTCTTGATTTATTGATATGTTTAGTAATGATAAACATATTTTGAGATTGTTTCTACATTTAGAATGGTCTTTGTTTTCCCAGAAGCATTATCCTGAGCTCCTGTTCGTACTGAGAGACTGTTAAAATGGCGACGACATCTAAAACACTTCCTGGTGAGATTGTGTTCGAGTAATAAGAAGTGTATTCTGTTAGTGTTCATAGTTGATTTAGCTTGTAGTTCAGTTTTAGATCATTTCTTCAAGAGTCATTTGGTTCCTATCCAGAGTCCAGAACACCTTCAGATTGAGCTGAGATATATCAATTACTGACGGCTTTAATGACATTTAGTTTGTTTGCTGCTGCTGTCTTGTGTGTCGAAGTGTTTCATTCTTTTCTTAAATGTGAGGGATGAAGATACACTTGACCTTGTGTATTTTATACAGTCATTCTTCATATTTTCTGTGTCTTTCAGTGATCAAGAGATCCAGTCCAGATGATCCAGTGATCCGGGTTCTTCTGATGGGCAGAAACGGCTCTGGGAAACGCCGAGGATTCTCAGAAGTACAACAGAGGTGGAGGTGTACTGACAGTCGAAAGATGAAGCTCCTCCTGTTAATCACACAACTGCTCACATAAACACTGCAGGCCAATCAGAAGCAGAGATTCCAGCAGGAGAACAAGACCTTCACTATTACCGACTCACAGGTATGAGGTTAGTATTTCATTACTGTAAAATTCTGTTGTTAAGGATTCTGTGATTGGCAGGTTTATAAATTGTATTGTTTCATGGAGGAGGAGAAGAGGATGTTTCACATTCATTACAACAACAAAAACAAGAAAAAGACAGAAGAGGGCACAGAGCCATATATTTTATATTGTGTATTTGCACTGATATATACATGCGCTTGTTATACAGTTCTGTTGTGCAGCTCTGCGTTTCACCAACATCATTGTTTCATTGTAAACTAAATGTTCAATTGTCATTTTATTACATGATGAAATATAGATTCAACTCAATTGATTTGACATGATTTTGATGAGTAAAATGTATCAAATTAATAAAATGGAAAATAATTCGGACTCTCTAGTCCACGACTGACCCATAATGTATATTGTTATATTTGAGCTAAAAAATAAAATAATAAACTGCAGTTTAATGAAGTTTCAAGCATCACATGACCACGGGGTCTCCATGCAACTGCTGATGTCACTCAGAGCCGGCACTAACACACTGTAAATCTGCATATTTCAGTCACTAATTAACGCCTGAATGTGACAGTCGTGCCACAATAGTGTCATAGCTGTAATTATTTATTCAAATTTATAAGACTTCTATTTACAAAAGGGAACAAATGAAAACAAAAGATATCTGATAATAGGGGAAAGCTATACAGAAAGTTGTTGTGTGTTGATTGTGATTCTTGATGAGTGAATGTCTAAATAACATGAGAAAAATTCTGTCATTTATTGCTTTAAAACAGGTTGTTCATTTGAGTTGAGTCATGATGTCTAACATCAGTGTGTGCTGTGGAGAGATTGAGAGTGCTGTGGGGTTTGTGTATGTGATTCTGCATGTTATACTGAATCACACACTCAATGAAGACTGTGAGCAGAGCTGGTATTCAGAGGTGACTGTCACACACACACACACACACACACACACACACACACACACACACGTACGCACACACTCATGATCTGATCCTCTTGTGTGTGTTCAGGACGGGCGTCTGATAGCAGATCCATCAGATCCTGAAACACTGAGTGATCACACCACACACACACACACACACACACACACACACACACACACACACACACACACACACACCACACACACACACACACACACCACACACACACACTCATGATCTGATCCTCTTGTGTGTGTTCAGGACCGGCGTCTGATAGCAGATCCATCAGCTCCTGAAACACTGAGTGATCCTGTTTTTTCAGTCTCATCTGATCATCTCGTCACGTCTCGATGTGTGAATGTCCTTCATGAGATCCTCTGTGACGCTTCAGGAGTAAATCAACTCTCAACACATCATTCCTCTGTTTTCATGCTTAATCTTTCATTAACATGATTCTCTAATGCTTATTTCTTTCATCTCAGTCTCATCACAGTCTTAAGACCATGTTCAGAGGTGAGAGAGACTCTTGAGTAAAACATCAGTGTGTCCAGAATCAGACTCTGTGTTGAACTGAATCTTCTGTAAGTGAATCATGATGATTGTGAATGTGTTTTTCAGTGAGCAATGAAACTGCAGCGACTCCAAACTCAGGTGAGTTTCAGCTGATAAACGTGTGTCTAATTCACTAATAAAACACTGATTCAGACTCCAGTGTGAATGTTTTCTGTCATATTGTCTGATATTTGTGATCGTTGTGTGTTTTAAAGATGTGAATGAAGCTTCTCCGTCTCTCCAGATCTCAGGTAAAACATCAAGAGCTTTAAACATCAACTTTAATATTGATTAATCATTATAGATCAGCTGATCTGATATTTGATCACTTGTATAGATCAGTTGTGGTGGCTGTTTGCTCTCTTCATCTTCATCTTCATCTGTTATATACTGCGTAAAAGGATCTTCAGGTGAGTTATGAGTGTTTAATTGTGTCTAAAAGAATAAAATAGTCATGAAAATCAATTTAACAAAGTCATATTAAATGACGCCTAAACTATAAAATATCTCTGAATACGGGACGCCTAAGTTTACGTCACTATATTACAATTAAATCCTAATTTAATCATGACAAACTATATATTGTTGGAAAGGTCTAAGACTCCTTAATGGATATTTCAGCACTGTTTTTTGTTACAATTTATGCAGGAACAGTAATAGATGAATTTATGACAAGAGCGCACCTCAAAAAATTCTACATCATAACAGGCGTTCTGGTGTTTGTCACAAAAAGTCGACGCACACACTTTTAATAATTGAAACTTTGGTTTTCATGCTAAAAGTTCATAATAAAACATTTAATCTAGTATTTGTCAATAAAAAAATATAAAATAATATTATCTTCTAAAAAGTATAACATATATATTACCCTCTAAAATATTATATTATATTTTTTTATCGCCTTTTTTTATTACATTACATATTTTAGTAGTTATCATAAATTAGGTATCATTTGAAAGCTGTCACGGTTTTGGTCTGGTTTTGTTCTTGTCATGTTTGCTTCCTTGTCTGTCATGTGATCCCTTGTAGTCATGTGATCCTGCCATGTGTCTTGTCATGAGTTTATTGTCTGATTGTTTGATCATTGTTCACAGGTGTCCCTTGTCTAGTCATTAGTCTGTGTATTTAAGCCCTCATGTTTGCCATGTGTGTTTGTCAAGTATTGTTTCCTGTAAATCTGCTAGAGTGTAAGTTTCATGTTCATGCCAGGGTTTTTGTTTTCATGCCACGTCATGTTTTTGTTTCATGTTTTATTTTAGTTACAATAAACTGCATTTGGGTTCTCATTTCTCAACTTGCCTCCAGTGGATCCCTTATTACAGAATACTTGACCTACAACAATGAACCCAGCGGTTGCCCTCCTGAACCTATGCCAGGGAAATGTTCCCATTGAAACGTATGTGGCTGAATTTTGTGAACTCTCTCACCAGTTGGATTTTAATGACGTGGCCCTCAAGGACATATTTAGAGTGAATTTGAATGAGCCCATTCGCTCCCAGCTTCCTGGGGGAAAAATCCACTGGTCCTTGGCTCAATATATTGACTATGCCCTATTATTGAGTGGTTCCTCATTTACTGTGGGTTTTGAGGAGAAGCCCCACAAACCCACAGTATCTGCCAAGCCTGAGCCACTTCACGTCATGCCTGCCAAGCCTGAGCCACTTCACGTCATGCCTGCCAAGCCTGAGCCACTTCACGTCATGCCTGCCAAGCCTGAGCCACTTCACGTCATGCCTGCCAAGCCTGAGCCACTTCACGTCATGCCTGCCAAGCCTGAGCCACTTCACTTCACGTCATGCCTGCCAAGCCTGAGCCACTTCACGTCATGTCTGCCAAGCCTGCCAAGCCTGAATCTCTTCATGTCATGCCTGCCAAGCCTGAATCTCTTCACGTCATGTCTGCCACGCCTGAATCTCTTCACTTCATGTCTGCCAAGCCTGAATCTCTTCACGTCATGTCTGCCAAGCCTGAATCTCTTCACGTCATGTCTGCCATGTCTGGGTCTCTTCACGTCACGTCTGCCAAGTCCGAGTCTGTTCACGCCACATCGGCCGCCGAGCCGGTGTCTCCTGACAAGATGGCCGCCGCCGAGCCTGTGTCTCCTGACAAGATGGCCGCCGCCGAGCCTGTGTCTCCTGACAAGATGGCCGCCGCCGAGCCTGTGTCTCCTGACAAGATGGCCACCGCCGAGCCTGTGTC
This sequence comes from Leuciscus leuciscus, assembly GCF_965113295.1. Classification (NCBI taxonomy): domain Eukaryota; kingdom Metazoa; phylum Chordata; class Actinopteri; order Cypriniformes; family Leuciscidae; genus Leuciscus; species Leuciscus leuciscus. The sequence goes on along the minus strand of NC_138725.1, from coordinate 11,048,686 downwards.
TCCTGACAAGATGGCCGCCGCCGAGCCTGTGTCTCCTGACAAGATGGCCGCCGCCACGCCTGAACCTGAGCCCTCAGTTATGGCTACACTAACTATTATGGCCACAGCCATATGGTGTGTGTGGTCGGTGCACACATTTGAAGTTCACGTCATGCCTGCCGATCCAGAGACTGAGCTTCACGTCACGTCTGCCGATCCAGAAACTGAGCTTCACGTCACGTCTGCCGATCCAGAGACTGAGCTTCACGTCACGTCTGCCGATCCAGAGACTGAGCTTCACGTCACGTCTGCCGGGCCAGAGCCTGTTCACGTCACGTCTGCCGAGCCAGAGCCTCTTCACGTCACGTCTGCCGAGCCAGAGCCTGTTCACGTCACGTCTGCCGAGCCAGAGCCTGTTCACGTCACGTCTGCCGAGCCAGAGCCTGTTCACGTCACGTCTGCCGAGCCAGAGCCTGTTCACGTCACGTCTGCCGAGCCAGAGCCTGTTCACGTCACGTCTGCCGAGCCAGAGCCTGTTCACGTCACGTCTGCCGAGCCAGAGCCTGTTCACGTCACGTCTGCCGAGCCAGAGCCTGTTCACGTCACGTCTGCCGAGCCAGAGCCTGTTCACGTCACGTCTGCCGAGCCAGAGCCTGTTCACGTCACGTCTGCCGAGCCAGAGCCTGTTCACGTCACGTCTGCCGAGCCAGAGCCTGTTCACGTCACGTCTGCCGAGCCAGAGCCTGTTCACGTCACGTCTGCCGAGCCAGAGCCTGTTCACGTCACGTCTGTTCCAGCCCATAACCCCATAGCTGTCCCCAAGAAAATTTGGGGGGGGGGGGGCAGTAGGGTCCTTGATAGGACCATGGAGGCCGCGCCGCCATGGCCACCTGAACTGTCTGGTCCACCCTGGCCACCTGAACTGTCTGGTCCACCCTGGCCACCTGAACTGTCTGGTCCACCCTGGCCACCTGAACTGTCTGGTCCACCCTGGCCACCTGAACTGTCTGGTCCACCCTGGCCACCTGAACTGTCTGGTCCACCCTGGCCACCTGAACTGTCTGGTCCACCCTGGCCACCTGAACTGTCTGGTCCACCCTGGCCACCTGAACTGTCTGGTCCACCCTGGCCTCCTGCACTGCCGGATCCGCCCTGGCTTCCTGCACTGCCGGATCCGCCCTGGCTTCCTGCACTGCCGGATCCGCCCTGGCTTCCTGCACTGCCGGATCCGCCCACGCCATGCCACGGCCCAGGTCCGCCCACGCCATGCCACGGCCCAGGTCCGCCCACGCCATGCCACGGCCCAGGTCCGCCCACGCCATGCCACGGCCCAGGTCCGCCCACGCCATGCCACGGCCCAGGTCCGCCCACGCCATGCCACGGCCCAGGTCCGCCCACGCCATGCCACGGCCCAGGTCCGCCCACGCCATGCCACGACCCAGGCCCGTCCACGCCATGCCACGTCCCATGTCCTGTCCCCCTGCACGGGCCTGGCCCACCATCCCTCCCCCAAGACCGCCTCCGCTCCACCACCCACCTGGACTTTTATGTTTTGCTGGGCGTCGGGAGACGCCCTTAGAGGGGGGGATTCTGTCACGGTTTTGGTCTGGTTTTGTTCTTGTCATGTTTGCTTCCTTGTCTGTCATGTGATCCCTTGTAGTCATGTGATCCTGCCATGTGTCTTGTCATGAGTTTATTGTCTGATTGTTTGATCATTGTTCACAGGTGTCCCTTGTCTAGTCATTAGTCTGTGTATTTAAGCCCTCATGTTTGCCATGTGTGTTTGTAAAGTATTGTTTCCTGTAAATCTGCTAGAGTGTAAGTTTCATGTTCATGCCAGGGTTTTTGTTTTCATGCCACGTCATGTTTTTGTTTCATGTTTTATTTTAGTTACAATAAACTGCATTTGGGTTCTCATTTCGCAACTTGCCTCCAGTGGATCCCTTATTACAAAAGCTTACGATCTCAGAATTCATCCTGTGAAAACTGTTTTGAAATTGGACATTGTGTTACCATAGAAACAGTACTCTAAATTATTTTATCAGGCTCCTCCCCTTTTGGGCATAATTATGTTTCATAATTTATGATAAAAATATTTTCTAATCTTGACAACACATATTGTCAGAAAGGTCTGAGTCTCAAGGTTCCATATTTAGTGACAGAAGTGATATTTGGACAGAAATTTAATAATTTGTTATGGTAGAATGCATACAGTTAAATTCAATGGAATTCAATGACACCCGGTGGCTATTTTTGGTAATACGCCTAAACAAAATCTCATGGGAACTTCATTTTTTGTGATATCAACTTCAAATTTGGAACACAACTTGGTTAGATATATGGCTTTCATTTTATAGTAATTTTTTTGTAAAACATATTTTGTAAAATATATATTTTATATAAAAGAAAAATATTAAATACATTATATTTGATTTAATGTAAATGTAAACTTCCATAACTTTTTCATACTTACATTTTTTGAAGTGCTTTCACTTCAGCAATCTGCTATTTTTTCCCTTTAAAACAAGACCAAACTTAGGTCTATACTCCAAAGCATTCTTGAATTACAACCATTTAAGCTTGAATAGTGCATTTTAATGTACATTCTCAAAAAGGGGGGTGACAGCTAAGGGGTTAATAATCAGTCAATGTGTTGTCAGGTATTTTCCAAAAGCAGAGACGATCATCTTTCAGCATAATGATCCAGAAAACAGGTGAGAGTGAATCAAACCGAGAGAAATAAAGACTTAAAGAGAGTTTGACTGAATCAGAATATCATTGCAGAAGAAGTGAAACAGACGTTCAGCTGAGACTCTGTGAATGAAGCTTGATCTGCTGAAACTGAATGTGTTTCTCTCAGGGATCCTGAATCTGAGGATGATTCACAGAAGAAGCTCAAATCTGATGAATCTGATTCTCTGCAGTTCAACATGTCCACAGGATGATCATCATCATCATCATCATCATCATCATCTTCATCATCATCATCATCATCTTCATCTTCATCATCATCTTCATCTTCATCATCTTCTCAGAAAGGGATTTTAGTTCATTCTGAGCTTCTCAACTCTTTTCATTCCCTCCTCTGTTTTATTAATGCTGTTTTATTCTTAAAGGTGTGTTGTGTAATATTTAGGAGGATCAGACAGAAATGCAGTATAATATACCGGACCGTATAAATGATAATGAACCGTTATGTTTTTATTACCTTAGACTGAAGCCCCGTTCACACTGCCAGCGACACGCAGCGACAAAGCGACATGATCCCATTCATTTCAATGGAGCGCTGGCGACTTCCGGCGACACGAGCGACAGTGACCGTTGGCGACAGAATGTGGGCGTGTCAAGCGACACGAGACGCGCGACAAAAGTTCAGAAATTTCAACTTTATGCAAATGAGAAGCGATTTTCGCGAGCGACAACCAATAGGAAAGAAGACTTTCAGTGGAGCTCAGCTCACGTCACCGTCTCGAGTGCAGGCAAGACAGGAGTTCGAGAGCGATTTCACTGTTTTATATGATTTGACTGTAACCACATACATGGATATAATAAAATGATGCATGGAAAAGAAACTGTCGACAGTCTCAGTGAGTTTAATTCACACATTTAGTTCGAGTGTTGTAATTATGATGCAAGTTTAGCACTGCTGCAGATTATTTTACAGTTTCCCCTGCATTATGTTGACTATTAGGGACAAGAAAATTGATTATTTGTCAAATTCGAATGACGTTTTAGTAATTTATGACAGTATGAGTTGATTGATCGATATCTGTTGATTGATCGATCGTTAATCCAGTAGGCTAAATGATTTAATCCACTGAACACTGCTGTGGTAATATAAAAACACTCTCCCAACAGCATACTGTTTCTTTTGAGCCTAAATCCTAGTCAAATTAAAATGATATAGTTGTATATATCACTTGTGATGGTATTTTGTATAGATATGGCCAGACGTGCAGTCTACCAGTCACATTAGAGCGACAGCACTATGAACGCCCACAAGCGACTTCACAGTACAGAGACTAGCGACATACAGCGACAAAATCGCTGGCAGTGTGAACGGGGCTTGAGGTATTTCTGTCTACACACACCGCGGGTCTCCTTACATCGGCATGTGTCTACAGTGACCCTGAATGGACAAACGCGTTTCATCACTATCGTAAAGTTCATAACAATGAAAAGTTAAAATCGGGGGCAGGGCCATTGATTAGCGGACCATCACCTGCTGTTAGCATCCCATTGACTCCCATTCATTTTGGCGTCACTTTGACAGCGAATAACTTCACATCTGAGGCGTTTAAAGACTCCATTTGTCCATTATTTATTTCTAAAGAAACACAAAAATGTATGAAAGGCTCCATTACCTTGTATCTTACGTTATGGCCCCGTAGAAGCCGTTTTTGTAAAAATAGGCTAACGATTGCGTCATACCCACGCGACTCTCTGTCGCACAGTAGAGAGATTACTGTATGGACAGGAGGAGAAGCTTATGGGCAATCGGGGAGACGTGGAGGCAAAATGACAAAGTAATTAATCAGAATAAAAGTTTCTCCTGCTCCTAGCTCATGGACACCTCCTACTCACACTCTCCGTCTCTGCAAGTTTCGGAAGGGAATGATTCAGATTTCTCTCGGCACAGCTACTAGTAGATAGACGGGTTGCTCACGTCACATCTATCTACGTCATCAAGCTCAGTGTGAGTCTGCGCTGTACGCTCAGCCATCAGGGAGTGAGAGCTTCTAACTGACCTTCACTTGTCTCCGTTGAATCCAATGGGGTCGCTGTGTCCAGTTTATATACTGTCTATGGTTAAAATTAGTGAGGGAGAAAGTGCGCTGAGTGTCCAGCAGATGGCGCCAAATCTTCATTCAAAATCTCAGTGATGACGTTTGCTCTTCCGCTCGTACACCTGCCTGCAGATCGGGGCGGTGTGTGTGTGTGTGTGTGTGTGTGTGTGTGTTTACATTATTGTCATTCAGCACTTGTGTAAAAAGAAGGAATGAAACTAAGTCAGCATGTGCAAACTGAGCATTGCAGAAATAGGCCTGATGATGCGCCTTTACTTCTGTGTTATTGATGATAACAAAGAGTCGAGCACTGAACAAAAGAGTCGAGTGACTGGCGTATCGAAATATTGTTACTTTCCGTCTGTCAGATTGTTCCTCTTTCTGTCTGTACAACGATTTTGATCACAAAAAAACAGCTTTTTGGGGAACTCACAGTTAGAGTTACTTAAAAAATTTAAAGCAATGTTTTAAAAAGGGTTTTACTTTTACACATTTATATAAATTAGTGTATAGTATTAATGTTTTACTTTCATGTTTTGATTTTCAACAGATTGTTCTGCTTTTAATGTAGTTTGGATCAGTCATATTTTAGTTTTTTGTAAGTTTGTAAGTTTTAATGTAAGTTTTTTTTTTAATGTAAGTTTTTGATCCTCTGAATTCAGCTGGAAGCGAAACACTGTACATGTCTCAAACGAAACCCCAGAGCTGTTTCTCGTTGCCACTGCTGGTGTTTATAAAGCCGGATCTGTCTTTCCTGCGTCTTCTCAGCGACAACTTTCCTGTATATCGTCGCTGCTCGATGAAACTCACGTATGTCCAAAACGGTTACTTTTCAGGAAGTGAAAAAAACACCGTAATTTCAAAAGCAGTTGAACGTAGCATTGTCATACTTGGTACGGCATCTTTAAATGTAACCATATTCTTGCCAGTGTAATGATATAATCCACATTTGACCAAAATCGAGTTTAAATGGACATACGTGCATATTTTACAGTAACGGTCGATACGCGTTCTTCCGATCATTAATTAGAATGGCCAAGTCGCGTTTCATATTGACAGATGAATAGGCTACGCTCAGTTTATTAAATAGCCCACGTCTCAGTTTATTAAATGTCTCTTGCAAACTATGAAGGGACAATGAATCAACACTCATTGCTGGGCCGGCGCGTCCATATAGGCGAACTAGGCAATTGCCTAGAGCGGCACTTTTGTAAGGGCAGCAAAATGTGTGCCAACCGGGAATGAACAATTCACAAAATAGGCTAGGCTATATGATCATATAATCATACATAATCAGAGAGCCTTTTTCTTTTCGTTTTGAATTATTTCGTTTAAAGACTTTTCAAGCTTTGTGTATTTGATGTATTTCTCATGTCTGTGAGGCATACACTGAGTTTCGTTAAGATGAGATGCGCTCCAGTTAACGTGCAATGCAAGTGACCGCGCGGGCGCCTCCATGATTATATTGTCTGCTATATATTTGCTTCTTATTTATTAAATCCACTCCAGGCAATTGGTTGATGAAAAATTTATTAAAATTAAGATACAATTTATACAAAACGAAATTCACTTTAAAGAAAGGTTTTCTACAAAACCAAACTTAATGAAGTGGTCAAAATCATGTTTGACCCGTCTCAAATTGTGCATCCTATTACTCGTGCTGTTCACTTTTCATACTTTTAACAGTATAGTAGACCTACAGACTCTATTTGTACAAATTGCTGCACATTCATTTAATTCTGCATTTTGCACACACAAGTTGAAAGGCTTCAAATCAAGTTCACGGATAATTGTGCGTGCATTTATTAATCATTATGATACTAAAATCATAACAAAGTAGGCTATGCTATGTACAAAAAAATACAGCCATTTCTGTTTTTTTCTTTAAAACAAAAAAACAAGCTGCTCCCTTTTTTTTACATTTCATCTTTCATTCCGAAATAGAATAATGAATGAACGAAAAAGTACACGGACCCAACATGTAGGCTATAGCCTTTTTACCCATTATCAATCTAAATTAATCTCGTTTTTAATTTAACTTAATTTAGTTTTTCTTTATTTAAATTTAGTTTTTCTTTATTTAAATTTCGGGTTTTTCTTTATTTAATTTTCGTTTTTTCTTTATTTAAATGTCATTTTTCTTTATTTAAATTTCGTTTTTTCTTTATTTAAATTTCATTTTTCGTTTTTTACATTTCTTTTTTTCTTTATTTAAATTTAGTTTTTCTTTATTTAAAATTCGTTATTCTTTATTTAAATCTACCCTTTACTGTGTCAGTAATTTATTAGTCAGGAAAATATTAGACTACCTTAAAAGTATTGCTTAAGTTAACAGACCCGTGCGTGAACATCTCCACAATAAAAAGTGGCAATTACTTCGTCTAGACCATTTACCGGTAAATAACAGTTGTGAATATATTGCGAATATATAATAAACTTGAACAGTTGTCAAAAACAAACGTTTGCTGATACTTTACCTCACAGAGTTATTCGGCTATCCAATGCTGAGCTTCCAGAGACGCTTAGACCGGCGAGATGCCTCCACAGGGCGGGAGATACGCGGCGTGATTGACAGCTTTGACACCAAATGGATATACGTGAAAATCAGATGACATGATTTCACAACTTTTCATTGGTCATTTAGATATGTGAAGCATACTGTATACGGAAATGAACCTGGACATTCTATCCGTCGAAAAATCTCAAAATCGGCAAAATGGACATACGCGGTTTTCATCGGACAGCGACGATATACTGTATATATATAGCCTACTGTTTACAGCTGCCTATGTAAAAACATTTCTTCTTACAAAACAACTCAGTGTAGTTTGATCTCTTATTCAAACAAATATGCTTGTTCTGTTCTGCTAGTTAAGATCTTCACAAATATATAAATAAAACAAAACTATCGGTTGAGTATGAAGCTCTTACAAATCACATTTTCAAGTAAAATGTTCACTTTTCATGCCATTCCTAATATGTCAGTTATCTGCCAAGCTCCGGTTGCTATACAAAGAGCTAGTGTACTGAGATTCACAAACTGCACATGTGCATTGGCTCGTTGGATCCAGCACAAATTATAAGCCTTTTAAACGCTATTTTAACATAAAAACTATATTTATGGTACAGTTCACGTCAGATTTATTGCTGAATTGAACTGTTATAATAAATATGCTTGTGTCAAGCAGTTTTTTTATTTCCTTATCCAAATAGATAGGACTTCATCTTGGATGCCCGAAATAGCTGCCCAGTGATGTTGCGAATATGGCCGCCAAGTGAACAGTCTTCGCTCCTAACCACTGGTGATTTACTTAGCTTTGCCCAAAGACAGTGTGAGGCTGCCTCCGCAACGAGGAACTGCTCCGACTCCTCCTTTGCACACCTCTTGTTTCCTCCAACGACTTTCCTTTCGGTAGCGCTAAACCCAGCGTGAGGCTGCCTCCACAAAGGTTTCTGCCTCTGCTCTCCTCTTCACTAGCCACTACCTACCAGGGGCGATTCCAGGACCCCCTTCTAGACACGCCCCTGCTACCTACATCAGCTCATATGCCATCGTACACCCTCTTTACAGCCGCCCTCATACCAACCCGACCCACACCACCGCTGTGGACCTCCCGCCTGTCTCATTTCAGGAGCCTGAGCATGGCTCGCTAGGTTTTTGACTCCAAAGATCTCAGGCCCTGGTGGTCTTAGCATGGGTTGCTTTCAGCTACTGGTGCGTTTCACAAAAAAAAACTCTCTTCACTTTTTTTTTCTTTTTTTTTTTCTAACTAATAATAATAATTTGTGATTTCCCCTTTTGGAGTGTTTCTACAAAAACAGCACAAGTAAGTCACTGCTACCACACCTTCCTATTTCTGAAGATGAACTGCTCAGTTTGGGCTAAAGAGACTGCATCTGCCATTCAAGCATGCTACAAACTTCGCCTCATGATAAGAATCTAAAAAGGATGTCTTCATCACGCCATACCTACACTGCTAGCGTGCTCATTTACCGTATAAAACAAATTTGATAAAACAGACAGCAACAGTACAACATCTAATCCTTTTCGATTAAACCGTGTTACTTCACTGCCACAGCAGAGATTTCTCCCTCCACTTATCATGGCCGCTACTCTGTGGGAGAAAGCATTCTCTTCTATTGCAATGACTATTGCATTAACAAATTCCTCCGAACTAATGCAATTCCTCAGACAACTAATCTGGGCCTGTATTCATAAAGATTCTAAGAATCCTCTCAGAAAACTCTTAATTTAGCTTAAAAACTTTTACGTAGGAGTCTTAGCTTAAAAGCGATTCGGGACCGATCTGAGAGCAACTCTGAGTAAGGAAAAGACAAAAACTTTCATCTTAGTAAGGAGGCGGGGTTGACCCCGTTGCTATGTATGACACAATCTTTTGAAGACTGTGATTGGTTGGTTGTCCAAGAAGGAAAAAAAAAAGTGATTTTAAGTATAGGGTCTATTTTAAGCCTTCACTTTGAAATTACATGCGTAATTTTTTCCTATTTGACCGTTCACACACACACACACACACACACACACACACACACACACACACACACACACACACATTATATATGTGTATATAAATCCTTTTTTTTTTATTTACCATGCAGTTCATTTCCTATAAGGTATTTGATTGGAAAGAGTGGAACAATTTTTATCATTCTAAGCCAATTACACTGATCGCTGGTATGTCTATTTAAGTGGTGGTTTGAATGTTGGTTTTAATGTATCAAACATGGAATTTTCCCAGTACTGTTGCCAAATATCGTAATGTAGTGATTACTTTCATTTCTGGCGCTATGGCATTTCTGTGCTGTGTCGGAGATGTTAGCGCGTCTCTAATAAGATCAGTCACAAACATGATCCCTGCACGATCTAATCTATAGCGTCTTATTAACTCACTGTTATTCATTGTCTGCAACACATTTCTTCTCCCTCTTCGTCTTTCTGCCATTTTCTCCTCTGCTAAAGAAACTCTTAAGCCTCCTAAAAGTCCTCGTCCGTGCTCCTAACAATTTTGACCTTAAGACCTCTTTTAAGGGTTAAGATGCTTTCTGAATTACTTTTTTCTTTAATTTTAAGAGTAAACGCCCACATTTCTAAGAATTTTCTTAGAATTTTGTCACTAGGAGCTACTCTTTGCATTAAGATTCTTTATGAATACGGGCCCTGCAGTGTAAACGAGGCCTTATTTTCTGAATAATAACAATTTAACTTTTCTATTTATTTATTATTTTAAAGTAATTATTAGGCTATAATTTTTACCAGTCTCCATGCCCCCCTGGGGAGGCGCGCCCCACACTTTGAAAACCCCTGGTTTAGGGAGACTTCACTGTAAGGGAGACTGCGGTGTGTGCAAATAGAAATGGCTCATTCTAAGGTAAGAAAAACACAACATTTCATTATGTAAGGTCTTTATACACCACTGAAAACATAGTTATGTATACTATCCTCCTAAATATTACACACTGCACCTTTAAATTTTATTCATTGACAATTTAGTTGAATAGCTGGTGACAGATAAAGCAGAATCCCAGTAATAGAGATTCATCTGAAAGGTAAATTAATTCTATGACTTAAATACAAGCATGATAATTTTTTAATTTTTAATTGCCCATATTTTAATGCAAACTGAAAAGTTCAACCAGCCTATAGGTTTTAATGACAACAAAGATGTCTAAAAATGTATGTTTAATTCATTCAATTATTGAACAACAGTAACCTCATTCATTACAATAGTTATTACATTTAAAAATAATAACACTAGTGACAACACGCCACTGTTCTTATGGCCCATCTTACCCCAAGGTTCTACTTTTATATTTTTACCTCATTATTAAAAAAAAACTCTTCATATTTACTCCAAATCCCTCATTATCAGCATTTTCCAGAGACAGATTTAGATCAGTTAAGCTCAAAACCGTTTCGGCTGACTAAATCTCATGTTGACACTAAAGTCCGCAAACGGGTCATTCTTCATTTGTGGTGGCAAGTGGTGTCCCTCTATTTTACAACAGTTGAAATAAACTTTAAATACCAATACATTTTAAAATGTTTGCATTTTTGTATTCTGTAGGATAAACACAATTTGTGCACTATTTTTGTTTTAAAATACAGATTTAATTGAGCTTGAGAGATTGCATGTATAACAAAATATGCATGTTCCCTCCATACCTCAGAGAGGTATCATGGAATGTAATTGCAACAATATAAAAATTTTAACACAAATAAAGTGGTTATATTGTGAATATAGATTTTATTTAACATGTACAATTGTTTTAAATTGTTTTAAAAAATACATATTTTGTAATATCTAAGAAAAAAGTAGTGTCCCCCAAATTCATGTCTCTGGTGTTACATCAATGGACGTCGTCCCTTTAAGAAAAAGGAGAAATCTATTTGGACTACTTCCTGAATGTAAAGGTGATTGCAAGTGCTGGTTAATCTGAGGGGTGCATGGTAATTATATTCTTTCTTATTAATTTTCTTAAAATTAGCTAAATTCCTGACAATTTCATGTGTCGCACTTTATTAGTGTCTGTGGTGTTATGTTGATAACTTGCAGATTTTACATATTTTAATAAACATTTCGATAGATACATACTTATTCATATTTCCAAAATGTCCCCTGATCTTTAAATCATCATGATGGCAGCCTCCATTTTAGAAAAGTCTGGATTTAGGCTAATTTGTCTGTGTTGTTACTGTCTGTGGTGTTACTGTCTTTCTTGGTAACACCACAGACTCTATAGTAACTCCACAGACAATATACAACCAGAAATGTTGTATTTTTAATAAAACACATAGGACATCCATAATCATATAATTGTATCTCTCTTGTCAGGTATGGCAAGATTAACTGCTGCTGAAAATCAGCATCTTTATAGACCCTTAGCTAGCAGCCATATCACCCTGTAGCCCAAGACTGGTTGCCCACTGAAGCTAAGCAGGGCTGAGCATGGTCAGTACCTGGATGGGAGACCTCCTTAGAAAACCAGGTTGCTGCTGGAAGAGGTGTTAGTGAGGCCAGCAGGGGGCGCTCACCCTGTGGTCTGTGTGGGTCCTAACGCCCCAGTATAGTGACAGGGACACTATACTGCCAAAAGAGCACCGTCCTTCGGATGAGACGTTAAACCGAGGTCTTGACTCTCTGTGGTCATTAAAAAACATCAAAAATGATGGACAGGGGGCAATGGGAAAATTTGGCCAGGATGCCGGGGTTACACCCCTACAAACGACATCCTGGCCAAATTTTCCCATTGGCCCCTGTCCATCTTGGCCTCCTAATCATCCTCATATACTGATTGGCTTCATCACTGTCTCCTCTCCACCAGTAAGCTGGTGTGTGGTGGGCGTTCTGGTGCAATATGGCTGCCGTCGCATCATCCAAGTGGATGCTGCACATTGGTGGTGGTTGAGGATATTCCCCCTTCTATGTAAAGCGCTTTGAGTACCCAGAAAAGCGCTATATAAATGTAATGAATGATTAATTATTATTATTATTATTATTATAGACAGCGCAGAGATGCAGACCCAGTTTGAAAAGCAGAGTTCCTTCAAAAGAAACAGCAGACCTATTTAATAAACATTCAGTGCAAAAAAAGACTGAGAATAGGAGATCTCCCAGAGAGGGGAAAGAGAGCAGCAGGGAAGCACTGGAGAATATATACAGTATATATATATATTTTATATTTTGTATGTTTTTTTATTCTCTATTGAAACAGATCACACATTGTGATTGCAGCACAATCTATTGTGCAGACAATTTTTGAGAAAGTGTGAAGCAGGTTGTTTTAATTATATTTTTTTAATTCAGTTTTTCTCTAAATGTTCTTTTATCAGAGTAGATACTTCTTGTAATCCTACTCATGATGATTTTCTTTATTCTGCTCAAACTTAATTGTTAAACCTATTATGCAATATTACGTCTGTGGTGTTACTTCAAAACGTATCTGAAATTTCTTTCCTTCAGAGCCATTTAATCTTATAATTTAATGTTTTTAGACTGTAAAGTGGTTTCAATATTTTAGAATAAAGACTATAAAGGTAGCACAGACCATGTTCCTGCCTTTTTTATGTATGTATGTACACATTTAGAAAACAAAAGAAACAATTCTACTTTGGCAAAATTTGGGGCCAAGATGAAAAATTAAACATTTCTTTTGAAAAATGAAATTTAAATGATCAATGAAACTGAGTCCTTAAAGTAATTTATGTATTTATTAATTATTACCAAAAGTTGCATATCCCTGCTCATTTTAGAACGAACCAAAATTTTACTTCAAATATTAGTAACACCATAGACACAAGTGGTTGTTTCACCAGTTCCCTTTCAAGGGAACTCGCGTTGCGTCGAATTGACGCTATGGGGAACGCTTTGCGTGATGACGTCTTGAAGCACATGTAAAATCGGTCCAATGGTGTGGCGGAACGTCAGAGGCGGGTGACGTCACGTACCAGGAAGCTATAAAAGCCGGCCCGAAACAGAAAACGAAAGCTTTCTGAGTCTTCAGTTGCGCTCTGTGTGAAATCTGTCTGTATATTTGGTGTTGTCTGTCTCGTGCACAGCCTCAGTGCAGAAGCCTTCCATTTTTCCCCGATCTCCACACCGAGGTGTCGAGATCGTGGGGGAAACCAGTGTCATATCGAGTGTATACTGCACAAACATCACACTATTCATCCATTCACAATTATAAAGAGCATGGTTATGGGGAGATGCCGAGGGTGGAAGAGACGCTCGCGAGCTATCTCTCTCCAGCAACGGCATCTTCTCTGAAGGCTCCTGCACTTCCATCCAAGCCAGTAAAAGTGACATCTTCCCTGGTTCATAAAGCTTATGCCGCCGCCGGTCAAGCTGCAGCGTGTTTACATACAATGTCCATAATGCAGGCTTACCAGGCTGAGTTATTGGGTGATTCTGAGGATGGCGGGGGTATTAGTGCTGATACGGTGTCTGAACTGCGTAGAGCCACAGATTTGTCTCTCAGGGCCACCAAGGAGACGGCTAAATCCATCGGCCGCTCTATGGCAGCCCTGGTGGCCACTGAGAGGCATCTGTGGCTCAACTTAAGTGACATAAAGGACAAAGAAAAACATGTTCTTTTAGATGCACCAGTATCCACGCAAGGGTTATTTGGAGACGCAGTTAATAGTGCTGTAGCGAAGTCACAAGAAGCTTCAAAACAGGCAGCTGCACTTCAGAAACTTCTCCCCCGCCGTTCTTTCTATGAGGCTGCTGAGCGGGAGCAGCCTCACTCCTCTAAAAAGAGCGCTGAGCACCGCGCCACTCAGAAACAGAGCGTTTCCTCCCGTGCTCCCCCACAAAAATTTCGGGGACACGGAGGGCGCTCTCAAACCCAGCAGTCTTCGAGGGGTAAAACGGATCTGCGGACCGTTATTACCGCCAAGAAGGCTGCTGGGAAAAAGTCCTGATGTCTGAGGGCTCAGGACAAATGAGGGTAGTCCCCCCGAAGCAGAGCGGTTAACACCTCTTTTCACGGTGCCCGTCTCTCTTCGGTGCCCTCAGGGGACCGTTCTGCCAACCCTGCCGCCTCCGGTGTTACAGGGCGCAGCGGTCTCCGGCGAGCACATATCTCAAGGTCCACCCGGAAACGTAGTGGCCTCGGGATGCCCGCCCCCTCTGAGGAGGGTGCTAGAGCAGTCTGTTCGGTCGTTCCCTGCCGGTGCGCCGTTACAGGGCGACGAACCGACTACTCAACAGCAACACAATCCAGAAACCAGTCTCGAGAGGCTGGTACCTCTAGTAGAATCTTTGACAGCGTGGAAGCTACTGTCAAATGTTTCTCGTTGGGTCCTGCAGACCGTGGCAAAAGGGTCTCAGATACAATTCTAGAAACGCCCAACTCGGTTTATGGGGGTCCTGCCCACAGTGGTGGGCCCCGAGCAGGTTCTGGTTATGGAACAGGAAGTAAACACTCTGTTAGAGAAAGGGGCCATAGAATATGTACCTCCCTCCGACAGGGAAACCGGGTTTTACAGCCGGTACTTCATAGTTCCAAAGAAGGACGGGGGATTGCGTCCCATTTTAGATCTTCAAGTTCTGAACGAGTCATTCATTCAGCTCAAGTTCAAAATGTTAACATTGAGACAAATCGTGTCACAGATCAGGTCCGAGGACTGGTTTGTCACGATAGACCTCAAGGACGCATATTTCCATATTTCCATCCGTCCTTGTCATTGGAAGTTCCTGAGGTTTGCTTTCGGGGGCAAAGCATACCAATATCGAGTTCTTCCATTCGGCCTGGCTTTATCACCCCGCACTTTCACCAAATGCGTGGATGCAGCTCTGGCGCCTCGGCGCCTCCTGGGTATTCGCATCATGAACTACATCGACGATTGATTTTAGCTCAGTCGCATCAGTTGGCGGTTCAACATCGAGATGTTGTTCTCGCCCACATGAAAGAGCTGGGGTTACGGCTGAACGCTAAGAAGAGTGTGCTTTCTCCACTTCAGAGGACCACTTTTTTAGGCGTGGTTTGGGATTCAGTGTCGATGCAGGCGCGCCTGTCACCGCCACGTGTAGATTCCATCCTTGCAGCTGTGAAAAGTGTAAAGCTAGGCCAGCTACTCACTGTCAAACAGTTCCAGAGACTGTTGGGTCTCATGGCAGCAGCTTCCAACGGGATACCTTTTGGACTACTGCACATGAGCCCCCTGCAGTGGTGGCTCAGGACCAGAGGGTTTTCCCAGAGGGGCAACCCATTTCGCACAATCAAGGTCATGCGGCGATGCCTACGTGCCTTGGTTATGTGGAAGAAACCTTGGTTCCTGTCCCAGGGCCCAGTGCTGGGAGCTCCTTGTCGTCGCAAACTGCTAACGACGGATGCTTCCCTCACGGGTTGGGGAGCGATCCTGAGGGTCGCTCATCTCAAGGTCTGTGGGAAGACCATCATCGTTCCTGGCATTCTATAGCCTAGAGATGTTAGCTGTCTTCCGGGCTCTGAGGAGCTTTATCACAGGTCTCAGGGGACACCATGTGTTAGTACATACGGACAACACGTCGGTAGTCGCCTATATCAACCACCAAGGGGGTTTGCGCTCGCGCCCATTATCCAATCTGGCACGCCATATCCTCTTGTGGTCCCAGGGGAAGTTGCTGTCACTCAGGGCAGCCTACCTCCCCGGGGTTCAGAATATAGGAGCAGACACTCTGTCGAGACAGGGGCCGAGGCCCGGGGAATGGAAGCTCCTCTGGAGCTTCCTGTCAGGAGGGGCCTTCTGTCCCAAGCAGGGGGCTCAATATTTCACCCCCGCCAGAACTGTGGAACCTGTGGGCTTGGCTTCTGAGGGGGCCCAGCTCATAGAGTCAGGTCTCTCAACTGAGGTTGCTGAGACCATTCTACAGTCCAGAGCTCCCTCCACGAGGAAACTTTATGCCCTGAAGTAGAGAGTATTCACTTCTTTGTGTACTGACCGTCGGTTGGATCCAGTCAACTGCCCAATTGGTACAGTTCTGGAGTTCCTGCAGGACCGGTTCACTGCAGGTCTAACCCCGTCCACTTTAACCCTCTGGGGACCAAGCTGTTTTTGGGGCCCTTGAGATGTTCTGACATGCTCTGACATTTGTGCTTTTTTCAGTTATTTATAAACATGTTAATGGCAAAGGTGTAAATTCACTCTATATAGCACAAACAGGCCTACCATAATATGCGAGCAACATGTATGTAGATGTTTGTATTTTTAAGAGAATAATGTTTATGCGTGGTTATTTAAAAAAATAAAAATGAAAGTTGCTGAAATAAGACCACAAAACTCATACAAAATATGTGCCCACAAGACTTTTGACTAATGGATGTTGTCCCTTTCAGTTCTAGCTTCAAAATTATGTGAAAATAGTCTTGCTTTATCGTTCACAAAAAAAAATACATTGATTTAAATGGTGTAAAACAGGTTTTGCTTGGAAAGCCAATATGCGAGGGGGAGGAGTAGTTTACACCTTAGTCCCACCCACTCTGCATAATGACTCTGCATAATTAGCCATTCATTCAGGTGTGACACTGACTGAGCCACAATGCAAAGACAAAATATATATTTTGAAGAAGACTTATATTGACCATTTAAGATTTTGCTTACATCTATCTTGTAAATATGTTTTGCTATTTTATTAAAAAGGTTACAATTACAACAATAATTACAATTTCAGCAATATTTCTGCAAAAAAGTACTCTTTCTTTGTAAAAAAAAAAAAAAAAAAAGATTATAGGCCTACATTTTATCATATGTATTCATTAGTTTGAATATAGCCAACATTGGAACATCTTAGTCTATGACTTTATTTTTGACAAAATAGTATTTTATATATATGAGCAGAAAAGCTTATTTGATGTGACAGTATATTCTACAGTAAAAACTGTACCCAAATCTAGTCAACAAAATGTTGTCTTTCATACTTCGCCTGACTTAACGCAGTAACTGTAACTGTAAAAGCAGTTTATTCTTTCACACACAGACGCGCGATTCATATTTAGGCTAAACACTCTTTACAAATATGTACCCTTCAATCATCTCACAGAAACGCGATTCATATTATAGAAACGCGATTCATCTTTTTGTTTACATAAGCCTACAACGTTATTCCATAACGTTATTCCACATTAACACTTGAAAAAAGGATAACTTAGCCTACCTCACTCCTCAGCGGGATCTGCTCCTCATATCAGCACGGAAAATTTTCTCCATAAGGTAGGCTATATTATGCCTCTTTGTTTACAGCTGATGTGGGGGAGTTTCACAGACTGAAATGGTTCTCAGAATTGAATTTGCGTTTGAATAGCACGCGCTCTCCGGGGCGTGGTCAAATTACTTTTGAATGGCTCCTAATGAGCTCGACTGGAGTCGCTCTCTTTTTATACAGATTACAGAAGCTGATAATATTTGTTTTTTATATAAATTACTTCATTTAAAAGCTGCGATCTCAAGCTTTATGCCCGTGGGTCTGTTTGCCTGTTTGACTGAATTTTCGCGGAGTTATAGATAATTTTCGAACGCGTTTCAAATGGGAGTTTACTGACAGAGAGAAGGCAGAAATAGCATCATGTTAGTTTTTCTTTATTTGTCAAAAAGCAAAACACTTTATTTGTATTGTGAGTATACAGAAAAAAAATAGAAACTGAACAGGATCGATTGATGTATTACACGAAAATGAAAGATCAAAATTAACAGAGCATTTTGTGTTTATTTTTCATTGCTAAAAAAAAAAACGAGCAAAACGCGCGGGCGCGTTTTTGGTCCCCAGAGGGTTAAAGGTTTATGTGGCGGCCATAGGGCTTACCACATTCCTTTGGGTGGAATGTCTGTGGGGAAAGACCCTTTGGTATCTCGTTTCCCTCGTGGCACTTGGAGGTCCTCCTCCCTTTCGAAATCGGACCAGGAGGCGAATAATTTGCTTTGCCCTGTTCGGGCGTTAGACGCATATGTCCACAGAGCTGCCCTGTGGCGTAAGAGTGATCAATTGTTTGTTCGCTTTGGGCCCCCTAACAAAGGAGGTCCAGTGTCTAAGCAAAGGATGAGCAAGTGGGTGGTTGAGGCTATCTCACTTGCTTATGAGGCGGCTGGACAGCCTTCCCCTTTGGCTGTCCGGTCGCACTCTACTAGGAGTATGGCGGCCTCTAAGGCCCTTATATCAGGAGTATCTTTACAGGACGTTTGTGATGCGGCAGGCTGGTCCTCACCGCACACCTTCGTCAGGTTCTACTCGTTATTGTCTTCCTAGTGCTGCGCAATTGATTTCACACAGACATTTGTAGCTATGGTGGCGTTGGTATAGACGTTCCCCATAGCGTCAATTCGACGCAACGCGAGTTCCCTTGAAAGGGAACGCCTTGGTTACGACTGTAACCTCGGTTCCCTGAAGAGGGAACGAGCGTTGCGTCACCTTGCCATATCTCCTTCATGCCTGTCAGCACGACTTCAGACTCTACGAAGCTTTCGTTTTCTGTTTCGGGCCGGCTTTTATAGCTTCCTGGTACGTGACGTCACCCGCCTCTGACGTTCCGCCACACCATTGGACTGATTTTACATGTGCTTCAAGACATCATCACGCAAAGCGTTCCCCATAGCGTCAATTCGACGCAACGCTCGTTCCCTCTTCAGGGAACCGAGGTTACAGTCGTAACCGAGGCGTTTTTGATTCAAATTATTTAAAAATCTAAATGTTATTAATCTTCATTTTTAATGGATATAGAATATTAAACTACTTTTAAATGCATAGCAATAAATTTTATTAAAAGAAAACAAACAAGCATTTTTACAATTTCTGCCTCTCATTTGCCACCCCAATTGAAGAATGAATGACCCAAACATGATGCCTGGTGTTTTAAAGTGTGTTTAGACAGTAAGGTACAAATGAGTGAAAGTATTGAGTGTTTCTCATTGGTGTAATGAGTGTGTGAAGCATCAGCTGGTGTGTGTGTGTAATGAGTGTATGAAACTTATGGAAGCTTGCAAAAAAAAAAAAAAAAAAAAAATTCCGATTTCTGAGATAAAAAGTTTGTACTTATATGGCGGAAAAGCTTCTATTAAAAATATCTGAATAATAAGTGATTGCTGCTGGATCTCTTGCTGTAGTTTCAGTGTTGTAATGTAGAATTCAAGTGTATTAATTAAACAGATTTTGATTAGAGATTAAACACTGGATGTGATCAGTGAATCATGATGATGATGTCAGCATCACGTGACATAAGAGACACAGGCGTTTGCCTCAGCACAGGTTCGGTTCTACGTACAAACGAAAGCAAGAGCATCCTCAGGTTAAAGGTGCAGTGTGTGATTTTTAGCGGCATCTAGTGGTGAGACTTGCAAATTGCAGACAGTCAGTTACTCACTGCGTATCCCTCAAATTTCAAACTCGAATGAGAAGCTATGGCGGCCAACGTAGGATCGGAACAAAGAGTATAGAAGGCCAAGAGGCGAAACTCTGTTGTGTTATGGGTAACAGTCTGTAGATGGCGCTGCGGAGGCGCGTCCGCCATTATGGACTGAAAGCTGCTGAAATCGTTAGCGCCAGTCAATGGCAAAATCAATGCCTCTTCTCTCACAAAAAGAAAAAAATACAAAAAAACGTCTCATACACAAATGCACACACAATAGATGGTGGTGTCTGATTAATTACTGAGATCTTATGGCACCACTTCCATTTTAGTACTGTTTATAGTTCATGTGTGCACTTGCTAGATTGCACATCTTTTTTGTAGCCTACCTTTCCGCCTGTAATAGGACATTCATAGATTGTTTTTATTCTTGCCATTGAAACGTTCGCTGTGTGCACTTTCACTGAAGATGTTAAAAAAAAAGTGGTTAATATTTTTGTGATATTCTATGTAACAACAATGGCATCTGCTTTTCACATTAAGTGGATCATGTGATGGCAAAACACATCGTCTTTGTCCTTGCTGGTTAATAATTGCCCCACGAGGACCCATTTACCAGCGCCCATGTGACTCGTATCCCCCAACTTTACGGCCTCATGGCATTCCGCACACACACACAAACACCCTTTTGTGTATAACTGAGAATAAGAGAAATATCTGTTATTTTCCTTTATAATGTGTGTACCTTCCTATATGCATGTGTGATAGAGGTTTGGTTTGCTAGAGTATAGTTTTGAATTCTAAATGTTCATTGAAGGGAATTCCTCAGTCGTGTCTTGTTGTAACCCTAACTCAGACCATAAAACTTTACGACCCAAGCCTCAAAGGCATTCCAGAACACACACACACACACACACACACACACACACACACTCTGGAACTTTGGAAACAGATATTCTTCCACATAACAAGCCACTAAATGTTTGATACGTATTCCTATGTTTCTCAAAGTGTCGTCACTTGCCATAACGGAAACACTGACAACTTTATTGTGTGTTTAATCAAACTTTATTTGTGTGTAATGATGCATATGAACGTATCTCTGTGTTGCTATCTTTGTCACTATTCGTTTTTGGTGTTGTTTTAATCCCCGTCGCAAGACGAAGGAGATTTTTGATAAGGGACTGTGATAAACGTTATTGTTCCATGCGTTTTTAATTCCCCGAGCATAATACCATATTTTGCACCCTCGTGATTCCACACGTGGGGTCGGGCTGCATTAACACACAGAATTCTTCCCGCCTCAGATAAAAAGACAATCTGATTCGCTGAGCCTCGGGAAGGGGGCGTAAACAGATGTCTGATAAAACGGCAGAAGCCCCCTCATCTCTTCTCTTCCTCCGCTCTTATCGCTTCCAACTCAACTTCCTCTCTTCGGACCTTCTTCTCCCCGGTGCAGCGCTTCTCCAAGGAACATCTGAAGGAGGCCCTGGCCTTCTCCATCGAACGAACCCATGTTCGAGTCGTAACAGCCGGTCTTTGCAACTAAGATTTCCAGCCTCTCCCATCCCGGGAGACGAATCTGAACTTTTCCGGTAACGTTAAATTCAAGTGAGCCTTTACATCGTTTTTCGAAACGACCCAGAAGAAGAAGCTAGACGCAAACCAGCCGGACACGCGCACGCGCGTCCCCTTTTCAGCATCACACTGAAAGAGTACCACATCTCGCAAGTATATTGATTCCTATAAAAGCTGTTCCAGGTGTCTAGGTCTTAGGTCTGTGATTTAAGTTACCCTCTATCTTCCCTCTATTTCTTTCTTTCTTTCATGTCATTCATTCCGATCACGTCATGCTATGTTTTATGTTTTTGTTCGGTTAAATGTTTGTCTGTTTTATCGTTTGCATTTTACGTACGTTTATATTTGTAGCTTATAATCTCTAGCGTGTGCCATTTTATTAATAAACCCATTTATACTTTTAACTGTCTCTGTGTTTGAAAACCCACTTTTTATAAAGTCAATGAAACAAAAGATCTATAAAGCTACAGGCTCTATATTATAAAACTACTTTGAGTAGTTTTAATTTATAAACCCAAAGAGGTTTTGTCTTCGTGGCCAGAAGACAAACTTTCTTGGAGTTTTGTAAACAGGAATACTTCTTCTTAACTGTAATGATCAGACAGTACAGAACGAGGCATTTCCTATAATTGATAAAGTAAATGCATATGCGATTTATGAATTATGACCATGCGTTATAAATATTAATATTGCCAAAATTCCCTATATTCTTGAGCTAATTCGCATTAACCCAGAGGCATTTACGTTACAGTTTAATGGTGGAGACATTTCGAGCAGTTTCAAACTTCATTTTTGTGGGCAAATTCAGTTTCAGTTGAATGTGTATTATTGGTATTAATAATTGTAGGCTATACGCGCGTTTTGAATTGTGAGATAAGTCGCTAAGGCGAACTCACCCAGCTGATGGCAGGCACAAAAGCCAGCCCAGCTCTGCTAAAACTGCAGTTCATGACATTACATCTGTCTCTGTAAAGACGAAGCAAAACTCTTTGCAGTTGATACATGTAACATGATTTAAACCGACTAAATGAAGACGAAGGATCTCTTTTAGGACGAAGACGTAAATCTGATAGTTTTCAGTCGTAATAGGCCTTATGATATACAATACGTTAACGATAAGCTCCTGGTCAGAAATTGGCCTCGCGATCCAATTTCGTAAACCTACGCAAAAATCATAAAAGTGCTATTTTGATTAATGCTTATGGGAGATGAGCAGATGATAAGTCCTGCTCACAGCTGTTCTGATGCCTGTTGTGCTCACAGCTTAAGTAAATAGATGTTCAATGCCTGTTTGCTCACAGTTTCTAGTGATTAAAACACGAAGTTTTAATACCTGTTTTTATGTAAACCGTTTTATATGTAATGTGTAATTGGAGACCAGTTTTATGAATTAAGAAAACGGATGATAATCCCTGTTCTCCTTCTTTAAACCGTCTCATGTGTATAATATATAATGTGTAATTGGAGACCAGTTTTATGAATTAAGAAAAGATGATAATCCCTGTTCTTATTCTAAAACCGTCTCAATGTGTAATGTATAATGTGTAATTCCTGTTAGTCACATGTTGTGAAACTCGCGTCAGTTTTCCGCATGCAACAGAAGCGCAAAACACCACGTGATTCCACAGATAAAAAAATCTGCTGTCTTAACTGCTGAATCACGTCACCGACACTAGAGGGCAGCCTCTAGAGGTGTGGCAGGGCTCAAATTACGCGCCCCCCACCGACGTCATCCTGCGTGAGCGTCGCCTCCCACTGACGTCAGCCTGCGCGAGCGCAACTACGCCATCTCGTGGCGTTCTAAGATAATACCTGCTTTCAATTTCTTTTTCTCTCTGCATTCATTTTCTCTCTCAAATACTTAACTGCATTCAAGCTTAGCTTATGCTGATATTATTTGGAGTTAGACAATTCCTTTTTCTGTTTTTGACTGTCACACTTTAAGTTAAGTTCGAAAAAAAAAAGGGAAAACTTTTCGAATTAAAAACTTAGATTTGATTCACTCAGTTCATTGATAAGGTCCACCTAGGAAGAAGCACGCCACCGTGTGGCGATCTTGGGTCGACTTATCAATATCTGTTTAACCCCCAGCCTGCAATTGAAGTGTCTCATTGCCACCCTTTTCGTTTGATTATTTTTATAATCAATACTAATAACCTCAGTGTTATTGTAAGGATTATAGGAAGTCATTCTGAATTTCAGTTTTGATTATTTTTAGCATTGATACATCACTGTTATCATTCTGATTTTCTTTCCTTCCTTATTATTATTATTTTGGACCTCTCCTTGCATGCTTATTTGAATTTTAATTTAAACTAGTTTGAATTTTAATTTAAATTGTGTTCACTAACAACCAGGTGGACCACGGAGAAGGAATACGCCCCTTTCCCTTGTGGCACAAACCCACTGCAGGGCCTATCCCTCTGCCTGCGTCCCAAGCCTGTGTTGTTTATTTGAATTTTATTTCATTGATAATTTTTTTTTTTCTCTTTCCCCAGCCTTTTCAAAGGGGGGGTAGGTTATTCTGATAATTACAACCAATTATCGTAATTTCCTTTTGTTGTATCATTATTTTAGTAAAGCCTTTGCCTCTGACTCCTGCATACCTATTTACTCAATTTGATGAAACCAGAAAGCCTTAATTTACTTTAAGTCTAACATTTTAATCCCTTATTGTGTATCTATTGGCAGGACTCAGTCAGTGCACTGTGGTAATCCAAAAGTCATCCCTGGTGGTTTCCGGTGGGCGGGGATCATCTGTCCGGCGTTACTGACACTGCGCTCTGTCTGGTGTTGGGACCGTCGGAGAGTCTGACCGCGCCCGCTGGTTTCCACCTGGATGACCTCTATTCACCCCAGGTAAACTAAAATTTGATAGAACCCATCCACTTATTAGGAACCACAGAATACTAGCTATTCCTTCGGGTGTATTTTAAGTGCTTGGACTCACCTTTCTCTCTCTAAGACACACCTTCTTTCGAGGTCCTGTCCCGATAACCCACGCATCTCCTGGCCCGATCAGGAACTCTCGCAGTGTTAATAAGGCTTAGGCCTCTTTATTTTATTTTATTTTATCTTATTTGATTTATTTTCCTTAAATAACGCTCCCCGTGTTATTGTTTGTGACATTTCATTGCAGACCAATTCACTTCCTTGTGTTGTGTTTCCCTCTGATCTTCCCTACCTTCAACCTTGTCTCTTTCTCCACTCTGTTGTGATTTGTTTCTTTCATTTCACTTAGACACAGAACCTAAGAGAGACCCCAGGAAAAGCTGAATAATAGAGTGACGATCAAAGCGGGCGTCGCTAAAACGACCCCCAGGCTACCGCCTGTCCAAATTTCTATTGTGGGTTTCATCCATACCCACGAAATTGGCTCTGCTAACTGTCGGCATCAGTTAGCCCCGAAATTCTCATAAACGGCATAGCCCGTATGAGTATAGCTCATTAACCCTAAAACAAACTTGCATTTTGTCTCTTTTTGTGTGTGCTGTGCTTCTCTCACCACAGTAAGCAGAGATGTCGAGCTCACCCAGTCCTGCAGTCCGCTGGCACGCCCTCGAGACACGGTTGCGAGAAATGACAGCAACCATCCTACCCCAGGATGCCGCTGACCCACAGTACCTGGACCAGTTTGAGACCTGCGATCCAACCCAGAAGTACGACCACGAGCAGCTGGCCAAAATCTTCGGAAAACTCGCACTCAACCTCGTCACCAAGGCCCGGGCCAGCGAAAGGCTCAGCCTCGACATGGAACAGAAGGCAGCCGCACTACAGCTCCAGGCCACAGAAGCCCGGAAGGACCGAGCCCACACACAGAGTCGGCTAGACCAGCTAATCTTCCTGACCGAGGAAGAGGACGAGACGGACACAACGCTACAACAGGAAGTTGAAAGACTTCAAAAAGCCCTGGACGATCTTCGTCTGCACACAGATCAAAGACAGCAGTCGGAGGAAAACACCCGGAAGGAACTCAACGAAAGGCTCCAACGGGCTGAAGCTCTCCTTGAGAGAGCAGAGACTAAAATCCATCAGCTCATTCAGCAGAGACACGATCTCGAAGACGAACTAGACATGGTTCGCAGAGAACTGAGACATGCTTACAGTTTCAACCGCGACCGGGAAGGGGAAGAACATCTCACACCATTTCCCCCTTCCAGCGAGTCTGCGCCTTTCAGCCACACACCCAGAGCTGAAAAGGGGGGCGAAAGCCCACTGCACAACACCACGCCTGTCAGCCAAACACCAAGAGCTGTAAAGGGTCAGAATCCTCTCCAGACGGATTGGGCCCCCAGCAACAGCTCTCGTCCAACAAACCTCGACAAGATGGCCAGAAACATTCCTACGTTTGCCGGAGACCACAGTGTTCACGCATACCTTCAAGACATTGACTTTCACCTGCAAACTGTCGCCAACGCAACAGCTTGGGACAAATTGTACCTGGTAAGAATCACCTCAAGCAGAGAGGTGCGTAGTTTTCTGGATCGCCAACCACAGCCTGTCAAAGCAGATTACAAGCAACTGCGACAAGCGTTGATCCGCGAATTCTCTGACCCAGAATCAGACCAAGGGTTTATAACGGCCCTCGACGTGAAACAGGCCCGACTTGAACACCCACACTCCTATTATGACCGACTCCGACAAACGTTCTTCGGAGCAACCAACACACCAGATATGGAAGAAGATATAACCTTTAGAACTTTGTTTCTGCGGAACCTGCATAGCACCGTGAGTAAACATCTCGGTGTGCTCGTCTGCCCACGAACCATGTCTACTCGAGAACTCAGAGACTTAGCCCACAAGGCTTACACCAAGCAAAGGGCCATGGATGAAAAGACGGTAAAGACACACACAATTCACTCCGTCTCTGAGCACCGCTCAGAACCAGACAGCAGGTGGCGGCACGACTGTGACGGTGCCCGTCCAAAGCGTCGGACCGACCGCTCAGAAAGATTCTGGAACCAGCATCACCCGCCGTCCAGAACTCCTAGCCCAGACCGTCGAACCTGTAACCACTCTCCCCAGAACACTGGTGAGCCCGACTCTTCTTACATCACAGATGAAGACAGTGCAGCCACGTCTGACACAGACACAGAAAACGAACACTGACACCTACTGCTTCAAGGTCCTGACTGACCTGCAGTTGAGTAACCAGACCAATGTCTGCGCCACATACATACCACCATCACGATTGCAGTGACCACACAGCGCGAACGAACTTTACCAACTACACTGCACGCCTCAGAGCCGCTAAACGCTACCTCCGCTGTGTACAAAGAAAGTCATGCGGGCCTCTGATGAACAGACTTTTCCTATGCCACCACTTACCCCTCCACCACCCTCGCAGGCCATCTGAGCTCACTGACGACCAGTGCCTCAGACAG
The DNA here is from genome assembly GCF_965113295.1 of Leuciscus leuciscus. Classification (NCBI taxonomy): domain Eukaryota; kingdom Metazoa; phylum Chordata; class Actinopteri; order Cypriniformes; family Leuciscidae; genus Leuciscus; species Leuciscus leuciscus. Next base: position 11,022,123 of record NC_138725.1, on the reverse strand, counting down.
CTGTCTGCCACCACGCACATGTTGCGTTCACAAGACTTCAATACGCATTGTGCACCTGTTGCCATCACAGCGCCACGGCTCGTAAAGCCACAAAGCACAAAGGGGGGCCAGGCGTAACAATGACGCCACATGTGCCAAAAAGCCATGCATGGGACATCAAAGCATGTGGCATACCAACCTCAGCGAACCAAAAAGACTGTCCTAAACCAACTAAGGACCTCCATCGCTGAAATTTTTCCTCCCTTTCTCTCTCTCTCTCCCTTTTGCCTCTAACAGGATGCTGTGGTGGTTCGCGAGAAAGCAGCCACGATCGGACATCACCTCACCAGGTCCGGCATCCGGCATCGCATGGAGAGAGCAGCCCCGGTCCTGACTACCAAGGCAGGATTCTCACTCATAAAGTGTACGTTCGACTCAATCCCAGCAACGTCGAAAGAGCACACTACCTCAAACAGCAAACATAGTCACAGTAAGACAGCCTGTGGCCGACATTCAGACTGAACTTTCACAGCTAACAGAGCAACTCACAACGCTGAGTACAGACATTGCTCCCATCACAGCCCTCCAAGCATGGGCAACCGCCCAGCCTGAATACCTCACCTGTGTCCGTACCTGGACCCCAGATGACACTGTGCGGTGCACCTCCACGGTCACTGACCATGCCCCGACACTCGTCTTGGTTTTCATCCTGTACCAGACTCAACGAGACGTGAGCATCCACAGCCAAGCTCACAAAGCCGTGTCTGGCAATTTCCTACGAACCCTGGAAAAGGAAGGGGTCCCACACCATCGACCACCTCAACTTCATTTGAGCTGAGTCATCAGCCTAGCAACCACCTGCTCTTTCACCATCATAATCCACCGGCCATTCATTGTGCCTATTTGTTGTTCGATAAAGTCCATCCCGGACTTCATCTAACAAAAAGGGGGATATGTAACAACAATGGCATCTGCTTTTCGCATTAAGTGGATCATGTGATGGCAAAACACATCGTCTTTGTCCTTGCTGGTTAATAATTGCCCCACGAGGACCCATTTACCAGCGCCCATGTGACTCGTATCCCCCAACTTTACGGCCTCATGGCATTCCGCACACACACACACAAACACCCTTTTGTGTATAACTGAGAATAAGAGAAATATCTGTTATTTTCCTTTATAATGTGTGTACCTTCCTATATGCACGTGTGATAGAGGTTTGGTTTGCTAGAGTATAGTTTTGAATTCTAAATGTTCATTGAAGGGAATTCCTCAGTCGTGTCTTGTTGTAACCCTAACTCAGACCATAAAACTTTACGACCCAAGCCTCAAAGGCATTCCAGAACACACACACACACACACACACACACACACACACACACACACACACACACACACACACACACACACTCTGGAACTTTGGAAACAGATATTCTTCCACATAACAAGCCACTAAATGTTTGATACGTATTCCTATGTTTCTCAAAGTGTCGTCACTTGCCATAACGGAAACACTGACAACTTTATTGTGTGTTTAATCAAACTTTATTTGTGTGTAATGATGCATATGAACGTATCTCTGTGTTGCTATCTTTGTCACTATTCGTTTTTGGTGTTGTTTTAATCCCCGTCGCAAGACGAAGGAGATTTTTGATAAGGGACTGTGATAAACGTTATTGTTCCATGCGTTTTTAATTCCCCGAGCATAATACCATATTTTGCCCCCTCGTGATTCCACACGTGGGGTCGGGCTGCATTAACACACAGAATTCTTCCCGCCTCAGATAAAAAGACAATCTGATTCGCTGAGCCTCGGGAAGGGGGCGTAAACAGATGTCTGATAAAACGGCAGAAGCCCCCTCATCTCTTCTCTTCCTCCGCTCTTATCGCTTCCAACTCAACTTCCTCTCTTCGGACCTTCTTCTCCCCGGCGCAGCGCTTCTCCAAGGAACATCTGAAGGAGGCCCTGGCCTTCTCCATCGAACGAACCCATGTTCGAGTCGTAACAGCCGGTCTTTGCAACTAAGATTTCCAGCCTCTCCCATCCCGGGAGACGAATCTGAACTTTTCCGGTAACGTTAAATTCAAGTGAGCCTTTACATCGTTTTTCGAAACGACCCAGAAGAAGAAGCTAGACGCAAACCAGCCGGACACGCGCACGCGCGTCCCCTTTTCAGCATCACACTGAAAGAGTACCACATCTCGCAAGTATATTGATTCCTATAAAAGCTGTTCCAGGTGTCTAGGTCTTAGGTCTGTGATTTAAGTTACCCTCTATCTTCCCTCTATTTCTTTCTTTCTTTCATGTCATTCATTCCGATCACGTCATGCTATGTTTTATGTTTTTGTTCGGTTAAATGTTTGTCTGTTTTATCGTTTGCATTTTACGTACGTTTATATTTGTAGCTTATAATCTCTAGCGTGTGCCATTTTATTAATAAACCCATTTATACTTTTAACTGTCTCTGTGTTTGAAAACCCACTTTTTATAAAGTCAATGAAACAAAAGATCTATAAAGCTACAGGCTCTATATTATAAAACTACTTTGAGTAGTTTTAATTTATAAACCCAAAGAGGTTTTGTCTTCGTGGCCAGAAGACAAACTTTCTTGGAGTTTTGTAAACAGGAATACTTCTTCTTAACTGTAATGATCAGACAGTACAGAACGAGGCATTTCCTATAATTGATAAAGTAAATGCATATGCGATTTATGAATTATGACCATGCGTTATAAATATTAATATTGCCAAAATTCCCTATATTCTTGAGCTAATTCGCATTAACCCAGAGGCATTTACGTTACATCTATGTAAGAGATTAACTGTCTTTAGAAATGTTCATTTATAATTTTATTTATTTATTTATTTTTCCAAATCATTATGGTGATGTTCACTAATTTCAAAATCAACATTTGAATAAATATCTTATTACTGTGTGTCTGCATATATATTATTTCATGAATTTCTGTTATTCATATAATAAGTGTGGTGAAGTGCTCCTTTAAGCATGACTCCGCCCCATGATTATTTAGCGGGCCTTATAAAGGGCATTTCCAGAGTGGTAGGATATGGCGTCATCCTTGCGTTCATCTGGGTCAGAGCCATAGAGAGAGAGAGTTGCGACACTCTTTGATGTCGCCGCTATGGCTGTCACGTGGTTCATGTAAGCCCCAATAGTTCCAAAACGTACGCTGGCTGTCATGTTCTTCTATGGGACAGACAGCAGCGATTGCATTATTGAACGGTAAATATAAAATAAAACACACACCCAAGTACTTTTTCAGCTGTTATTGCATTATTGCATTTTGTTAATGTCAGTTTTGCATTTGGAGATAAGTTTTAGGCTATATTTTTGGAGGGAAAAGCTTAGTGTTCATGTTCGCATGGGTAGTAGCACTGGCTTTAGCGGCTCTAACTTAACTTTTCCATATCATTCATCTGATGATGGACGTCTCATGATATTTATTTTAGCACAACTGGGCTGTATTAGGCTATTGATTCCCGTGATTTTGCTTATAAATTTTGATTCAGCCATTAGCCTACCTTCGTGATCACGCAAAGAGGTCTGCCGTGGCGGTCCGTTCAGAATTCGCTTAGAAGCTAGCTCACTTCTTCTGATGAAAGTGGCCACCCCCAGGACCACAACGTACATGAAACATGATCATGTTAAGACTAAGAATATTATTTTAAGATTAAGGCCATACACATTATCAAAACTATAACAGATTAAAAACGAATTTAAGCATGGCTGATACAAATGAAGGTTTTCAAATAAAATATTTTTTATTAAACAATGACAGACAACAAAAATGTGTGCTTGTGTGTGTGAACAAGAAAAACAAAAACCAGGGGCAGGTGATCCATGAAACAGACAGGACTGGTGATGGCCATAACAATCCTAAAGGTCCAGCATTGTTCTCACAAGCCGCTTCACTCAAGACAATAATAACATAATGAAAAGTTAGTATATCCCAAAAAATTTAATTAAATAAAAGTTGCTATAAAGGTGGTAGCGATTCATTACCGAACTCTTAGCTGACGAAGTCGCGCTAGCTAACGTTAGGCAGTGCTTGAAAATTGGTTGAAACAACCAACATAAAATATAAATAATTACGCTGTGCATGTACAAATGAAGACCAGTATAAGCATCGCAAAGGGCCTCTGATACAATATAGACAGTTGACAATTCAAAAGAGGTAAATATTTTAGCAACTTAACGCCGCCATTATTTACAACGGAGGTCTATGGGAGTGTCGCAACTCTCTCTCTCTATGGCTCTGATCTGGGTGTCATGGTTGCTGGCACTCGCTTGCTCTGTGTGAGCTGACATTTCCGCGCAGCTGGTGTCTGTTTGGAGGTACGGGGCGTACTGCTCGAGGGTTTTTGTTCCTCTACATTGCTGCTGTAGGTCCAGTGTAGAAAAGGGAACCGATCGCACATATAACCCGGCGTGCTGTGAGTGACTGCTACTTTACTGCTCGGTGCGTGAGTAAATGGGATGAGGGAATGGTCTGCCGGATATTCGAACGGAAGTCTGGCCGATCGGCCGTTAAAGATGGCGTTTGATCGCGACGCTGTTTAGCCTCGACGCTGCTGTTTTGTTTTCATTGGTTTTGTTTCCTTTGTTTTGTTTGTTTCTATTTTGTTTTGTTAACTGTTTCTGACAACTGTTTTGTGTGCAGCTGTTTTTAGTACAGCTGCTTGTTTTTGGTTTGTTTTCTTTTTCTTATTATAGGGGAGCGTGGGGCACAACCTAACGCGGGGCTAGTTGTAACACGCTTGTTTTAAATACTTCCGCACATGCTTGGATGACGAAACTTTGTGTATTTACTAGTTGCCATATCAACACTATAAAAAAAATCCGCCAAAATGTTTTTTTTTTTGGAAGATATCCATAGACATTTATTAAACCATAGCAAAAGTAAATTTCTTACTTAAGTTAATTTTTCATCTCTATTTTTTGTGTTTATTTAAAATAAGACAAATCTGATATTATTTTAGTCTCCAAGATGTTATTTAACAGTTGAGATAGTTCTTTAATGCTTCACTAACTAGCAGAAGACACTAGCAGGGTTTAAATCCCAGTTGTGCAGGCGGGGGCATGTTGTAACACTGCGTTACAATGTGCCCCTATTAGAAATATGCTATTATATTCTATACTTTTATTAATTTTATTGGGAAAACGTGAGAAAAAGGTGAATAAAGACTGAGAGTCAATGTTCAGAAATGACTAATTATTTATTTGTTTTGAACTATGTTGTATAGCTGTGTTTTCATGTGTTCGTAGTCAAAACTCAAAAATGAGTTTATATTTAATTATTAAAAATTGCCATTATTTTATATGAAAAAGTTTTTTAATTGTATTTTATTTTGAAAATATTTTAGTTTGTTTTGTATATATTTTTTATTAGATCAGATAACATTTTAAGCTGTCATATGTTATGTTACAATGTGCCCCACTCATGTTACAATGTACCCCACCTATGGGTCACATTTCACTTCCATTCTTTCGGGGTATGTCAAGAAAAAAAGTATATACTGTATTAATAAAACAAAACCACATAATTGTACTAGATATGTTGGAAATGAATGTGGGAAAAAATAAATACTCTGAACCATAAGTAGATTTGAGAAAACTGAGAAAGTCAAAAAGCGTTAGGTTGTGCCCCTCTCTCCCCTAATATTTGGCTTATGCTTAGATTCTGATATAATTGATTATTTGTTTTGTGTTTTTTTGTCTCTACGGTCGGAAGCAACGGTACATTGGTTCTGTGCGTTTATTGGGCGTTAATTGCCCATTGCGGGCAATATTAACAATTAATGCTGTTTTCTTATAGGCTGTATTTATATTATTTTGTTAATTAGTTTTCTCTTCTTTGTACAGGAGCAGGGGTGATCCAAAAGCGGGCAGGCTAGCCATCCTGTGCATGATGAACAGAAGTTCTCCTTTGAGTGTGCGGTAGAGGTTTTCTTGTAGTGGATTTCACAAGTGTGTGTGTGCTGTGGAAGTTTTGGGCACGGTGTACTCCTTGCAGGCTGATTCGAGGCCTACTGCTCGGCCTGCCCAGCTAATGGTGCACCCCAGCTCCGTCACGAGAGTCGACATGTCTGTTTACTGATTGAACTTCGTTGCTCATATACAAAGTAGTGGCTTTGCCATCCAGCCCCATTGCTTGACTGACTCTAGTACCCTTTTTAAATTATTTATGATCATTAAATAAAGAATTATATATATTTTTGTACATATTCACGTCTCCGTGCCTTGTGATTGTGGGAGGGAGAAACGAACTTGTGTGCCCTTTTTTTTATGGGTATTTCCCCAGCTGGGTTAATGCTGGGGTGGCGTAGTCTTGACTTCATTATAGCTCTGTATGGGAGAGCGTGCCCGCAATCGTAGCTCGCCTAATAACGCCACATAAGGAAAATGCATAATAGAACATAAATATTGATAGATTAAAGGTTTGCAGTAATTTTATAATTGTATCTCTGCAAACCGTAAGTGGTAGGCTAATGAAGCCCATTCGGTGGGGGACATACCCTTACGGAAAAGTACTATAGGAATCTTATAGTATTTTGGGACAAAATATTATAGTAATCTTATAGGAATACGAGCCGCTATAGTATTTCTATAGTAGTCTTATAGTCCTTCTATAGTAATATTTTGGGTAATTAGGTCATGCATAACCAACACATAACGTAACATTTTCTGTCATTTAACGTCGGTCATCCTCATTAATGTATTTTAAATTGTTTTCATATTTAGATATGACGGGCAGAAAAAATTAAGTTAAGTTTTTGTTATGTTAAGTTGGTTCAGTGCCATTGACTATTTTTCGGCATTTTTCTTCAGTTTTCAGTCCATAATGGCGGCCGCGCCGTCACGTCATGGGGGCAACTGTTGCTATGGAGCGTTCTATTGAGTTTCGCCTCTTGGGCTTCTATACTCTTTGATCGGAAGATGTCGTCTGACGGTCTGAGTCAGCAGAGAGGTTTCTTTATATTATATTTTATATTAAATTATATTTACTGAATTATTCACTAAAACATCATGTTATTGCGATTGTTATTTTTACTTGTTCATCATTGTGTTAGTCTTTTATTCACTGGCTTTACCATAGCCTGTTTCCATGCTAGTTAGTATAAGATAAGAGCATCAAAGCAGCTAGGTAAGGGGAAATAGCTCACTGATTCTTGAGAGTCGGGACAAAACACATTTTAAAAAACTTTTTTTTTTAAATACACACTATATCAATTAGAGTTATATGTTTCTGCAGAGAAAGGTCTTAGCTATTTAACCATGTAAAGGAACAGGTTCTAAATAAAAACACATTTTTAACAAATAAACATGTTTCCCTTCAGAACTGGATTTGTGTCAACTCCGTCAGACACACTAAAAAGTATACAATTTTAATTCTTCAAATCCAACAAGAATCTAAAGTTCTGAAGTATATTGTAATAGTGTTTAGTTACTCTGATATGTAAAAAAAATCCAATATATAAACTTAAGTTGTGATTTCACACTATTCTGAAAACGTCTCGGTTACGTATGTAACCCTCGTTCCCTGAGTAGGGAACGGAGACGTTACGTCGGATGACGACGAATGGGGTTTCGCTTAGAAATCCTATCATCTTCGAGTATTAAAACACGAGCCAATGGCAAAGAAATGCCATGGGTCTGCGGAATTTGCATAGCGTAACTCCGCCCCACCCTGGGGGTATATAAGGAAGTACGCTGCAACATGCAGATATGTCTTCGCTGAGGAGCCGAGACTGAACTCAGGCGTTCCAGCGGTACAGCGGAAGTGGCAGGGAGACGTAACGTCTCCGTTCCCTACTCAGGGAACGAGGGTTACATACGTAACCGAGACGTTCCCTTTCGTTGTCACTCCGAGTTACGTCGGATGACGACGAATGGGGTTCCCGTATAATCACGCCACCTCTCGACTGTCTTCCAGTGCCCTGCGTAAGTCTGAGCTCCCTGTCGTGAGACTAGCACGGACGAAGGAGTCCTACTTAACACAGGAATACCAAGGTACACTGGGAAGCATATCCAGTGGAAATATGCAATCATGCCCAACCCGAAGGGGGGGACTTGGAATACACATATGACCCCGAAGGGCTGCATACGGAGTAACACTGGGGTGTCCAGCCGCAGGTGGAATATTTCAACCCCAGGGGTGGCAAGGCGGCTTGCCAAGGGAAAGACACATGCTCAAAGAGGCTTACAGTGGAATACACATGTGGGGGTCGCCCGAAGGGAACCATGCACATGGTGGCACCTAGCCAAGCGCGAAAGCTGCCCGTGGCATAACTCTGGCGTTGACGTCATCAGTGCTGGAGGAGACTCAGGGCTTATGAGGCTCACCTGAGGAAATATCGCACGTATCCCGTCCGAGGAGAGGAATGGCGAGCAAGCGAAGACACCTGAGCAGAATCTAGTACCGGCTAGTTGAAGCGAGTACATGAGAAGAAACTGGCTCTACTCGGAGATTGTAAAATCTCGCAAATGTGTTAGGTGTCCCCCAGCCTGCAGCTCTGCAGATGTCTGTTAGCGAGGCGCCATGCGCTAGAGCCCAAGAGGATGCCACACTCCGAGTGGAGTGGGCCGTCACACCAAGGGGGCACGGTCGACCTTGCTGCTGGTAAGCCAAAGCAATGGCGTCCACTATCCAGTGAGACAACCTTTGTTTGGAGAGAGCCTTTCCCTTCAGCTTCCCACCATGACAGACAAAGAGCTGGTCTGAGGTCCTGAAACACTGCGTTCTGTCTACGTAAGCCCGAAGGGCGCGTACTGGACAGAGCAGTGCCAAGGCTGGGTCTGCCTCCTCCAAGGGCAGCGCTTGCAGGTTCACTACCTGATCTCGAAAGGGTGTGGTAGGAACCTTGGGCACATATCCAAGCCGGGGTCTCAGGATCACGTGAGAGTTAGCCGGCCCGAATTCCAGGCACGCTTCATCAACCGAAAATGCCTGCAGGTCCCCTACCCTCTTGATGGAGGCCAATGCAACCAGGAGCGCTGTCTTCATTGACAGGAACTTAAGCTCCACTGATTGCAAAGGCTCAAAATGGAGCCCTCTGCAGGGCAGTCAGAACCACTGCGAGGTCCCAAGAGGGTACGAGGGGAGGGCGAGGAGGATTTAGTCTCCTCGCTCCCCTCAGGAACCTGATGATCAGGTCATGCTTCCCCAGAGACTTACCTTCAACTGCATCGTGATGTGCGGCAATGGCGGCAACATACACTTTCAGGGTGGAGGGAGACAGCCTTCGCTCCAACCCTTCTTGCAGGAAGGAAAGCACGACACTGATCGGGCATTTCGTGGGTTCTTGCTGTTTAGAAGAACACCAGTTGACGAAGAGGTTCCACTTCAACGCATAGACATGTCTCGTGGACGATGCTCTAGCGGAAGTGATGGTAGCCACCACCGCTGGTGGTAGGGTACTCAAACCTGCCTCGTCCCGTCCAGAAGCCACACGTGGAGGTTCCAAAGACCGGGACGAGGGTGCCAAAGGGTGCCCCGTCCCTGAGAAAGGAGGTCCTTCCTCAGAGGAATTGGCCAGGGAGGTGCTGTCGCAAGGAGTATGAGTTCTGAGAACCAGGTGTGGCTGGGCCAGTATGGGGCAACCAATATAACCTGCTCCTTGTCCTCCCTGATCTTGCGCAGGGTCCGCGCAAGAAGGCTCACTGGGGGAAACGCATACTTGCGTAGGTCCCTCGGCCAGCTGTGCGCCAGTGCATCCGTGCCGAGCGTGCCCTCGGTCAGGGAATAAAACAGGTCGCAATGGGACGAGTCGTGGGAGGCAAACAGGTCTACCTGTGCGTCGCCGAACTGATCCCAAATCAGCTGAACCGACCGGGGATGGAGTCGCCATTCTCCAGCGAGAGGCTGAACTCGAGACAGCTCGTCGGCCGCCTGGTTCAAGTCTCCCGGGATATAAATGGCTCGAAGCGACCTCAGATGCTTCTGACTCCATATGAGGAGGTGGCGAGCGAGTTGTGACATACGGCGGGAGCGTAGACCACCTTGATGGTTGATGTACGCTACTGTCGCGGTATTGTCTGATCGGACTAGTACGTGCTGACCCCTGAGCAGCGCATGGAAGCGGTGCAGGGCGAGACGTACAGCCAGCAACTCGAGGCAATTGACATGCCAAAGGCGCTGGGGTCCTGTCCAGGAGCCCGCGGCAGCATGACCATTGCACATGGCGCCCCAGCCCGTGGTGGAGGCATCTGTTGTGACAACAACATGCCGGGAAACTCGTTCTAAGGGCACTCCGGCCCGTAGAAAGCTGAGGTTCGACCACGGGGTGAAGGTCTGACGGCAGGCCGGAGTCACTGGGACCCGGAGCTTGCCGTGTTGCCATGCCCACCTCGGGACTCGATCGCGAAGCCAAAGCTGAAGCGGTCTCATATGAAGCAATCCGAGCGGCGTTACTGCGGCTGCGGATGCCATATGCCCCAGGAGCCTCTGAAAAAGTTTCAGTGGGACCGCACTCTTGCCCTCGAACTGGCGAAGACAAGTCAGCAGTGACTGCGCGCGCTCGCTCGTAAGCTGCGCGCACATGGCGACCGAGTCGATTTCCATACCGAGAAAAGAGATCCCCTGCACTGGGCAGAGTTTGCTCTTCTCCCAGTTGACCCGAAGGCCCAGACGAGCTAGGTGCCGGAGCACAAGATCCCTGTGTTCGCAAACCTGGTCTCGAGAGTGAGCTAGGATCAGCCAGTCGTCGAGATAGTTCAGGATGCGAACCCCGTGTTCCCGGAGGGGAACAAGGGCTGCCTCGACGACCTTCGTAAAGACGCGAGGAGACAGGGCTAGCCCGAAAGGGAGAACCGCGTACTGGTATGCCCGTCCCTCGAAAGCAAACCGTAGAAACGGTCTGTGTCGAGGTAAAATGGAGACATGGAAGTAGGCGTCCTTCAGGTCGATCGCTGCAAACCAATCCTGTGGCCGCACACACTCGAAAATGCGTTTGGCCGTGAGCATCTTGAACGGCAGCCTGTGGAGGGAGCGGTTCAGGACGCGCAGGTCCAGGATCGGTCGTAACCCACCCGATTTCTTCGGAACAATGAAGTAAGGGCTGTAGAAGCCGGACCTCATTTCGGCTGGAGGGACAATCTCGATCGCACCCTTCGCCAGTAGGGTGGCGACCTCCGCTCTCATGACAGGGGCATTGCCACCGACCATAGTGAAGCGGACTCCGCTGTAGCGGGGAGGAGATCGCGCGAACTGAATCGCGTAGCCGAGCCTGATGGTTCTCGCGACCCAGCGGGACAATCTGGGAAGCTCTAGCCAGGCTTCCAGAAAGTGCACCAGCGGGGTCATACGAACCACAGACGTTCCGTCGGGGGTGCAGCGAGGCGGAATGACCGGCCCAGGCGTGGGTGGCATAGCGGCCCAGTGCGGGGGCACGGTCATTAGCCGCGTCCTGCCAGAGGAGGCCAGGGGAGGACCAGCGTCCCACAGGGGCGTGCTCTGGCAGGGGTCTGGCGACAGAGGGGGACGAGAGGAGCGTGGCCCGTGGGCGGCGCGTGCTCTCATCCGCACACTCCGTGTGCTCAGAGATGGGGTAGTGAGTTCTTTCTTTAACCATTTTAGGGTGCTGCCCGTCGTGAGACGAGCAGCGGGAATGGGAAAACCAAGGATTCTCCCCCGGCCCTCCACCGGGGGAAGGAGCGGCCCTGCAACCGGCTCCTGAACAGAACTCAACGCCATCTCTGAGCAGCCCGTCTCAGGAGCGCCGCTTAGCCTGGCGTTTAGCGGGGCACGGGGCGGGAGAGGGCTGTGGCGCCTTCCTACGGCTTCCTCTCCGACGCGACCCGGAAGCAGCGGACTGCTGGGGCCGATCGGGAGGGGGGGGAACCGTAGGAGGGCGCCCTCGGCGGCGAGCGGGCTGAGGCACCTGTGCCGACGGCTGCGCCGCCGGAGCAGCGGGCCGCCGGGGCAGGACGTGTTTTAAAGCCTCAGTCTGCTTCTGGGCAGTCGAGAACTGCTGGGCGAAGTCCTCGACTGCACCGCCGAACAGGCCAGCCTGGGATATGGGGGTGTCGAGGAACCGGGTCCGCTCGGCCTCCCGCATATCAGCCAGGTTTAGCCATAGGTGTCGCTCCTGGACCACCGAAGTGGCCATCACCTGACCCAGCGAGCGTGCGGTCACCTTCGTCGCTCGGAGAGCAAGGTCGGTGGCGGCACGCAACTCATCAAAGAGTGCTGGGTCAGACCTCCCCTCGTGCATGTCACGCAACATCTGGGCCTGGTAGACCTGCAGAGTCGCCATGGCATGCAGTGAGGAGGCCGCCAGCCCCGCAGCTCTGTAGGCCTTCGCCACAAGGGTGGAGGAGAACCTACAGGCCTTGGAGGGGTGCTTTGGGTCCCCGCGGGAAGAAGCACTCTGAGGACACAACTGCATCGCAACAGAGCGTTCAACCTGGGGAACCCCAGTGTACCCTTTGGCGGCCGCCTGATCAAGGGGAGGCAAGGCGGAGGCGGTCGCCGAGCGATCACGGGAAGACAATGGTGCCTTCCAGGACCTCGTGACCTCCTCATGCACATCCGGGAAAAAAGGCATTGGGGTTGGCCGCCGACGCGGATCAGCAGCCGCACCCAAAAACCAATCGTCCAGCCGCGAACGAACCGGCCCAGGTGGCGGGGACCACTCAAGACCGATCGCCGCGGCTGCCCGGGAAAGCATGGCCGTCATCTCGGGATCAGACTCGGACAATGCTGGGACACCCGAGGGTGGCAGCACAGCCGAATCCTCACTTCCCGAGGACTCCTGCCCACCTTGTGATGCAGCGATCGACATTGAGTCTTCCTCTGGAGCGCCGAATGAAACTCGCGGCAAGTCAGAGGACTGTACAGCGGTTTCCACGCGGACACTCGCGGGTTGCACGGGAACAGAGGGAAGTGTGGAGCGTGGAATAGTCGGCGCTTTGTTCCACACTGTAACCCTCAGATCACCCTGGCCGCCAGCCGAAGTACCAGCCCTCTCGGGACCAGTAGATCGGGGTGCGGATGAGGGGACTCTCACATTAAGATCATTGAGTCTCGATCTCAACCGTGCGATGGGCATGTTCCCGCAGTGGGAACATGACTCATCCACAAACGCTGCCTTGGCGTGATCGACACCCAGACACACAAGACAGCGATTGTGCCCATCAGAGTCAGATACAAATAGACCGCAACCAGAAGTGCACGGGCGAGGCATCTTTAAAAAGACGTGCCGCGTGCAATGCTCTTTTGTGAAAGGAGATTTCTCCGCAGAGTGTTGAAGCGACCAGGGAGAGAACACACAAACTCTGGCAAATCACTGCACAGATCAGCAGGGAATGTGCACTCGCTGGAACTCGCTGTCACACCAACACCTGGAGAGAGGCTCCTCTCGAAGAGATAAAGAGATGAACTCAGGATTTGGCTGTGGAGTGAAGTAGATCAACTTGGCTCCGAAGCGAAAACATATCTGCATGTTGCAGCGTACTTCCTTATATACCCCCAGGGTGGGGCGGAGTTACGCTATGCAAATTCCGCAGACCCATGGCATTTCTTTGCCATTGGCTCGTGTTTTAATACTCGAAGATGATAGGATTTCTAAGCGAAACCCCATTCGTCGTCATCCGACGTAACTCGGAGTGACAACGAAAGGGAACTCAGATTTCTAAATATTTGCATTTTCAAACTTTGATTTTAATTTCAATATTGTAAAAACAAATTCCTTAACCCTCTGGGGTCCTTCGTTTAACAGTCACACTTGGGACTTTCGGGTCCAAATGGACCCGGAGGGCGGGATTCATATATATAAAAAAAAAATCAAATTTTTTATTTTTTACTTTTTTTTAATAATATTTTTTCTTTTCTTTTTTGGTGTTTTGAGATAATTTTATGATTTATAATTAATATTTATGCAATAATTATGACCCATTTTTTCCCATTGAATATAATAGAATTTTTTTATATATATAATATTTTTTAATTTTTTTTATTAAAGCTGTATTTCATTTTAGAGTCAAGCCTAGGCCTCATGAAAGCAATTTTTGAAATGAGATGGGTGCCACCAGGTGGACACACTGAGCATTTTTATCACGCAATAGCACATTTTTACCACTAGATGGATTTACAGCTCTCTGTAGAAAGGCTTGCGAATTCTAGTGATTTTTGCACATATTTGCCAATTTTTTTTGAGGTTGTTGATTTTAAAATATAATAACAGATTCTCAAAGACTATTTATGTCTTTTTTTTTGTTTGTTTGGTTGGTTTAAATAGTAATTTGAAGTTCCAATTTTACTTTATAATACAGTCAAACCTGAACACTGCATTAGAAAGAGAACAAATGGAAAGCATTTTATTACCCAATGTTTAATTTTAACTTAATTCTAACTTAATAAAAATGCAAATATTTTTATTAATCTTTCACAATAAACATTTTGAATTCAATGAAAAGTATTCAATGAACAGTAACTGAAAATTAAATGAACAAATTCAATGAAGAGTATAACTGGTAACATCAAATAATGATCAAAAAACTAAAATAACAGTAAAAGTATAATTATTATCAAACAATGGAAAATAGAAAAATGTAAAAAGTGTTTTAAATATCATAACTATATATTTAAATTATTTGCATACTATTTACATAGGCTATTCTATTATTTCACACATTTCCTAAAATTAGCTTTCATTTGTGTGTGTGTGTGTTCTAGTGTGTATAAGTGTGTGTGTGTGTGTCTGTTTTGCACTCTTGATGTTTTAGAGATTCACCCCTTCACTGTTGAGTCCTTTTTTTCTGCATCCTGGCTGATTTGTAGATTGTATGCACAAAAAAAACTCTGTGTTTTCATATTTTTGACAATTTCCCATTCATTTCCTATGGGGGTCATTTTGACCAAAGAGCAGAAGTGTGATGACCACTTAGCATGCTTGGATCATGACCTCAATATTTTTGTGTGTTCACATACCTAATACCATAAAAGTCACCTAGTTTCGTAACAGTCCGATGAAGCTGTGATTTTAAAAAATTCAAAACAGATTTTTGTAATCTGAATTTATTAGTGTGTATGTGTATAAAAGTGTGTTTGTGTGTGTGTGTGTGTGTTTGTGGATGTGTCTGTTTTGCACTCTTGATGTTTTATAGATTCACCCCTTTACTGTTGTGTGCTTTTTTTCTGGATCGTGGCTGATTTGTAGATTGTACGCACAAAAAAACTCTGCATTTTCACATTTTTGCCAATTTCCCATTCATTTCCTATGGCGGGTCCATTTGGACCCGAAGGACCCCAGAGGGTTAAATAAATAAAACATAAGAGGATATAGATCAGATGGTCCTTTATTACAAAAACAACATAAACTGAAGGAAGAATATTTTTTTTCCCCCAAAAAATTAACAAAAACATACATACATCCAACGCTGTTGACGAAGATCTGACGGTGTTGACGGAAAAACTGACGGTGTTGACGGAAAAATGTTTGAATGTTTTACCTCAGTTTGGTGAAATGTTCACCTGTTTGTCATGATATGTTCTGACAATAAAGAGTAGTTTAAAACCACAATTAACACTCTGTTTTCTACAACTTTCACTTAGAAGCAAAAATCTGCCTTTAAACTCTAAAGAAATAAAGATTTGACATTTATCGTGATAATTATCGATATCGACTGATATAAAAATGTTATCGTGATCATTTGTTTTGGCCATATCGCCCAGCCCTACACTGGCTTCTCATTTCTCTATCTCTCTCTACATATATAAATATATATATTAAAGTGCTGGCAAAGTTACACGTTACACAATAATAAGTAGACCACTGCCTGCCCATTCTCTACAAGTCAGATGCGTATGGTTAAATAATGTAATGCATGCTATGTATGTGCATTTATGTGTAAATAAAACCCTGAAATAACAGTTTAACCCTTTACTATATTCACAAATAATATTATATTCGCACATTAAGAGGTTATTGGTGGATTTGTCAACTCCGTCAGCTTACAGGTCAACTCCGTCAGACATAGAACCTGACGGAGTTGACGTCTGACGGAGTTGACGTAAGGGCATGTATTTTCCCGCCAAAACATGTATTGTACACTGCAGCTAGGTAGTTTATCCTCAGTTGCTAGCTGTCCCAATAACCTCACTAAAATGCTTAAATTCAGTCCACTATGGTTTAAAAAAGTATCTTAACAGAAAGATGGTATTGACATGGTGCAGCTGTGACCATAGGAATATTGACATTGTTTGTCTAAAATATAAAAATAAAAAATAAACGTACCAGAGCATGTGTGGTAGTGCTGCATTCACCACAGGCAGGGAGATGAAAAGGGGTCCTCAGGGATATAGCTGACCATGCTATTTCCTGATTTAAAGAGCTTTATGAAAAAATCTGTAAAGAAAAAAGTTTTTTGGGATGGTTAATATTGTGACCTCTTGCTGAGGACAAGTGCAATAACATGGACCTTCTAACCGCAGACCATACATTTAAACAAATTTTCCCCAAAAAGATAAAGTTTATTCTAAAAAGCAGATAGGTATATACAATTCCTTTAGATTTAACTTTGTAAGTATGTCAATCATGATGAATTTCTTAATTTTTGCTATAAATTAGACTTTTCTATGTGGGACATGTTTTGTCCCGACTCTCAAGAATCAGTGAGCTAACGTTACGATGTCCGAGTCGTCGTTCAGACAGCATGTTTTTTTTCCACGTTTGCAGAGTCAGGGACAACCTGAGTATTCTGCTGCGTCTTTTTCTGCTGCTTCTCATTCAAGTTAGTGACGAAACGCGCTCTGTAGCGCTGTCTGTTTGCTGTCGGCTACGGTAGAAACATGACGTCACAGTATGTCGACCTTCATAGAAGGGGGTGGCCGCGGTTATGTAGATATAAATGACTTATTCTAAGGTAATAAAAACATAACGGTTTATTAAGTGAGGTCTTTATACACCACTGAAAACATAGTTATGGATCTTATATTGCATTTCTGTCAATAGATCCTCAGAAATATCACACATTGCACCTTTAATACTATAATAATATCATATTGGAGAAACTGAATTATCAAACGCTCCAGTGTGTTTGTGATCTGAGACAGCGTGTTTTACAGAGATGAGCAACGAAGCCAATCACAGACACGTCTGTTGAGCTCTTGAACACGATGGCCAATCAGAGGCGTGTAACTCTTTCCCCGCCCCGCTTTCCGTGTTTTCACTGGTAACGGTAGTGTCAAGTCAAGTCAAGTCAAGTTTATTTGCATAGCGCTTTTCACAATACAGATTGTATCAAAGCAGCTTCACAGTATTAAATTAAAATAATACAACAAAGTTTGTTTCAAGAGGAATTTATTGATTGATAAAATTAAATTAAATATCCCCAAAATATCCCCAACTGAGCAAGCCAAAGGCAACAGTGGCAAGGAACCGAAAAACTCCATCAAGTGACCTAATGGTGTCCTAAAACTCCATCAGGTGACCTAATGGAGAAAAAAAAAACCTTGGGAGAACCCAGGCTCAGTCGGGGGCCAGTTCTCCTCTGGCATTTATGAGCTACAGGCCGGATTGTAGTTTGAACTGTAGGATTATATGAATGCCTGGCTGAAGAGATGCGACTTTAATCTAGTTTTAAACTGGGAGAGCGAGTCTGAGCAACGAACAGTATCAGGAAGACTATTCCAGAGTTTTGGAGCCAAATGTGAGAATGCTCTCCCTCCTTTGGTGGTTCTGGATATCCTAGGTATGACCAAAAGCCTTGAATTTAGTGATCTTAAAGAGCGCGATGGATTATAGGGTGATAGAAGATCCGATAAATAGACTGGAGCTAAGCCGTTTAGGGCTTTATAAAATCAGTAGCAATATCTTATAATTAATACGGAGCTTTATAGGTAACCAATGTAGTGATGATAAAATCGGTGTTATATGATCATATTTTCTTGATCTCGTAAGAACTCTAGCAGCGGCATTTTGGACTAACTGTAGCTTGTTTATTGAGGATGCAGGACAACCAGCTAATAAAGCATTACAGTAATCCAGTCTCGAGGTCATGAATGCATGAACTAACTTTTCTGCATCAGAAACTGATAGCATATTACGTAGCTTAGCAATGTTTCTAAGGTGGAAAAAGGCTGTTTTTGTAACATATGAAATATGATTTTCAAAAGACAGGTTGCAATCGAGTATAACACCCAGGTCTTTTACTGTAGAGGATAAAGTAACAGGACATCCTATGATGTTAAAGTTGTATTGTGCGAGGTTTTGTGGGCGATTTTTTTAACCGATAAGTATAGGGGGCGCTGTTACACATCTTTTGAAAGAGTAGAGAATCTCCTGATCAAAACACAGGAGAAGAAGATCCTAAAACGAGTGATATCATGTGCAATCATATGCATACAGTATGTAAAATAACGCAATAATCAACATTAAACAGCATATAAATCAAAACTGTCTAATATTACTGAATGAACTGTCGACCCAGGACGAGCTACAGGACTGTGAAGCTTCGAGGAGTTGATGGACTCGATCTACTCATCTGTGTTCGTATTATTTGACAAAACAGGACTTTCTCAGTTTTTGCTCAAAATGTTGTTTTTATAAAACTTAATAAAACACAGAAAGACACATACACACTGCAGCAACAGCAGTCAACGTTAGTTTTAGAGACATTTTTCTTTTGCAGAGCAGAGAGAAAAACAAAATGCGGTTTCTCAGAAAGCTTGATGCAGATTTAACATTAAGAAACATTATTTACATTTACAACATATGAAATAAAGCACAATGTTGCAATACTATACAAACAATGTTACAATACAATACAAATTTCCACAATAGTTTGACACAACATGTTTTGATCACCATTAGAAGTTATAGCAGAACTTAGTTAGAAATTAATTTCTATATCTCCTTTCCAGACTCACTATTATCAGGGCCGGATTTTCCTCATATTGTGACATTGGCAAAAGAAAGTTTTGGATGAAGATTATTGTAGCTGTAGATATGTGGACACTCGTTACTTTCTCCTTCTGTGTTGTTGTTATCCTGTATAAAGCTTTTCTTAAGTAAAGAAAACGCTGTATTTATTCAGAGACCCAGTTCTTTATTCACCCTTGTATGGTAAATAAGCAGAGACACTCCGACTGTTCGACTGCAGTGATGGAGTTATGAGATTCGCCCACAAGCTCTCTCTAATACTTCTCTTTAATACTTCTCTTCGGTTAAATATTAGAAAAACCCACAGACAGATGTAACGGATGACCATAGAAATGATTTATGTTAGAAATGACGATATCTTATATTTCATTAATTTATAAAGTGAGTGTCTTACATATTTTTAGCATTAGAGTGAAATAATAATAATAATTAATATATATAATTTATCCTCATTGTAATTGCTAATGCATAAATCCAGCCCTAACTATTATGGAGGAACGGCTAATCATGATCATAAGCTTGTAGCTTCTGTGTTTGGACTCTTTCTGGGCTGGAAACTTTATAAGGAATGAATTGCAGATGTTTTCTAGCAAGAGGAAGGAAGAGAACAACAACTCAGAGGAGTTTTGATATTACATGAAGGATCTGAGTGCCGTCATTCAGTCTCAGTGTTTCTGATGGAGTAAGAGACACAAAACTGAACATTTACTGACTTCATGATCCTGAACTGTGATCCTGAGACTCAAAGCTCAATCCATCAGGTCAAAGTTAAAGTTATAACACTGATTTCTCTCTCTGTTAATGATCTTAATGCAGTTTAAGATCAAGGTTCATCTGTACTGTTGAAGGTGGTTTACAGCTAGAATTAGATATAAAAGCAAATCACTATTACATGAATACAAAGAACAATGACAATTAAACAGATTTACAGCTATTTACAAAACCAAGAAAATGTACATTAGAAAAAACAGTCTCAATAACGAATGCAGAACAAGATTTAACTCTTAAACTCTCACAGTCAGAAGCTTCTCAGGAGTGTTTCTCTCTCACTGTTGATTATGTTTGTGAAACCACTGAATCCAGCTGAGTTTCACTCCTACTAGTGTCCTGATCTTCATTCAGTAGAGGCTGCATCTCATGAGATTCTGCTGGGTTCTGGTTCTGGTTCTGGATCTGGTTCTGGTTCTGGTTTGATCCACTGGCTGGAGTTTCATCAGAACCTGCTGCAGTCTGTGTTCAGAATAAGACATGCTTTAACATGTATTTTCAACAGTATCACAGCAGTGTTTCTCAGTCCTCATAGAAAACACTTCCACAGTTTTACCACACAGAAGCATTTGCTGTTTGTAAGTCGAAGGAAATGGCGTTTCAAACCCAGTTTGTGTCAGAGCAGAGGATCAGGATGTGGTATTACAGATATTACAGGTTTTACAGAATCAATAATCGGAGGTGTTTTGTGTGAAATAAAGGAAAGCGCTGATGTTCTCCAGGAGCAGGATTGAGAAACACTGATGATCTACACAACATCTGTGGAGAAAAGTGTTCAAATCCA
>NC_138725.1:10942123-11001489 GCF_965113295.1 Leuciscus leuciscus | reverse complement strand
GTCTTTTTTTTTTTATCCTTTTCCGCAACTAAACTATGGCGAGTTAGAGAACCTTTAAAGAATTATACAGGGCTTTATGACACCTCAACCACCCCCAAAGAACCACTGAAGAACCACATTTTTTTTAATAAGAAATAATTTGAACAATATTTTGTAGAATAAGGTTTTCCATCATTCATTGATAGAAGTTGAATAAAAACATGACAGTAACACACAATATTCATACACAACACACCATCATGTTTCACACACATTTGTTCTTGATTGAGGAAAACAACATTATAGTGAACTACATGAGTAAAGTTCGTAAACAAACTTTAAAATTGGCTTGAAAAAGCATTGTCTGAAAGTTTCAAATAACTTTGACAAGCTTAAAGTTTTGAATTGAATGGGTTTAGCATGATTTACCACGTTACTAGCATGATTTACCACATTGTTAGCACGTTTTAAACATGATTTAACAGGAATTCCCATGTAGCTAACATGATTTAACATGTTTTAACATGGTGTTAACATTATTAGCATGATGCTATCTTGTTTTATCGTGTTGCTAGCATTATTTAGCATGAATTACCATGTTGCAAGCCTGATTTAGCATTAATTACCATGTAGCTAACATGATTTAACATGCTGTTGGCATTAATTATCATTGTGTTAACATGTTTTAGCATGGTGTTAGTATAAATTTAGTATAATGCTATCATGTTTTATCGTGTAGCTAGCATGATTTAACATTGAAATTACCATGTTACTAGCATGATTTAAGAAGCTGTTAACATGAATTACCATTTTGTTAACATGTTTTAACATGTTGTTTAATGTGAATTACCATGTTGCTAGCATGGTTTTGCATTAACCCTCTGAGGTCTGAGCTGTTTTCTGGGCTCTGGAGGTGTTCTGACATGCTCTGACATTTGTGCTTATTTCTGTTACTTGTGACATTGTCATGGCTAAAGTCTGATTACACTGTATTTTAGCACAAACTCTGCTACAATAATATATCAGCAGCATGTATGTAAAAGTTTGTAGTTTTGAGATAATGACATTTATGCGTGGTTTGTGAAAATACCAAAAAAAAATTCTCACTGAAATAAGGCCATGAAACCCATACTGATTATTTCTTCACAAGACTTTTGAAAAATTGTATCACATAGCCTAGAATATTTGCTCCAAAACTATGTGAAAATCACCCTGACTGCTCATTCAGATAAGACAATATATTGATTTAAAATTTCTAAGACGTGTTTTTGTGTGAGAAAGCCATATGCGAAGAGGCGTGATCATCTAATGAATATGTAAGCCTTCAACACCTGAGAAAGACAAAGGACACTCCCCTAACTGCCCTATTAGGAGCGATCAGGCCCTGTCATTCAGAGCAACCTTGCACAAAGAATGAGGAGATTTAAAAAAGAATGGCTTTTAGATTGTTTGGATTTATTTACAACACAACACAATCCAAAAAATACAAATGACAAAAGAGCACAATTGAAAACAATGATCCAAAGACAGAGACCCTTTGTGCCATTCCTAAAAACATTGAACATACCTTTAATTTCCAAGGTGTTTGATTTTCACTTTACCATGTTCATGTACAGAGACTCATGTGAATGTTGAAGTCAGCAGGACTCAGTTGCATCTGGTCCCTGAAAGAAAAAAAAAAAAAAGTGAACATACTGGTATCAAGAGAAACTAGGCCTGCACGATTTTTGGGAATACATTTTAGATTTTTCGGGTTAAAATTGCTTTTTAAAATTCACAGAATACACACACACACACACACAC
Organism: Leuciscus leuciscus; assembly: GCF_965113295.1. Classification (NCBI taxonomy): domain Eukaryota; kingdom Metazoa; phylum Chordata; class Actinopteri; order Cypriniformes; family Leuciscidae; genus Leuciscus; species Leuciscus leuciscus. The sequence continues at coordinate 10,999,707 of NC_138725.1, read as the reverse complement.
ACACACACACACACACACACACAACACCACACACAAATGTTTCCAACAATATATAATATAATGAACACCATGTTTGTTGTGCCTTGTAGGCATAAGCTATCTGCAGCACTGCATAAAATAATTATAACAAACCTATAGCAGCCTATAAAATCTTCCAAAAGATTTCAGTAACAATGCTAGAGAAAAATATATTGATTATCTTATGTTACTTCAAATGTTTCCATTCGTTATGATGATATGAAATGAGATAATAGTAAAAACATAAAGCCTAATGTTTGGTGCATTTTTTCCTTTCAAACGCAATCGCGCTCCAAAATATGATACATTCAAACCCACAGGCGCGCTCCAAAATATGATACATTTCAAACGCGATCGCGCTCCAAAATATTAAACATTATGGTTATACATATCTATGCTTGAGCAGATATCCACAAACAGTATTTAACAGTAAAACACGGGTCTATATAGTATAATATTCACCATATATCTAGCAACAGTTCAACTGCAATGTGAAGTTTATGCAACAATACCATAAACTAATAAGTAAGAATTTCTTACCTTACATCTTTCTTGTCTTCAAATCGCGTTCTTCTTCTTCTGATGTAAATCCAATGTAAGCTCAGACGTGTCTTCCAAACTCGACGAAAAGCAGAGACTTGTGAAGTTTTTTGGTGTTTTGTGTTTGAGGTAACGAGGGCGTTCGCGTTCCATGTGGAGATTTGCATGTGAATCTCTTTTGCGCGAGTGGGCGTGGCCGAATTAAAAGTAATTAGCAAGCGTTTGAGATACTGGACATCCTGTTGGGTTTTATACAAATTACTTAAACAGAGAATATTTGTTTTTCAGTTTGAATCCGATCATTTAAAAGTACACACTTAAATGTGTATAAAGGTGTATGGCTCATAAATGTGTGAGAAGTATTCGCTGAGTTTTGTTTCAGTTTATAGACGTGCTCAAGAAAAAAAAGTTCACCGCAACGGAGAGGCAGAACGCACACCCTGTTTATTTTCTTTATTTTACAAAAGCACAATGTTTTGATTTGATTGTAAGTGGACACATACAAAAGTAGAAAATATCACAGATTCTTTTTTTATATTTCTTTTTTTCTGTATAACCATAAATGACGGAGTAATTTAAGTTTATTGTACTACAATGTGAAGAAAATCCAGCAAAACGCGGGGGCGCGTTTGCCGACCTCAGAGGGTTAACATGTTTTAGCATGTTGATAACATGATTTAGCATGATGCTATCATGGATTAGCATTTTGCTATCATGAACTAGCATTTTGCTAACATGTTTTTAAAATGTTGTTAGCATGAATTACAAAGTTGTTAGCATTAATTACCATGAATTACAAAGTTGTTAGCATTAATTACCATGTAGCTAACATGATTTGACATTCTGTTACCATGAATTAACATTGTGTTAGTATGATTTAGCATGATGCTATAATGTTTTTATCATGTTGCTAGCATGAATTACCATGTTGTTAACATGAATTAAGGTGCTGTTAACACAAAAAATCGCTGCAAAAGATGCTTTCCAAAACCTACGAGAAAACCTGTTGGAAAGCATCTTTTGCAGCGATTTTTGTGTGAGCATATCAGTGAACCACCCCTGACCACTCGGTGAGTTTCACGTCTTTGTAAACGAAAGTTTAATGCGTTTTAGGAAGGATTGTTCCAGTGCACCTATGCAACCATTGTGGAGGTGGGGGGGTGCTACCACAGAAACCGAAAATTCTCGGGACAGCAGCATTTGTCCAAATTTCAATCTTAACCATTGTATTTCATCAGAAACGATCTGAAAACGGGGCTTTAAGTGTAAAATACCGAACTTGTCCTTTAAACATGTTGCTAGCATGCTTTAAACATTAATTACCATGTAGCTAACATGACAGATACATAGTGGATGAAGCTTCTATTGGAGTTCATGTATTAAAGTTTTTGACCCCCTCAATGAAAGCGTATTAAAGTTTTGACGCCGAATGGGACTTTTATGATTTTAATGAAAACTGTAAGTCGGATCAGTTATAAAAGATAATAGTGAGTCAGAACAGTTGAAGGTCTGAGAGAGTTTGGTGTTTGTAGCTTTAAAGCTCTAGGAGGAGATGCTGTCTAAACTCAGGCTCAGAAGAAGAGGAAGTTTAAATAGTAGATCAGTAAGTTAAGTAAGTTTGATCAAGCAAACTTAAATATCAGCAGGAGATCATAAACACACACGAGGAACAGGATTTCATGAAGATCATTACGACATAATTAAAGCTGTGCTGAGATGGTAAACGCTGAATAACTCTGTAAAACATCTGAGGCTGACAGAAGTTTACCGTAATATACGTCTGCAGCGTTTCAGGATTTATAGATTTAACTTAAAGTCCATGTAAAGGCAATTCTAAAAAAAAAAATCTAAACACATTAGAAATGTTAGAAATGTTTTGCTAAAACATATTACAAAGACTGTGAACTGTGAAGTACTGAAATGTGGAGTTAGACCGTTTAAACAGTTTTTCACCATTGCTGTGTTCCGGATTTTTTTGGGCGGGGCTAAAACGGGGGCTCGATGACGCACTGAAGCCCCTGAGCTCCTGGACACGCCCCCTACTTGATGACGCACTGGAGCCCCTGACGCTGTCCCCTCCCCTAACAATATATAAATATAGCACATTCATTTCACATCAATTTGCCGATTCGCGAGTTACTGTCAGTACTGTTAGTTACTAGCCTACCATAGATATCATATAAAGGCTTTATATGATATCTATGGTTACTACAGCCTACAGTTTGCTAGCTAGCTATGCCTCATCACGGAAATGCATATAACCTGGATGCGATCACGTACAAAACAGATCATTTTAAATTTACGAAAAAACTAACGTATCACATCAACAAGAGGTGGATTCATTTTGTGAAGAGCCACCTTGATGGAGAGCTGAGGATCACCGCCAAAAACCTGCCTCTGTAGTGATCATTTTACACGGGATAGTTTTATAAACTTTAGTCGAAAACAACTGGGATTCACTGATAATCCGCTGTTACTGCGGCCGAGCCGGACTATCTCTCGCCTCGGCCTTCATCCTCCCGTCGCGCCGACAACTGGTGCCATCGTTGGCAGTGCGTGCCCACCAATGAGTGTAAGTTGCCTTGTGTGCTTATGTTATAATTATAGTAGGTAGTCCAGGCTCGAACATGTATGGCTTTGTAAAAACAATTAAGCTGCTAGGAGCATCCATTCCGGCTGTAGCGGTGACAGACAGTTGAGTGTGGCGACGGCAGCTTTCCCGCGAGTGGGCGTGGTTTCAGCGCAGCCAGTGGACACGCCCCCAGCGTTTGAGAGCAGAGACTCCTGCTCATTTTTTCAAGATTTTGATAGCTTATTTTATGTACTTGCCGGCTTTTTTTTTCATTCAAATTTGGCTGGGTGACTAATAACACATTTTTCTGTGGTGTGACAAACTCAGAACACATACTTAATTTTGACTTTACAGGGACTTTAAATTTACAGTAAAAACATGTATTTCATTAACTGGTGTAATGTTATGAAGTACTAAAATACCATAAAAGCACAGGTGATGGTGAGAAAGTTCAAAGTTCATGATGAGATTAGTACTAATATAGAAGCTGTACTGTGTCATTCACACACACACACACACTAAACATCTTCATAGACACACACACGACACTGAAATAATGCAGTGAACATTAACAACATAAGATGCAACATAAAGTCCTAATGTACAGAACGAATAAGAAAATAAACAGTTTCTCCCTGTATATAGTAAGTTACAGTCTTTTAGTGTTAAAATGAGGATAGTTTTCAGTGTAGAGACTCGATCTCTCCAGAAGAGAAGAACAGAAGAGAGTGAGGAGAATAAACGAGAGCAGAGATGATGATTAATATTAATACTGTACCATGATCAAATGAGCGTGTGAAGTCTATCACTGTCCAGAGTGACTGAAGAAACACGATCACACAGACCCATCCGACACGATCTGAACATCAACACACACATCAGAACATCACTGACAGTGTTCATCAACACACACACACACACACACACACACACACACACACACACACACACACACACACACACACACACACACACACACACACACATCAGATCATCACTGACAGTGTTCATCAACACACACACACACACACACACACACACACACACACACATCAGATCATCACTGACAGTGTTCATCAACACACACACACATCAGATCATCACTGACAGTGTTCATCAACACACACACACACACACACACACACACACACACACACATCAGATCATCACTGACAGTGTTCATCAACACACACACACACATCAGATCATCACTGACAGTGTTCATCAACACACACACACACACACACACACACACACACACACACACACACACACACACACACACACACACACACATCAGATCATCACTGACAGTGTTCATCAACACACACACACACACACCACACACCAGATCATCACTGACAGTGTTCATCAACACACACACACACACACACACACACACACACACACACACACACACACACACACACACACACACACACACACACACACACACACACACACACACACACACACACACACACACACACACACACACACACACACACCATCTCTGACAGTGTTCATCAACACACACACACACACACACACACACACACACACACACACACACACACACACACCGGACATCAACACACACACACACACACACACACACACACACACACACACACACACACACACACACACACACACACACACACACACACACACACACACACACACACACACACACACACACACACACACACACATCAGATCATCACTGACAGTGTTCATCAACACACACACACACACACACACACACACACACACACACACACACACACACACACACACACACACACACACACACACACATTTAACTTTAGCACACTTCAGCATAAAGCTAAGATATAGCAGAGATGTTTCAGAAATATAAATTAATATAATCATACCCTTCTCATTCTCCAGAGCTGTGATGTAGAAATACACCATTACTGCATTGACCAATAACATGAGCATTAAATACACTGATCTCCTGACCGAAGGGGAACCTGGAAAACATGATTAATATTAGTGTAGAAACTGCATATCTGTGGTTGACACTGACTGAATAAAACATCAAGACCATACATGATTAAACATTATATATAAAACAGTTCATAAATGTTCAAAACGACTGAACAGATTATTCTCATTAAACCCTCCTCTCAAAATCTGTAAAGATAAGACATTCATAATGACACAAGCGCTTATGAATTATATATTGATCAGATTATGATGTTATGTGTGTTTATATGAGGGATCAGATCATAATTCATCAGACACTTACAGCCCATTTGTTCCCCACATATATCATCCCAGTCATATCTTGTCACTGTGAGAAACACTGGTAACACTGCAATAATGATGAATCCTGGAAACAGAAGAGATTATATTAATACAGAGATTATATATATATATATACTTACACACAAACTGCATATTGTAATTTGAATAAATAAAACTACTAACAAAAAAATAACATATTGAAAGGTCTGCTGCTGGAGACTTGCCATTGGCTGTTGTATTTTAATAATTAATGAGGTAGGTCTTTGCAAGGTTTGGGTGCTGTTTTGGGATGTTTTAACAGTCATTTATGAATATAGTTATATTTCAAGTTACGTTCTGTGTAATAATGCGTTGAATAATTAATTTTCTGAATCATTTCTGAAGATAATGTGTTATGCATTTCTAGTGTAACCGTTGTATAGATTACTGTTCCTGTGAGCTAAGTTCTTCTGAAACATTATTGAGACAGGGGTAGCTGCATCTTGGAGTAATGTCTTTTTAATAGTTTTAAAAATAGGCCAGTGAGCGTTGTGGATCTTCTGGGGAAGGGTTTAAGTGACAATCAGATATATAGGGCTGTTTTAACCTTTTTGGAGGTTACAGGTCTATTTTACAGGATATAGAAATATAGGGTCTGAGGGTGAGATGTATGGTGCCTCTGCCTGCCTTAAAGGTTGAGGAGCCCAGTGTGGAAGTAGGAGGAGCTGAACACGCAGCGTCAGCTGAAGCCTGGGCTCTGATCCTTTGGGGTGGGTGGGGTATCCACCCCCCCTTCATTTATTTTATTTTTATTTTTTATTTTTTTTAAGGAAGGAAAGGAAAAGGAAGGGGAAAGGATGGAAAAGGAAAGAGGAAAGGGGAAAGAAAGAAAAGAAAAGAAAACAATACAGATTCATCACCCAGGTGGATAAAATATTCAGTAGGTGGCGGTAATGCTCCTATGGAGTGAACGGCCAGACAACTAAAAGAAGAAGAAGAAGCTTGGAGTAATGGGCGTGGCAAGAGGTAGGGGCGTGGCAAGAGGTAGGGGCGTGGCAACAGGTAGGGGCGTGGCAACAGGTAGGGGCGTGGCAACAGGTAGGGGCGTGGCAACAGGTAGGGGCGTGGTAAGAGGTAGGGGCGTGGCAACAGGTAGGGGCGTGGCAACAGGTAGGGGCGTGGCAACAGGTAGGGGCGTGGCAAGAGGTAGGGGCGTGGTAAGAGGTAGGGGCGTGGTAAGAGGTAGGGGCGTGGCAACAGGTAGGGGCGTGGCAAGAGGTAGGGCGTGGTAAGAGGTAGGGGCGTGGCAACAGGTAGGGGCGTGGCAACAGGTAGGGGCGTGGCAACAGGTAGGGGCGTGGCAAGAGGTAGGGGCGTTGTTAATAAGGTTCTGACTTTATCTTGTGTTTGTGTTATTCTAAGTTATTATCTAGTTTACTGTAGTGTCACTTTCTATTTTACATGTGCCCAGCAACAGTTAGACCAATCAGCAATCCCCCTTTTTTTTCTCCACCAATCAGAGAGTCTCCACTAGCGCAACCCTGAACTGTTGTCAGTATGCATGTAACTTTCATCGGAGACACTCGCTCCATTCCCGATCCGATATATCTAGGGGGAAATATCTTTATTCTTCAGTTCTTCAGTTATTCTTCAGGGATTCAGTGGATCCTGAAGACTCCCTGCACTGACGCTGTACCCTCACCTTCAGTTTCAACTCCTTGGATTTTACAAGACTTTCCTTGCTCCTTATTTTTAATAAACATTAAACTTCCCAGTGTTGGTCTTTGTGAAAAAGTTCAGATGCACCCAAGTATGATAAGTGCACAATATAGCATAAAATGTTTAGTTCTATTTAGACTGCTCCTCCTGCTGACTCGAGCATATTTACTCCTCTGTGTCGGACACTACAAGAACAACATGGAGGATATGACAGACAACATGCTTGACGTGCAGTTTATTAGACATTTATAGACATTATTAGACATTTATAAAATCCCATTGTGCTAAATCAATGCTATATATGTGTGTGTGTGTGTGTGTGTGTGTGTAATTGACAAATAAACCTTTAAAAATAGTTTTTTAAAAATCTCAAAATCTTTTCAAAACTGATGTTTTATTAATTTTTATTTATTTTATTTGTTTTATTTATTTATATTTTTGAGTCATTAACTTTGACTTTTTGAAATTTAAACAAGTTTCAGTTGTAAACATTTCTAAGTGTTTAAATTCAACTGACATGGAAAGTGTACCAACCTACCCATACTTGAAAGCAGTTTTTACCAGTATTAGAGAGATCTACAACTCTTTTCACTCATCATTAAGGCTCCTCTGAACGATGCATTATCATGTACTGTATACTGTAATTACCATAATGAAATAACCATGTTTGCAGTTGTGCCACCCTGACATGCAAATTTCGGGACAAAAGTTTTTCAATTATCTCAACAACTTTAAAACTACTGAAATGTATTAACTTTGTTTATATGAAAGGTTCAAATGATGCCATAGAATTTCATTTTTTATTCTTAAGTCACCATTTGAGTTTTTAGACTGTTCATTTGTGCGGACAGTTGCTACTATAGTATGAATCAGTGAAGGAATGAGTTTTGACTTAGAACACAAGCCTTTGATGACAAAAATGACAACTGAATAAATGTTTTTGGGATAAAATGGTGTTTGTTTTGCTTAATTGATTAATGTCACTTAAAAGAAGTTTATTAAACCGTTTTTATTTCATTTTATAATTATATGGTGAGTGTTTGATCAAACACGCATATGTATGCCTTTATACAGCAAAAACATTTGCTGTACCATTATTATAAAAATAACATTACTTTTAGTTTGTATGTACTTTAAATGAAAGTACAAAACTAGTATGACTTTAATAGTGTCAGGAGACATTTTTATCTTTAAAATAATAATTTAATTTGTTTTTTAATGATTTAAAAAAAAAGTTGCGGTGGTGATGACGTCATGTAACCCGCGCCATAAATTTGAGAATGTATTCTCAATATCATTATTGCTATTTTCACAGTGAAAGAAATGTATTTGGTCTTGTATAATTGTTTGTTGGCCAAAAGTGATTAAGTTTATGACTTATGGTTTATGCGGATCAGGAAGTAAAGTCCAATTGTAAAGACCTTACAGCACACCCCATTCCTGGCTTTCCGACCTTATGGCACGCCCATTGCTCCAGCCTGCAGTTACCTCTACTTGACATTTTTGTCAAAGAGTGCAAATGATCCCAATCGCAGATATTTAATATGGAACGTTTAAAGTAAGTTAGTATTATAGGCATATGTCACGAAAAAATTGAAAACAAGGAAGTACGTCTTTTAGTAGGGATATGGCTCTTCCGGTTAGCTTTTTATAATGGCGGAGTCCGATAGATACCGCTGGACCAAATCTCTCCGCAACCTGACTGAAGTCACATATGACGATGTGGTTCGGATGGTAAATGAAAACTCTCAAGTGGAAAAGCGTGAAAGCTGAGTTATGGCTGTCTAAGTCCTGCCACAGAGCAACCCGGTACACTAAGAGTGTGTGTGTGTGTGTGTGTTCAACTCAGAGGAAGAGTGTGTGTGTGTGTGTGTGTGTGTGTGTGTGTGTGTGTGTGTGTTCAACATGGAGGAAGAGTGTGTGAGTGTGTGTGTGTGTGTGTGTGTGTGTGTGTGTTCAACATGGAGGAAGTGTGTGTGTGTGTGTGTGTGTGTGTGTGTGTGTGTGTGTGTGTGTGTGTGTGTGTGTGTGTGTGTGTGTGTGTGTGTCACAACATGACAGAAGTTATTAATGCTCTTTCATATTTTTTTACGTTTAATTTCCTCTTATCTGTAAATGAATAATATCTGTATTCTTTAATGAAATCTATTATAAATCATTGTCCAGTTCACAGAGTTTTAACATTAATAGAGAACATGAATATCGTGTGAATTTTACACATTACTTTATTGTAGAAATCAAATGAACTTGTTTGAAATAAATGCTGCATTTTAAAGATACTTTAATATTTTAAAGTTATGTTATGAAAAACCCTTTTCTTTTTCTTCTTTCATCCTCAAACAAACTGTAATTAATAAATCAGATCAATATAATGTAATAGTGAGTGTGAATGAAGCATTAATATCTCAGATTCATCTGGAATATTTCCACAGATTTCTCTTGATTTGATGTTAATACTGTTGAAGAAAGAGTAATGTTTTCTTGCACTGTCACTCATAAATGAATATGAATAGTTGATGAATGTAAACTGACCTCCTCTAGTGGAGCCGAAGCTGAAGAACAGGAGGATGAACTGCAGTGTAGGAAGAATATCAAAGCTTATACCAGCCAGAACACCGACTATATCATCGATCCGTTCACTGATCTTCCCAGTTAATCTAGCCAACACTGTAGAAGACAAACAACAATTAATAAATCATCCAAATGTCTGATCTGTGCATTAATGTCATGATAATCAATAAGTACAGAAGTAAACTCACTTCACTAATTCATCATTTAATCTGGACAGACAATCTTCACACAATCATTCAAAACTATATAAACTCATAAATATCATATATATATATATATATATATATATATATATATATACTCAAAACATCTTAAACACAGGAGGAAAAACTCACTACACTGTATCAAAACCACGTAATATTACACACATTAACAGCATTATGTGGAGATTATAGAACATGTTGGCTATAATAGATGTGTGAGTAAGAGTCTCCATAATACATCTCTGCAATTATACACTGTAATTAATAAAACACTGTAATTAATAAAACACTGTAATTAATAAAACACTGTAATCAATAAAACACTGTAATCAATAAAACACTGTAATTAAAACACTGTAATCAATAAAACACTGTAATCAATAAAACACTGTAATCAATAAAACACTGTAATCACGAGTGCTTTTGTTGAGATGATGAACACTTACTCGTCCTTAAACAACATTATTAGTTATTGTAATGTTGAATTAAGCTTCTGATAGTTAATATTATTTTTACAGAATCTGTTGCAGGAATTTGATTCCCTCAAAAACTGTAAATCCACTGATCAATAATAATAATAATAACAATAATAATAATAATATATAGTGAGATAAGTGGATCTGATCTCTCTGTTTTTACTGCATTTCATATCAAATGTAAGTGTGTAATTGCTTTAGATGATTATGACAATCATGAATAATGACGAGCATCATAATCACCTTTATAACCAGAACAATGCTGAACGTGTGTCTTCAGAAATATTAATATACAGTATGTGTGTTTCTCTATGGACGACTGAACTGATGATGTCTGGCATTTATGATCAGAGGTCAGAGACTATATACATAAATAAATGATTGACACATTAAAAAGAAAAGAAAAGAGATTGAAATGAGGGATTAGTTGAGCTGTGACATCACTAATTCTGGTTCTGTGTGTGTGTGTCTGTGTCTGTGTCTGTGTCAGTGTGTGTGTGTGTGTCTGTGTCTGTGTGTGTCTGTGTCTGTGTCTGTGTCAGTGTGTGTGTGTGTGTCTGTGTCTGTGTCTGTGTCTGTGTCAGTGTGTGTGTGTGTGTGTGTGTGTCTGTGTCTGTGTGTGTCTGTGTCTGTGTCTGTGTCTGTGTCTGTGTCAGTGTGTGTGTGTGTGTGTCTGTGTCTGTGTGTGTCTGTGTCTGTGTCTGTGTGTGTCTGTGTCTGTGTGTGTCTGTGTCTGTGTCTGTGTCTGTGTCTGTGTGTGTCTGTGTCTGTGTCTGTGTCTGTGTCAGTGTGTGTGTGTGTGTCTGTGTCTGTGTGTGTCTGTGTCTGTGTCTGTGTCAGTGTGTGTGTCTGTGTCTGTGTGTGTCTGTGTCTGTGTGTGTCTGTGTCTGTGTCTGTGTCTGTGTCTGTGTGTGTCTGTGTCTGTGTCTGTGTCTGTGTGTGTCTGTGTCTGTGTCTGTGTCTGTGTCTGTGTCTGTGTCAGTGTGTGTGTGTGTGTGTGTGTGTGTGTGTGTGTGTGTGTTATCTCAAACTTGACAGGTGTCTCGCTACGGGCACGAGTAAGTGCAGTGCTAAGTTTGACGTTGTTTGGATTAGAAATGCTAAAGATATGGGCAAATATATATGGTAGAAGAAGCACACACTGGCTTTTGTGTCTCTAGCCGCTCGATCGGTGATCAAAGTGATCTATTAAACTAGAGAAAGTAAAACATCTTTTTCTTATAGTTTAGTAGCCTACTATTCTTTTTGAAAACATTTTCCCCCATTTTGTGTACTTATCTTGATTCATTTGTTGTTACCAGGATGAAATGAAATGAAAAGAAATGAAATGAAATGCACTTGCTTGTCCTCGATGGGTAAATTTGTGTTGGACTCGACGTGTGTTTACATGAACAAAATCATCGGATCCATAAATAGCAAATGCAAAAATACATTTAACAACATAACAACACCTAAAAAGTAAAAGTTTATGTGTGTGTGTGGACGGCAGGTGGACAATGCTCTCGAGTCAGATATGGTTCTTTCAGTGAGTAAATGTCTCGACGGCTGGAAAAAATAAACCAAACAATGTTTAATTTTTTTTTTTTTTTTGGGCACATTACTATTTTTGTTTTTTAAATAAGTCTCTTATGCACATCAAGTCTGCATTTATTTGATCAAAAATACAGAAAACAATTATTACAATTTAAAATAAAGGTTTTCTATGTGAATATACAGTAAAGTGTAATTTATTCCTGTGATCAAAGCTGAATGTTCAGCATCATTACTCCAGTCTTCAGTGTCACATGATCATCATTACTCCAGTCTTCAGTGTCACACGATCCTTCAGAAATCACTCTAATATGAGGGTTTATTATCAGTGTTGGACACAGTTGAGCTGCTTAATGGTTTTGGGTTTTTCATGATTTATGAATAAAAAGTAAAAAAAAAGAACAGCATTTAATTCAAACAGAAAATACTTTACTGTTGTGGTGTAGTTTAATGCATTTATGATGTAATTACACATGGACTCCACTAGAGGGCCACCGAGGGTTACGGGGGTTGAGGGAGTCAGACGGTGAAGTAGACCGAGTGTGTGAGTGTGTTACAGCAGTAGCTGCTCTGTTCTGTATTAACATTCAGTTCTGAGATATAACTCTCCGTGTTTGTAGTTTATGGGATACACTGCATGAGAAGAAACACTACAACTATCGCTTTTTATCAATTTAGCACACGCTTGCTGAATAAAAGTATTGATTTACTTTTAAAAAAAGAAAAGAAAGAGAATTCCTGACCCCAAGCTGTTGAACGGTAGAGTATATTGTATTGGTACAAAATATTTCTATTTTAAATAAATGCTGTTCTTTTTTAACTTAAGCACTGCAATATTTCTCATTTAGACAGTATCTAGTAAGTTCCTCACATATTCCGCGTCAGTACGGAGGCCCACACATGACATGCAGGAAGAAATAGCAGGATTTCTGGATTTTCTTTTTTTTTTCTTGTATGTCATGTGAGCAAAACTATTCCATATTTCACTATTATGTCATTTATTTCCATGATTTGTCATGGCCTGGAAATCACAATTTGAACATTCCCTGATATTTGCAGGTTTTTAATGACCGTGAATCAGAGACACACCAGAAACACACACACGTCTGTATAATGTCACTAATGTAATGTTAATATGGTGAGCTATCATGGATAATTGAGTATCCTGTGGATCGTAGGAGAATCTGTCCTGTGTTTAAATCATTCAATGGCCTGAGACTGAATAAACTAAAGACTTGATAAACTCATGACTTTACCTGCTGATTCACACCATCATCTCAGTTTATGTCCTTTAATGGACCCTGACTTTCTTTATTACTCATTTCATACACTTTAAAATATACATTGTTTTAGTTTACTTTCTTTGCGTTACACTATTCTTTCATCACTTTTATTTCTCTCTCTCTTTCTCATGTAAAACTCTTGAGTATGCGAATAAAATCTGCTTTATAAACTGGCCTTGTCTATGGCATTAACTGATAAATCAGGGCTGATATTATGGTTTGTATATTTTGTAACTTTAACTCCATTAATCTGGTAAAACATGATTTCACAGCTCATATCTGTCACTGACTCTTGATGGAAGGAAATACTTACAGATAATAATATAGAAGAGGTTTATCAGGAGCGCCATTATAAAGAGGACTATAATCATGACACCTTCAAATCCGACGTAATTCAGACTTTTGTCATAGGCAGATTTAAACAGAACTGGAATAAAGGAAGAGAAACAACAACAATTACTAACATAGAAAAACAAAATATTAATACAGATCAGAGGAATTACAAAACTATTCTCATTTAAACAGATGCCTTTATACACAACATTACAACACAGTCTCTGTCTGATCCTGACCCTTGACCTTTGTGCTGATTACATGACCCCTGACCCTGACATGACCCTGACACATGCTGAGATGATATTCAGAAGTAGCTTTAGCTTCAGTCTCAGTCACTAGCATGATGTCGACTGTAACAATGAATGCACTGTTTCCATAATGAACCGGTGTAGATTATAAATGTGTTCAGTCACACAGAGATTCAGCGCTGAACATGTTGATATACTGACAACAACACAACAGTAACACAAGACACTTCACAGTATTAATGTCATGTATATTACATCATTTAAATGTAATTGTTGTTCAACTGTTAATGTGCATCATGTGTTTATGATAACAACTGTGGATTTACATTTGGATTTATTTACCTGAGTAAAAAACTGCTGAGAAAACAATATATTCTGCCTCATAACTGTAAAGATCAACCCATGTTTTAATCTTCCCTGTGAAACAGAAAAGATGAAATAATTACATTCACAATATAATTTACAACAGCAACACAATGAAACACAAATATCAATACAACACTGAAACATTTTTAATGTAAAATTCATTGTGTATCATAATTCATATACTGTATTAATCTATAAATAATAATAAATCCGCCATACCTGTGAAGTTATTGATATACGGAGCCGTCCAGAGCAACATGAGAGGCCTCAGAAAATAAAGAGCAGAACAAGAGACCGACTCAAACACAGATCCTGAAACACAACCACACATTACTGTACATCTACACAGATATATGAATAATCATAATGCATTGATAAACCATCAGTCCTGAAACACTGACCTTCAGAAAAACCCCAGAGGACAAAAGCAAGAAACATCAGAATATTTGGACAGAAGACGAGAAACATCTGAAGACGAAAGACTGAGTCTGAGAGAAGAGACACAATAACACATGATCAGTTCATCAGTTATTATTACATTTAATCATTATTTCAACTATCATTATCAGTCATTCAGTTTTATTTAACACACACATCTCTGTTCTTTCTGGCCATTACATTTATAACTGAATGAAACATAATATTATAATAACTGAACACTGATGAAGGATAGAAGAGTTGCTCTTTTCTTTTCTGTTGACTCACCCAGTAGTCTCAGCAACACACTTATCTTGGTTGAAAACTTCCTGCGATTCTGAGATAAGCCACTGTGAACTGTACATGTGTATCGTCCTTCATCTCCAGCTCTCAGATCATCCAGACGGAGGGAGAAATTTCTGTGTTTAATCTCCTCAGTAAAGAAATGAGCTCTATCCTGATAATCCTGATGCTGTGACTCTGCTCGACTCTCTCCATCTTCATACAGATGAACTAAAGTCTCTGAGTCTGTTTCTGTTTCTGAGTCTGAGTCTGAGTCTGAGTCTGTTTCTGAGTCTGAGTCTGAGTCTGAGTCTGTTTCTGAGTCTGAGTCTGAGTCTGTCATTCTCCATTCCACCTTCAGATCCTTCATTATAGAGGGTCTTTGTTCATAACAGGGCAGAACCACTGAAGATCCCAGAGGAACAGGTGTGTGAAGACAAGGTTCCACAGTGAATCCTGAAAATGAAACATTTATGTGAAATGTTAAGGCAAAAGAGTGAGGTCTATTTTGTTATTTTCACACCGATTATCATCCACATACACTGTCTTATCACACACACACAATCACATACCATGTCCTCAAATCTCTCTTGAATCTGATCATCTATACAGTAGCTTTGCACAACAGTAAAGGACACACATGGGTTTTTAATCACCCGTCTGAGAAAATCACCATCAATATTTCTATTGAAGAAGAAATAATCACTGGATGAGGATAATGTAAAGTTTGTTAATGACATTCAACGTTTCTTGATTTCTTGTCTGTAATTGAGTGGGAATTTACTTTCCATTGAGACTCAGATGTACAAACCCAGAGCCAGCTGATAAAGCGTAGCAATACATGCTCAGATGAAGATGCTGCTCATTCAAAATGAATATGTTTATATAATTAATAATATATGACCAGTCCAGACAATTACAGTTATCACTTAAATGCATCAAACTAATGTTATTAAAAATCTGGAAAAACTATTTTTATTTCTTTCTTTCTTTACACTTACTCAGTTTCAACTCTGTATCAGTTGAAAACACACACTCCTCGTCCCTGTAAACTTCACATCTGTAAACTCCTTCATCTTCAGCTCTCAGCTTCTTCAGACGGATGGAGAAGTTTCCATCTTTGATCTTCTTATTGGAGAAATGAGCTCTTTTGTGAAAGTCCTTGTGCTGTTTCTCTGGTCGACTCTCTCCATCTTCATACAGATGAACTAAAGTCTCTGAGTCTGAGTCTGAGTCTGTTCTTCTTGTTCTTCTCCATTCCACCTTCAGACTTTTCTTTAACAATCTTTTCTTAACCTGACAGGGCAAAACCACTGAAGATCCCAGAGGAACGTATTTATCAGTCACATTGAAATCTATAAAGGAATAGAAACATGTTTTCACGTGGAAAAACTTGTAATACAAAAGAAAAGAAAAAACTTCGTACAAAACTCAAATCACCACACTTGTATAACAGCTGGTCGATCATTCACAACATGCTATTAATTAATTAATTTGGTTTAATATCCAAAATACAAAAAAATTTGTTTCTGTTTTCAGATTTATAATTTTAAGCATGAATTAATTCAATAACAATCCAACATATGTTTCCAATCGCTCTTAGAGGTGCTGAATGAAAACTTTTCCAGTATTATATCAGAAAAGGATATACGGATATCATTACCATATCCTGTACAAGTGATAATGTGCAATTATTACCATAAGAATCTATACTTGATTTAACCAATAAATAAAAAATCAATCTAATGTAGTCAGGTTGATTCAATCATATTAAATAATCATATAAAATAATATATTTGATAGAATTAGTTCATTTAGATTTAACGATATTAATCAGATTTTTAGATCACCTGACAATTAAATTTTTTTTACAGTGTATAAAGTATATTTTATCAAAATATGTGTTCAATGAAGCTATGACCATGTGTCTCTACAACTGTTCTGACAGTGGAGTTTATACTGTAAATACTGTCAATCTGTAAGAATGATAAAAAAGTGTTTACACTGCTATATACACAATAATCACATTTACTGTTCTGCTGTAGATATATATATCATGCAGACTTATTTTTCTTGACTACGTGTTCTTACAGTAACTGAACTGCAGATGATCTTTTCTCAGCTTTTGTCTGACAGCTCTTTTAAGGGTTTACAACAATCATGTTTGTGAACAGAGAGTAAGCGGTATATAGAACATGTCAAAGAAATGAAACCAAACACCTTGTAATCACAATTGACTTTGCTTACATGATGGAATATCATACATCTTGCAAGTTATTTTGGAAAAAATTACATGCAACCAAATTAAATGTTATTTTGGCTAGAAGTGGGCTGCACATAGCCGGACTATGTCGGGTCTATATTTAACCGAGACGGTGAAATGACGGCTATTGCATGCTGGGTGTAGACCTGCTGATAACATATGACATCTGCATATGTATTTATAATCCTGTTTATATAGTAATAGCTCTCATTATAGATCCTGAATATATAGTTATAACTATATATTCAGATTTATACATATTCAGGTCTCAAACATGTAATATTGATGCATCACTAAAACACTGAATAATCAAACCAGTTGAAACCTGTTCTGAACTGTATTGTTGATTAACTATTAAGAGTCGAGTTTGATTTGTTTGTATCGGTTTACTTACCCAGATCCACATCTGTCTTGGCTGAAAACACACAATCCCTCTTGTTGTAAACTGTACATGTGTATTCTCCTTCATCTCCAGCTGTCAGATCATCCAGACGGAGGGAGACGTTTCCATGTTTAATGTGTTCAGTAAAGAAATGAGCTCTATCCTGATAATCCTGCTGCTGTTTCTCTGCTCCATCTTCATACAGATGAACTAAAGTCTCAGAGTTTCTTCTTCTTCTTTTCCACTCCACCTTCAGATCTTCAGTTAGTAAGTTTGGAGGAACATGACAGGGAATAACCACTGAACCTCCCAGATAAACACTAATGTTGCAAGATTTTTGCACAATCAAACCTGAAAAGGAATAGACATTTCATTTCAAATGTGAGATAAATGTTGAGGAATAATAACCCCACTACCTCAGTTCTAGGCTGTTTTAATCACACTCAGAGGCGCCCCTATAGGGCAAGCCAGGCAATTGCCTGTGGCCCTGCATTTTAAGGGGGCCCCCGAAGGCTGATCATTCACACAATCAGGAATGTTAATATAAAGACTCAGTCACATCTCTGGATCCCCCTTAGTGAGATCCCTCTCTCGTTATGCTGGTTATGCTTTTACTGCCTCGTCTCAGTAGCCTTTTTCAAACTGGAGCAGCGCTTACTCGCAGCAGGTATGTAGAACATCCATGATTTGATTTGAGAAACATGAAGAGGACTTAGTCTGGCATGGCCGCTCACTCTAACGTTAACCTAGATAAATGTTTGCTATTATTAAGCGCATATCGAAGTGTTTGTGCGGAGTGTGGAGCGCACACTGCATGACATGGAGGCGCCGGTGCCATCACTCGCATTTTCCTAGTGTAAACAACTTAAAATACTCCATCATTTCTGGCCACACAGAAAAGATTAATGCATCAGTCGCAACTACTTTTATTTGTGTAAACTCACAAAAACAAGAAAATGTTGTGCTTTTGTAAAATAAAATAAAACAATCAGGGCGCGCTTTCATGGTCTCCGTGAACTGGAGCGCGTCTCAAAAATGAACTGAAAAACAGTGTAGGCTATAGGCTACTAGAAATATATCTCTATAAAGCTTGAAATGTCCACTTTTAAACAAAAGAATTCGAATCGAAAGCAAATATCATCTGATTATGTAATCCGTATGAAAGAAGCATTTCTTTCTACAGGCGCATCTACTTTACAGCGGAGATGTATGGAGATATGTTTGCAGCCGACACTGATTTAGAAAACACTAGTTTATTAATAAACAATTAAAATGCCTTTTTATTTGTTAAGACATATTTATTATCATTAGCCTGCTTTTGCGGCAAGATTTATGCATGCGCTTGAGCGCAGAATAGGCTATATTCCTCCATGCACCCAGTGTTTAAGCTAAAGAAATATATATAAATGTGCGATTAGTCGACAAGAAAAATCTTTAGCCAATGGCAACTGTAAAAAAGCCCACGTTCAGTTTGTGTTAATTTATTATAAGGGCTGTGCAGCTTTTATGTTGGTCATTGAGTTGAATGTGAGGAGGTGTGGTTTAATCTGAGATCGCACGAGAGCGGATCATTTTTTCCGTTCGGATCCTGAGGGAAAGCTGAGATCCTGCAATCTTACCTGAAAAGCAGTAAAATAAGATAATTAAAATCTTTTTCTGCAGCGCCTTCACTTTGTGAACTGCAGGAAAGAATATTTGTGCTCTTCATTGGCAGCGGATGGTATTAAACTTTGCGCTGAAGTTTCCATAGTGACAATTCTTGAATGTGCGTCATTGAAGATTGTGAGTTACATTTGAGTATTCATTAATCATTATATTATTATTGTGTCACTACTGTTTAGCTTGATGTACGGCTGCTACATTATATTTTACGTTATATGAGAGTGCGTTTACCTGATTGTGTGAGATATTATGTTAATAGTGGCATAGGTGATAACGTCTCAGCAGTTCTGCCGTGTTAATTGCACATCTATACAGTGTTCTGTTACTGATTACGTTATTTGTTTATTGTAGAACCACATTTGAGAGTCATACATCGAGTAATACACATCCTAGATTTATATACACCTGCATTTATTATCGCGGAGGATTCATCATGCATCAGGGGGCCTGAGACTGCAGCTCAACAACCAACTTCACATCGCTATTCGGACATCTGAACATCTTAAAGAACTGTAGAGTGTAGAGACTAACACGGACTGTTGCAATCATTGTTTTCACTGCCTAATCACAAGACAAGCTAACATCTGTATCCTTGAAATTCAAATCTGTTGAAATAATTCATTGTTTATTTTGTTTATTATTTTGCGCAGGCCTACGCTCTTCATATGTACATTTTCTTTACATTTGTGTGATCCTTCGACGGTGAATATGTACACAGTGTATTTGATTATTGTTTTTCAACATTATTAAGAGTAAAATAGTACAATATAGTACGAATGCCTGCTCTTCATTACTCTCGTGGCCATTGGACATCAAATGTGGTAATCGACCCTCTGAAACGGTTGGCATCGTAATAGTAATTAGTGCAATACAGTTCCTTTTGTATAGCAACTCAAATCAATACATTTAGGCCTACTATAGTTGACATTATTTAAATAGTAATAAGTATCCAGCTCTTTCCATTCAATTTGTTGATTTAGTTAATGAACTAATAAAATAATAAAATAATAAAACAAAGATTAAGATGCTATGTATTTCTATTTAGCATTGTTTGTTCCACCATGTACAACTGTTTTTAAGGTGACAATCTGTTACACATTTGAAGATTTACTGTATCTTGAAAATTGTTGTATTGTATTGTATCTTCTGTTATAAAGATAAAGATTGACATTTCGTTAATTAAAAAAAATAAGCACATAATGTTGTAAAAATTAAACAACTTATGTTCAGTTAGATGTAATAATTATATATATTATATATAAAACATATAAAATACATATATAAAAAAAAGGGCTCATTGATTAATTTTGCCTGGGGCCCCCACTCAGTGTTGGTTCGCCTCTGATCACACTAAATACAGCGGTAACACTTTATAATAATGGTCCATCATTAATAAGTAACTATGCAGGAAGTAATGCAGGACTAATGAGTAGCACTACATTGACACTTCAGCTACTGCTATTAACTAATATAGAAACAAGCTTTACTAATCAGTAAGTAATGTCACATTTAGGAGATAGTTCCTTAATAAGTTATCAATAATTATTTAATGAGGTTATAGCCTCATTAATAACTGTCAACTAACTATGACAAATTATAAATTATTATTATTAAAATATATATATATTTTTTTTTTTTTTTTTTTTTACTCTAAACGTAGTCATAAGATGCATCACTAATGACTCAAGTGTTAACTTGTCACTCTGCAGGAACTACCAGTGATCTGGACCATTATTTTAAAGTGAAAAAATAAATGTTTTGAATGTAGTGACAATGACGAATCAGAAAAATGATGCAGATTGATGTCATCAGAACCACAAAAACACACTTCACAAAAATATTCAAACAAAGAAAATGGTCATCTAGCAATGCTCTTCCACATTACCGTACACAGTAATGATGAGCAATAAGTAGATTTTGCTATAGTTTTCCTGAGTTTAACTGTAACACAGAGCATTAGGACGCTCCAAATTTGATGATAATTCAACAATACTTTAACAGCTGCTACCAGAACTGTATTTAATGTTTTATAACTTATGTTTTATCACATCTTGGTGTATTTGTCAAAATGTTAATGACTAATGATAACTGAAATGAATTACACTCATCATCTATCACAAACTTTTGACTTCTTGACTTTTTCTAAACTGTAAATATTACCATGGTAAAATCAGCAGCAGCTGTTAGATTTACACACTCAATAAACACTCATTATTATGATGATGTTATTATTATTAGGTTCAAACTCATTTCCCACTGAATAAATCAGGATATGTTCCTGTTATAACTGTACCTTTAGTCTGAGATCTGCAGTAGATCAGACAACAGAGCAGAAGTGCAGATCCAGATGCAGAGATACAGAGAATCAGCATTATTATGTGGAGAGCAGAGAAACCTGTCAAACACACACACTTATTAATGCTGTTATTGTGCAGTTCCTTATATATATTGCACAAATATGTCCATAAGTAGGAACACACACACACCTTTAGCTAAAATGAGACATTCAATAGATTTCTACTGTTTTATTGCTAATTATAAATACTAACCCACACTCTAGCAAGCTTTGAAAATATTGCATAAAATGTAATGTAAGGTCTAAATGTAAATTATCATTGTAAAATGTTGACATATATATGATTTTTTAAACTGGGAAAATATTATTACATTTGCAGATATTTTTCTTGTGTATAGCCTTTTGCACGGTATGTCTCCACCTCCACTTAATGAGTTTATTAGACAAAATCATAACTCATCTATAGAGGAGATTGGACAATAACACATAGAAGAAGTGCTTTTGGGCAGTCAGCCTTTTCCTATTGAGCAGCACACACCTGGAAAACTGAACTTACAGAATTATGAAATATTACATGCTTTACATCTTTCTCTGCATTGATAAAACAGTGGTTATTAGGTAATCAAACATTTCCTCATAATTTGGAGTAGTGGTTTATTTCTGTCTTTCTGTTAAAGTCATTTAAATTCAAAGATAATTGCAGAGTATCCCATGAGAAAGCAAATCATAAACGTATTTAATATAATAAAAAAAATGTATGATAAAAAACTAAACTATATAAATATTAAAACAATATATTGAATGTCGTTGATGTTATTTGACAAGCCAAAACTGTCCTTTTTATAATTTCATGCAAGTATTATGAAAAAAAGAAATGAAACAAAGGATTAAACTGTGCTTTGTGTGTGACTGAAGTTACAGCTAACATGTGCCTATCATGTCTCTCGTGTCTCTCGTGAAGATCCCTGTCCAAAACTGTGTGTGACTGAAGTTACAGCTAACATGTGTCTATCATGAAGATCCCTGTCCTAAACAGTGTGTGCCGCTATAAGCTGTGTGAACTCATCTGATCTCAGAGGAACTGACACTCTACACTCATTTCTTTGCATTTTAATGCTGTTTAGTTATTGTCCATTAAATAAATTCATTCATCGGAATAAATCAAAATCCCTTTTGTAACGGGATTAGGTGATTGACAGAAGCGTTAGCCTATCAGCAAGTAGTATCTTCCATTTAAAGGCTGATTGGCTGTTACCTGGGATGTGTCACATCCGTTTTCCCCTTTTGTTTGCTCGTGTTGACGGTGGTTGTAGCGCTGAGTCCCAATTCGCATACTATCCGTCCTAAATAGTATGCGAAACTAGAATTAGTACGTCCCAAATCGTAGTATGTTGAAAAGAGTATTCCAAAGATACCCGGATGGTCTACTATTTCCGGTTAGAATTCGAAGTGCAGATCAATGCACACTCTAACGGCTAATATTGCCCACAACCCATTGCGTGCGGGAGGGAGAAGCTTTGTGGTGATGGTGGTATCTATGGTGATGTAAACATGGCAGCCGGATGCAGCCGCGGAGATTCGCCCTCAGTTTTTAAGTGTAAGAATTCAAATGTTTAACCCTTATTAAAGTTATATTTTATTGTCTCGTAATATTAATGGGGTTATATTGTGCCAAAAAGTACCGTGTTTATCTTGTAGGGTCCGATGAAATAAAAAGTACAGTGTCATGCAAGTGTCTTTTTTTAATGTATTTCTTCTGATGTTTCTGTCTTAGATTTATAAGTTACCTTACTATAAACCCTTATGAAAATAAACACCTTTTACTACACTAACCATAGTTTAACCACACTGACTTATTTGTAGTAATACTGTGGCTGTACAAATGTTAACTTTATCAATCCAACCAAAGAAACATGGTTACTACACTTTTACTATTATAGTACAAGCATGGTTCATTTTCATCGGGGTATTTTTGAGTATTATACATAAGTATAAAATACGTTAAACAATAGTTATACTATAAACTTTAAATATTTTAGCTTTCGTTACACACATTGCACATGAACGTCAGAACCAGCCGCCTCACAAACGACCTGCGTTTGGTTGATCTACGACGACATCCTGCTTCACTCCTCAATTTGGTAGGACACATTGTAAATGTATTTTGGAAAAAAAGATGGGAATAGTAAATACATTTATATATGACATATAAGAATGAATGAAATGTAAAATGTTTTGTTAACAGTCATGGTGTGCGTAACTAAGCAACCACGTTCTCGTTCACGTTGCATGACGTCATCGAAGTATGTCCCAGAACGTGCATACTTTTTTGCTACACACTCAAAAGTATGTACTTTTTCCTCACAAAAAAAGTACATACTTTTAGGTCGTAGTATAAGTAGGCGAATTGGGACTCAGCCTAGGTAAGCGTGCTATGTTTTAATAGGTGATAATTTTGGGAATTGTTGGGGTGTGCATAACTTGAAATCGTTTGTATGTTAAAGGGATAGTTCACTTTGAAATTAAATGTTGGTATGTTTTAGCTTACCTCAAGGGCATCCAAGATGTAGGTGTCTTTTTTTCCGCAGTAGTTTCAATTTTGATATTTTTAGGTCAAACCGTTCTTGTCTGTCAGTCATATAATGCAGGTCGATGGTCACTGAAGAGCATGCACAGAGTCCAAATTAAAACAATTCCCCGTCGTCCAAATTAAACAATTCCCCATCGTAAGTACACATTGATGGCCTAAGACACGAAACGAGCGGTTTGTGTGAGAAAACGAACAGTTTTTATATCGTTTTTACCTCTTGAACTCAGCCACGTCCAAATGATCTGAGAGCGCGGGCGGGTATAGGTCCTTTTACAGTTGGTAAACATGGTGACGTATTTGTGTGGGCGGGGCTTAGCTGGAGGCAGAAAGATCCCTCTGGCCGCTTCACTAACGTTAGTTTGCCAGTTTGTTAGCTTGTTTTTTTTAACAATGACTGGAGAAAATCCAATTTTATCTTAATGTGCAAGGTCACTCACTGTCCAGGACCACGATTGTTATTTGCAAAAGTTCATTTTAACGGACGGAACCAGATTGGCCGACCCGTACACGCTCAGTCAATGGACGATCTGACAGGATTAACGTTAACGCTACCAACGGTTGAGTGGCCTGACTTCTACACCTGCCCGATAGAGAAACCGAGGGTAAAGAGAAACTGAGGGCATATAAATCTTTAGATGCCTATAACTATGTGCTGAATGGTCATGTAAAGATTTGTGTGTGCGATCTGCAGTTCTGCCTAGCCAGCGCCAAGACGACAATGTAAAGAGTGACGGTGCAATTTTAAAGATGTGGATATTTTCTAGAAATAAAAATTCCAGATACAGCATACTCATTTTTCATCGATTCTTGCACCCAACAACACAACAAGATGACATTTAATAATAAAAATAATAATTTAAGCTCCTTATTATGTAGCCGAATCTGTGCTGGTTTGTATTGGCCGCCTCCAGTTTTCCGTTTGTTTTGCCTCCAGCTAGCGCCGTGACGTAACTGTGACGTCGGCGCAAAAGGGGTCTATACTAGGGCCCTATGATTTCCGTGATGCGGAAAACGCGGACGGAATCACGGAATTTACACATGAAAACGGAACTCTCTTATACGCACGGAATTTGCATATATTTTGTTGACATATTAAATAAACTGATTTTTTTTTTTTTTTTTTTTACTTTCTTCTCATTTTTTTCAGTTTAAAACAACAAACGTAGAAAGGTCTCTACCATGGTCTCTACCTAAACCGTGGCCAAATGGCATTGTTAAACATGTTGCCTAGTAACCATATGTCCTTACGTTCCCACGTAAGGAAAACGTCTCCGGTTACTCTCGTAACCTCGGTTCCCTGAAAGGCAAGGAACGAGACATTACGGATGTCGTATATGGGAACTCCTCTCATCCTTCACTTCCGCTGAAATCTTATAGGCTAACGCCAGCAGAGCTGGCCAATTGACGCAAATATGCAAATACTGAAACACCGTTGCAGTTATAATGCAAGTGCAGCGCCAATTCCCTTCAGAATCGAACAACGCTAAATAATAGCGAACACGGCGGCGAGCGTAATGTCTCGTTCCTTGCCTTTCAGGGAACCGAGGTTACGAGAGTAACCGGAGACGTTCCCTATCAAGGCTACGGAACTCGACATTACGGATGTCGTATATGGGAACTGTATAGAATCCCGCCGTGGCAACAACTATTGAACAGACCCAATACAAACCTCGCCCCCAGAGTGCAAGCGCCTGATAGGCCGAGATTGACAAATAGCGAACCTCTAACCTCTGATAGGTCCAAAGGGACCAATCACAAGCTTACCAACACTATATGGAATTTGCATATCCCGAGCAGTATATCTGGGGGAAGGTTGCACTGTAGACCAACAGGGCAACAACAACAGAGAAAGCCAACGCATAGCGGTGACAATAGTACAACACACAAATAGCACACAGAACAACTCATGAGCAAAGCGCAGAGCAGCTCTCTTAATGCTGTGTAAGCGATCAACTCACCGAAAGCACTCGAGACGCTACAGAGGGTAAATCCAACTTGTAAAATCTGGCGAACGTGTTCTGAGAAGACCAGCCAGCCGCAAGACATAAATCCTGAATAGACATACCCTTAGTCCAAGCCCACGAGGAGGCAATCGCCCTAGTCGAATGGGCCTTGATGTTCAGGGGACATTCCTGTCCCAGGCAATCATAAGCCAAAACAATAGCGTCCACGATCCAGTGAGCAAGCCTCTGTTTTGAGACCCCCCGTCCCTTGTTGCATCCACCAAAGCACACAAACAGCTGGTCCGATTGTCGAAACGCTGCCGAGCGAGAAATGTATTCTCGGAGCGCTCTGACTGGGCAAATAGCACTCTGAGCATCCGAACCCTGAGAGGTTGATGGCTCAGCGGACAGGGCAGGCAGAGAAACAATCTGCGCTCTGAACGGGGTATTGAGCGACTTAGGAACGTAACCCGGCCTCGGTCTGAGAGTAACATTACAGTTTCCCGGTCCAAAGCGAATACAATCTTCACCTACAGAGAAAGCCTGTAAATCCCCAACCCGCTTCGCCGAGGCGAGAGCGAGAAGCAGAGCCGTTTTAATCGATAGTTCCTTAATGGCAATCGAGGCCAGGGGCTCGAAAGGCGGTCGTGACAAAGCCTCCAAGACCAAAGCTAAATCCCACGGCGGCACAGAAGGCGGCCGTGCAGGGCACAATCTCCTAGCTCCCTTGAGGAACCGTGTCACCGACGCATGTCTACCGATAGACTGTCCGTCAACAGGGGGGTGAAACGCGGCAATAGCGGCCACATAAACCTTCAGAGTGGATGGCAGGCTCCCTTCATCCATCCTATACTGAAGGAAGCGTAGAATATCCGACACAGAACAGTCCGCTGGGTCTATGCCGACATCCTGACACCATTTAGAGAAAACACCCCACTTCAGAGCATACAGGCGCCTGGTGGACGGAGCTCGCGCCTCCGCGATGGTATTCAAAACCCGCGAGTGCAGCGCGTCCCGCCCGCTCAGCGACCCTGTAGCGGCCACACATGGAGGCTCCACAGCGCGGGGCTGGGATGCCAGATCGTTCCGCTCGCCTGAGACAGAAGGTCCTTCCTGAGCGGAATCTCCCATGGCTGCCCTGCTAGTAACTCTACCAGATCCGCGAACCAGGGCTGATTCGGCCAGTTCGGGGCTACCAGAGTCACCGCCGCCTTCTCCTCCCTGATTTTGCACAACACCATGGGCAAAATTTTCACCGGAGGAAAAGCATAGAGACAGACTCTCGGCCATCGCGCAGTCAGCGCGTCCACCCCCCGGGGGGAACGGGACAGCGAGAAGAACATCTGACAGTGCGCGTTCTCGCTCGTTGCAAAGAGGTCGACCTTCGCCCTGCCGAAACGATTCCATATCAACTGAACCGTCCCGGGGTGAAGCCTCCACTCCCCCTGGGGAATCCCGCTTCTCGAGAGCATATCCGCCCCGCGATTTAGAACACCGGGGATGTGCGCCGCTCTCACCGAGAGGAAAAACCGGTCCGCCCATAGCAGAAGGGATTCCGCCTGCCTGAATAGGGCTTTGGAATGTACACCGCCTTGGCGATTTATGTACGAGACCACGGAAGTGTTGTCTGTCCGAATCAACACATGCCGCTGCTCCAGCTGAGACCGGAAGGTTTTTAGAGCTAGAGAGACCGCTTCTAGTTCCAAGCGATTTATGTGCCACTCCATCTGCTTCTCTGACCACCGACCCGAGGCGGGCTTGCCCAAGCAGACCGCTCCCCATCCGGTGGATGAAGCGTCCGTCAGGACCTCCACTCGCCGCGTCACTAAGCCCATAGGGACACCTGAGCTGAAGAGATCTGGGTTCCTCCACGGGGCCAGGGCACGGGCGCATCCGCTGGTGACCATAACGCGCCTGTGGCCAGAATACCACGCACTCGGGGGAACGCGCGCTTTCAGCCAGAGTTGAAGCGGTCTCATATGCAGCAGCCCCAGATGACACACCGAGGAAGCCGCTGCCATCCGTCCCAGTAGCCTTTGAAACTCTTTTAGCGGGACGAGCCTGCCAGGTCTGAAGAGACTGAGAGAAGAACTCAGAGCCTCCGCTCGCTCGGGGGAGAGGCGCGCTCTCATTCTCACCGAATCCAAGCACACTCCCAGGAATGTTATCGTCCGGCTCGGTGTGAGCACACTTTTCTGGACGTTCACCCTCAACCCGAGCATCTCCAAGTGTCGAAGGAGGGTATTCACGTGGCTGACCAGCGTTTCTCTCGACTGAGCGAGAACTAACCAGTCGTCCAGATAGTTCAAGACGCGCATTCCGCTCGATCTGAGGGGTGAGAGTGCCGCGTCTACACATTTTGAAAACGTTCGGGGGGCTAGGGCCAGTCCAAACGGAAGCACCGTATATTGGTACGCCGAATCCTCGAACGCAAACCTCAGGAATCGTCTGTGACGCTTCACTATCTGAAAGTGAAAGTAAGCGTCCTTTAAATCCACTGAAGCGAACCAGTCCCCGGGGCGAATTTGCGCCAGGATTTGCTTCAGTGTTGTCATCCTGAAGGCGCGCTTGTGAAGCGCTCTGTTGACAGGTCTCAGATCCAGAATGGGGCGGAGACCCCCTCCCTTCTTCGGCACAACGAAGTAGCGGCTGTAGAACCCGCTGTCCCGCTCGCTCGGGGGAACTGGTTCTATAGCCTTCTTCTCGAGCAAGCTGCACACTTCCTGCCTCAGCACATGAGCGTTTTGGGGCAAAGTTAATGACTGAATTACGCCGCGAAAGCGGGGTGGTCTGCGTTTGAACTGAAGTGTGTACCCGCGCCGAATTATATTCAACACCCACGGCGAAATGCCCGGAATAGCTTCCCACGCTGCCTGGAAACGACTGAGCGTGGGCTGATCTAAACCTGCGGTCATCGCCGCTGCGGTCATGGCCGCTATGTGAGTGCTGGGGGTAGTTATTGACCGTGACTCTGCGCTGCTCGAGGGCAGGGCGGGTAACACAGTGTGTGGTGCAAGAGGAGAAAAAAGCTCTGTTTGTGAAGTAGTGATTTGCTTTATTTGAACAACATTCACAACATTTGCAAACACAGAACAACTGCACGTGTCGCTCGCAGAACTCTGAGGGACGAAGTGCACTAGAGCGCGCCGCTTGAACGCGGGGCCGGCCTGACGCTCTTTCCTCCTCTTGCCCGAGCGGTCAGGACGACTGCTTGGGCCTGGCAGGGGACGCGGTGGGCTTTCTGCGCGGGCTCCTCTGCGTCCTCCTGTTACCTGCCCCTTGCCACTGACCGCTGCGGCCCTTACGGGCATCCTGTCCCGGGCGGGGTGCTGCCTGTCTTCTGGCCGCAGCCTGGGGTTGGCGGCCTGAGGCTGAGGACGAACGAGAGCGCGGCTGCGGCGGCGGCGGCGGCACCCTTCGCGGAATGACGTGGCTCATAGCCTTGGCCTTTTTCTGCGTCTCGGAGTAACGCTCGGTTACTTTCTCCATGGCGTCTCCGAACAGGCCTGCAGGGGAAATGGGCGCATTCAGGAGCGTCTTCCTGTCGGCTTCCTGCACGTCTGACAGGGTGAGCCACAGATGCCTGTGGAGGACCACGAGGAAGCCCATAGAACGGCCGATCGCCTGGGCCGAGCGCTTCGTGGCCAGGAGCGCGAGGTCCGTGGCCGAACGGAGATCTCGGATGGCGTCAGCGTCAAGAGAGGCGGCGCCATCCAGAGACTTCAGCTGCTTTGCCTGGAGCACTTGGAGAAGGGCCATAGCATGCAGCGCGGATACCGCCTCCCCCGCGGCACCGAAGGCTTTGTTGGCCTGGTGGGCCGTAAATCTGCAGGCTCGGGACGGCAGGCTGCGGTCCGAGCCCAGGGCGGGAGCCGACGGGCAGAGATGAGCGGCGACGGTCTCCTCGACGGGGGGGATGGTGAGGTAGCCGTGGTCCCCCGCCTCGTCCACGGGGGCAAACATAGCCTGGGTGGAAGTGAGGGTGCGCGCCGATTGCGGGGCCGCCCACGACTTCACCACGTGCTCATGCACGTCGGGAAAAAACGGTGTTCCCCTTTTCGAAGCGGCCTGACGGCGGCTCGATTGTAGGAACCACGTATCCAATTTGCTCTTTGATGGTTCATCAGGAGCTTTCCAGTCGAGGTCCAGCTCCTCGACGGCCTTAGAGAGGACGCGGAAGAGCTCGTCCTGCAGGTCCGCAGGGGTGTCCTGCTCCGCGGCCGCCAGCGGTGCGGCCTGCTCTGCACCCCAGTCGTTCTCGGAGGCCGACAGCGACATGGAGTCGTCCCCCTCACTCACCCCGAAGGAAACGAAGTCAGCGACGTCGCGAGGGGGATGAAAGGTGGGGTCGGGGAAGCTCACCGGGGAGCGAACCTCGACTCTGCGGTTGGGGGGGGCTACCAGCGGCTCAGAGGCGGCGGTAGGCCCAATCCCCGCTGCTGCGCGAGCTTCCTCCCTCCTGGCTCTGAGGGCTCGAAGGGATAAATCCGCGCAGTGGTCGCAGGACCCTCCGTCCCCGAGGGCTGACTCAGCATGGGCCAGCCCCAAGCACGCGATGCAGAACAGGTGCGTGTCGGTGGGGGCGATGGGGCCCGAGCATAAGTTGCAAGTAGTTGCCATCGGATGCAGGAGACAGTGCGAGTATCTCCGACGCAACTTCAACGACGGCGAATAATCCAAGTTTGTAGTATCAGCTTTCTAGCACACGATTTAAGCGTGAAGAGAGAGATTCTGAAGGGAATTGGCGCTGCACTTGCATTATAACTGCAACGGTGTTTCAGTATTTGCATATTTGCGTCAATTGGCCAGCTCTGCTGGTGTTAGCCTATAAGATTTCAGCGGAAGTGAAGGATGAGAGGAGTTCCCATATACGACATCCGTAATGTCGAGTTCCGTAGCCTTGATAGGGAACAATGTCGAAGCGGGCCGTTCACATGTCGTTTCTTTTGCGCGCTCAAGTTCGTCATTTCAAATGTAGGCGCGCGGCAAGTGCGCTCATAATTGAAGCGACGCGCTCGTTTTTTCCAGGCGCAGCGAGATGAAAACACCTCAACTTTTCAGAATGCCCCGCAGTTCATGTGACAAGAACCAGCATATCAACTTCACCCTTTCCGTAACAACATTGAAAGCTCAGTCAACATAAAAGATGGGGTTCACCACAAACACTACGGGTGTTTTTCTCTTCTCCGTAAATAACTATTGTAGCAGAGCTACAGCAAGCGTTTCTCTGTGGTGGAAATCTATTAGCTACTAAACGTCTTTGTCGTTGTGGAGAGCGCAGACTGGTTGCATAGCAACGACAGACGCCATGGGAAAATCGGACCGAATTTGACTATTAATAATAAAATATAAGCTAATGTGCATTGTTTTTGTAAATGTCAGTAATTTATCTTTTTTTGCTTACATGGAGGGGTCACTGATGATGATGGGTTAACACTGTACTTTTAGGCTGTAATATGTCATTGTGTTGGCTTTCTGTCAGGCACATATCGTTGTTTCAGTGTTTCTGTCTCCCTGCAGCAAGGCTGCATTTAATCTTTAATTTAATATTCATCAATCCTACCTTGTAACTGTAACCTTCATGTTACTGTTAGTTTTGGCCAGAGATTTGTGAATTTTGAATGTGCTTTGCTGAATATATTAACAGTTTAAATAAAAAAAAAGCTGAATTGTGAGTTTGTGTAACTGAATTTTTAAAGGTCAATACTGCTTAGAAGTGAAAAGAAAACAAGCAAATCCGAAAAATCCGAAAGGACTGAAAATAAATCCAAAAAAACGGAATTCGGAAAAAAATAAAACGGAATTTGAGAAAAAATAAAACGGATTTCATAGGGCCTTAAGGCGGCCGCACACCGGACGCGCAGCTCAGCGCCGCGCCGCGCCACGTCTAGGACAACTGTCACCTGAAAATCCGATAACATCAGCAATTTTCTGATTTCTGTAAATAAATATAAAACTAAATGTATATTGCAGCACATGGTTAAGTCCGTATATACATTAACTACGATTTGAGACACATAAATGTAAATTTAATATAAAACTATGTAAATGGCGCTCTGTGGCGCGGCAGGATTTTGAACACGGTCCTGAGCCGCCGCGGACAGACGCCGAAAGGCGCCGCCGGTGTGTGTACTCTCATAGAGAATAGTGTGTTCGAATTTAAAAGACGTGGCGCTGCGCGGCGCGCCGCCGAGCTGCGCGTCCGGTGTGCGACCCCCTTTAGTATAGATATATACAATAGATGTCGCCTTGGCTACGGTTTCGCAGTAGCCAAGGCGACATCTAGTGTATATATCTATACCCGCCCGCGCTCTCAGATCATTGAACGGTTTGACCTAAAAATATCAAAATTGAAACTACTGCGGAAAAAAAGATACCTACATCTTGGATGCCCTTGAGGTAAGCTAAAACATACCAAAATTTAATTTCAAAGTGAACTATCCCTTTAATCATAGTGCAGCTTTATGTTTTGGTGCTGGTGTCCTTTCGTACTGCTCAGTGGATTTGAAGACTGTTCGCCTCTCAGGTATGTTTATTGTTAAGAGTTATATAGGGCTGGTATTGTGTGGGCTTAACATTCTCTTCGCGTACTAAATAGGCATGATTCCCTGTATCCCATTGTGTTATGGGTGGGCATGAGTCTGTGACCAATCCGTGTCTATAAAGCGTGCTATCTGGCGTGATATCCTGATGGTAAGGGTTTAAACGCAACTATAATTGGGAGTGGGGATAGTGTTATGATTGGTAACATCTCCTTGTGTGTTCGTTATAGGATTCTCCCTCTCGTTCTCTGCTGTGATTGTTTGCTGCTGTCTTCACGCTGTTAAAGCGCTGCGGTTTATACAGACGCCATTAATAAAAGGGGACTGCTTGTTTGGTTCTTATCGTGCCGTTTTAGTTCCCTGCTTCACATCTCTGGCTTGTTTGGGAGGCTTGATTAGCTCTTTTCGCTTGTATAGGAGCTGAACTGGCCTCTGTTTCTTTTCTTTTGATTTAAACAATTTAATCTTTTTTTTTTTTTTACTTTTACTTTTAATTCTGTGGACGTAAAGTTTGTCTGGCTTGGTTGAATTGATTTGCTTTTGCTTTTCTTTATTTTTGTAAAACCAATTAACTGGTTATAGATCTGGATGCATGTGATCAATCATCTATTAATGCAACTCTATTTGTGTGTGATCATCTACTGAGTTCAAGTTGTTTTGTAGTAATCTCAGGTGACCAACTATTTGATCCTTCTAAGGTGTTATTGTTTTTCTCTCCTTATTTCTGTTTGTTATTGATATTCATTGTTGTGAGGACTTGCTTCATTAGCGATGTCCATATTGCCATTTCTATGTTCATTTCTATAGTTTCTTACTCTTTTTATTTATTTTATTTTAATTTATTTTTTTATTGCAGGAGCTGGGGTCTCACGGGTGGATTGCTCTTCCTCCTTGTGGTGGTGGTTCTTCTTTATCGTGTGCAGTGTACACTTGAGTATTTGATAGTGTGATTAGACTGCACAGGTGTGCGTGCGCGTGGACATGTGCCTCGTAAAACCGAACTCTACATTGATTCCTGCCATTGGGAGCCTCAGCCCTGCCGGTATTATTTAGTTTTTGTTATACACATAACTGCTACATACTAAGTTGGGTTGCATTTTTTTGTTTGTTTCTTTTTTTCTTTGAAGTGGGGTTTCTAGTGTTTCTTGTTGGTTTTAGTGTCCAACATTTTAAACCATTTTTCAGGCATGAAAACTCCTCACCTTTCGGTGAAATTCGCCGTTTTAAAACCAAAATGGGTCACCTACGTGATTTGTGCAGATCCGATGAGAAAATGTTTATGGGGGAGGGGGGGTCGTGGTCGTGGCCAGCATTTACCCGCTATATCTCTATAGTTACCATAAACTTGGCAGCTTTAAAAAAAACAATCATCATTCCTAATGCCGAAACCTGACAGCCAATCCGAGTCAGAGTAGGGCAGAATTGTTTTCAAAGTCTTTAACACTGCGAGTCTGATGACACACTGCCGAACAAAGAACCGCACGTCGGAAAGCAAGCCTGAGGTAAGTTAGCTTACAATGTTAACTGCCCTGTCAGATACAGACAGCGATGTTGCCAATGTCATTATTTTGACATAGAAGAGGGCGGGATAATATCGCGCGCGGGCGCGGGCGCCGTGAGCGCTGAGCGAGCAGGAAGGAACAAGTAACAGTTAGTGAGTTGTCGTCGAAAAAGATGGATAACGCAAAAAAGCTGTCGGGGGCTAAAAATGGAAAAAGAAAGAGGGAAAAGGAGATGGCATGTCAACTGATGCGACAGCAGCTAAATAAGTGGATGGTGAAGGGCTACAGGTAGGATTTTGTTTTGTGTCACACACGTCCAGGCAATGGCATGTAGTCTAATGCCATCGGGACTACGGGGAGATTCCCGGTGTGCCGACGTGCTTTTTGGGCCGATACATCTCATACTTTTTTTGTCTTAACGGCCCATAAAACTCGTACATCGGCGGCCCATTCGTTTTGTTTTGCTTAATTGGCGGCGCTGGGTTAGTGCGTAATTAGTATGTAATGCATTGGTCAATAAAAAGTCAGCGTTAGTTTATTTTTTTCTGACACCCCATGAAACACGTAGATCAGCGGCCCATTTGGTTCTTTTCTTGATTGACACTGGGCTAGCCCAATCACACCTTTAATGTGAAGTATAGAAATATACTCTTTCAAGTATAGAAATTAGTACAAAACTAATTATGAAAGTTTCCTTTATTTTTCAGTGCATTTGTTTTACAATATATGGCTATTACTATCATGGGATTAATAAAATTATTAATTTTATAACTATTATTATGTAGGCCTAGTAGTAATGTAGACAGACACTGTAACTAAAATAATTTTTCTTTGTTTAATTTTCACCAGATTGATGAATTTAACATTAAAAAGCTCTCTCTCTCTCTCTCTCTCTCTCTCTCTCTCTCTCTCTCTCTCTCTCTCTATATATATATATATATATATGTTGATTGGATTGGATTTTTTGCTGCCGCATCCTTCTCACCTTTTTTACCCCTGACCTGTTTTCATGCCTGATTTTTGTTTTAATAACATTTGTATTTTTTGCTCTCTACTCACGTCTCTTGCCTAATTCTATGAGGGAACTGAACCTGTGTGCTTTACTAAATTTTTGAGGGGTGAGTATTTTCCCTGGGGTTAACTCCTAGGGTGGCGTAGTCGGACTTTCTTACTAGTAAAAACTTGGGCTTGTGTCTCAAAATTGCACCGCCCCGCCACACTTTGATGAATTTGGAATCTTAATAAACTGTATATACAACTGGACTGTGGCGAGGGGGTCGTGGTTCAGCGAGGTCTGCAGCGGGAGAGAGAGTCGGGAGACGAGCACTGAGTAAAAGTGCACATGAAAAAAAACACATGTGTCTTGTTCAGGGCTCGCAAAATCGCCTGCCCGACGTCCCGGGGCTATATTGTTTTCCATTCGGGCTACCAAAATGTATAACCGGCCTGCCCGACGGGCTATCTGAAATACTGTTCGCTTCAGTCTTGTTATAATCAGATTCAGCGCGTTCTTCATCTTCAATCCGCAGTGGCTCCGAGCAGAGCGCACGTCAGAAACAGAGGACTGTGTGTGTGTGTGTGTGTGTGTGTGTGTGTGTGTGTGTGTGTGTTCATCTGAGTCTCATTGGTCTGTCAATGTCAGAATATTTGAGATGACCAATCAAATCAAAGTAGGCGGGCTTTATATACACAGAAGCTTCTGAGCGCGAATTTGAGCAGAGCGACTCGCTTCAGTTTACGATCAAGTGCCAGATAAGATATAAGTAGCTAAACTAAACATTTCATTAGGTCATAAATGTGAAACGAATGACAAAAATTATCAGACAAACGAATATACTTTTGTCGAATTTCGCCATTTTGAACTGAAAATAGGCCTATGTAACGTGACTAATAATTAGTTTGCTGTCATTGTGAGGGGACATTAACAGAGCATTAACAAAGCCGTTTTCATGTTGGGCACAAGATTAATAATGAATGTGTACATGTTGAGAATTAATATACAATTTGTAGCTTTCAGTAAATTAAAAAAGTTCAGCTTTAGGAGGGGAAGAGACAGGGCAAGATGAGGAGACTGAGAGAAAAAGAAAGAGTGATGGATAAGAAGTGAGAGCAGGTATTGACAAATAATCTACTGCCCACTGACGTTGTTTTAAAGCTAATTCTTTTTTTTTTTTTGCCTTAAAATGTCTTGAAATGGACATATCAGAGAAAAAAAAAAATTGAACCCCCCTAATAACCTTAAATGTAGGACCTCTTTGATTATAAAGCCCTGTCTACGGCCCTGTATTAGGAATAAGATCAATAATGAATGTGTACATACTGTGAATGAATTTAATAAACTTTGGCTACCTAGCTTTCCTAGTAGCTTTCAGTAAATTCATGCGTCTGAGAAAATGATTCATAAATCAACCTATCAGATGACCCTATGTTTACTTCACTGACAGACAAAAATGAAAAGCCTATATCAGTCAAAGCTCAGCTTTAGGAGGGGAAGACAAAGAGAATAGGAGTGTGATGCTGATGAGGAGAGAAAAATAATCAGCTGCCCACTTACATGGTTTTAAAGCTATTGTTATCCATTTTTTTTGGGCCTTCAAAACATCTTAAAATGCACATATGTAGATCAGAGAAATAAAAAATTTCTCGAACCCCCCTGACTGAGTATGAGTGAGTATTAGACCCTAAACTAAAGTGTTACTTTTTTTTTTTTTTTTTTTCATACCCTCATTGGGGGCTGAGCCACAGACATGACTGATTCATGTTCCATACTTGTCACACACATTTCAGTTCAGTTAGAACCAGATGCATATTTGTTGATATTTTGTGTTTTGAAAAAGTTTGAGAGGGGGTTCAGCGAAAAATCGGCAGTTGACAGCAGGAAGTAGCTGCCGTTGACAGCCGGAAGCCCTGCCATATTAGGAGGGACCTGCCATTTCTTGGCAGCCAATCAGTATCGTCCAACGTAGTAGCAACCAATCACATTTACCTGGAAGTCAAGCGAGAGCAGCGCCGGCGAATCTTCAGTAATGGCGGCGGTATTTGGCAGGGTAAGTTCGTATATTATCAGATTAATAAATAATTGTTGCTCTGTACGTTGGAGTTTACCTTTTATGTTAGAGACTGTGTATCTGTGTCTACTTAAGTTGAATTGGTTAATTTAATCATTTGTAGAAACGCAGCTTGTGCACCGTGTGCTCCTGGTTTGTGAGGGGCTATCATTAGCTCCAAATACTAACTTACGTTACCATTATCATTAAATATTAGCATTTGTTAACATGTTAACTTAATCTATTGATTAGAATAAAGCTCATGCTGATTTATTGGAATTGACAAGCTCAGCCTTGATGATACACGTGCAACGCTAACAAAACATATCCCAAATTATCTAACTTATGTTAATACAAAACACCATTTTAATCAACATTACTTCACCATATTCTGAACTTCTGTTTTTTTGTAGTTTCACCCAAGTTCACCACAGCCTGTCACAGATTGCTGGGGATGGACAAGCATTATGTGCCAGGAAGGAAACCCCAGATTTCCAGTTGCAAAACCAACCAAACTCACTGGTATGTTTTCACATTATGAACATAATGTTCAAATGTATTATATCCTGTCTTGATCAAAGCAGGCAAAAGGCATTCTGTTTTTTATCTTTTTATTTATTTTTTATACAAATTCTAGATTGTATCGAAAATTTGACATTTCAGTGTCTGTTTATTTTCTTAGTTTGATCATGTTTTGGATGGGACCCAATCACCAGATGAGACCAGAATATATATATATATATATATATATATATATATCTCATTATTTTATATATATCATTATTTTATATATATCTATTCAAAATATACTGGAACTGTTCACTTTTTCCATATAACTTTCACCCCCAGTTTCACAGACAAGGCTCAAACTAGTCCCAGACTAAAATGCATGTTTAACTGAAAGCAAATTACACTTGTGTATCTTAAAATATCAGTGCCATTGTTTCTTTTAAGATTCACAACAGTAATGTTTTTTCTAAGGCATATTTATAAAAGTCCTAATTGCACTAAGGCCTAATCCTGGCATCGGGCTTCAAAGTTTTACATATTAGTCCAGTGGTTCAGTTCAACACTTTGTTCTCTGGCTTTAGATAGGCATAGACAGTGGCATTTAAAAAATAAATTACACCTGCTCCCTAGTTCAGGTGTGTTACTGTCTACTGCTGCAACATGGCTAAGTGGTTCAACACAGAGTTCATCTCTCTCTTTCTCTCGTGTGTATAAAATAACTAACTTTTTCCCCCTTCTTTTTAAGCTCAATTGCAATAAAGATGGATCCGGGATCTTGGAAGCTTGTTAAAAATAAGGTATTGATTTCATGTTACAACAATTTTGATTTCTTTACTATCTTTAGTGTATAAATAAAATGTTAGTTTTTCCATTTAGATTTTTTTTTCCAGGATGTTCCAGCTCAGTTGGGATCTGTGGACTGCAGTGTATTCATGCTAATGGTAAGTTATTATGGTGGTTTTGTTTCCCCATAACATTTATTTTACGGATAACCCAACATCCATAATAATTATCAAAAGACATCAGGCTGATCCCAATGAATTTTGTTTTTCAGGTGTGTGTGTGTGTGTTAAGGTTAGTGATGTCACTAGCCCAGGAGGAAGCTTGTGTAGTCCCCACCAGTTGTTTGTTGTAGTCCTTAAAGTGATTTCTGTAAAAAAAAAAAAGTCTCCCTTTGCTTTGAACTTTTATCGTCGTAACTTATTCATATTGCAGATATTGTTTATGCTCTGACAGCAACATTACTCTAAAGTTTCTTTCTTTCTTTCTTTTTCTAACATCTGTCTTTCTTTATTTTCTTTATTTTTTTTTCTAACGTCTGTCTGTATTTCTTTCTAACTTATCTTTTTCTAACATCTGTCTTTCTTACTAATCTTAAGGTTACAGGGGTTAAACACTATGTGATCTGATTCACAGAATTGTACTTTTATGTGTATTTCTTTAAAGTGAACATTATCTGTACTACTTTTGGAGGAACTGCGATTCCATTGTGTTTTTGTGTGTGTGTGTTGAATGCTCTGTGCAGGTCTTGTGATATGCAGCAGCTGACCCCAAGACGCCTTTCTACGACCTCCGAGGTCATCACCGGACCATCTTGGGCTCGGATGACAATGTCGACTTACCCTCCTATCTATCCATAAGTGTAGAATTGTTTTAACTTTGTTCTTTTGCCAATGAGAAGTAGCCAACCTGTATTTACTGATGTCAATCATGCCCTTGGAAATGGTATAACTGGTGTGAGATTTTGTGTACAGTAGAGTCTCTGGCTTGCGACCCCGTGAGACTTTGACGCCTGGCTCTACCAATGAAACTATTCTTCAGTAAATTTTTACTTATTTGATTGAACCTCATGACTCCTGGTCTTCTTTCATCATATCTGGTCCTGGGTCTTTAAGCTGTTATCCCCTAACACTAGAAACATTGTAAATCATGTTAAACCATGCTAGAACATTGTAAAACGTTTTCAAACTTTCTTTTTCAAGCCAACTTAGTTTTTTATGAACTTTAACATCTAGTTCAGAATTGTTCATTCTGATTTCAGAACAACAAATATCAAGCCTGTTTTCAAAGTTACAGCTGTTTTATAAAACAAAGACAAGAATGTATTGAAATACTACAAATGTAAAACTGAACTTAAATGATAGCAAAATATGACTTTTAAATAAAGGTCATTGAGAAAATGTTTTTTTTTCTTCTTTTAGACATGACTTTCATTATTTGTTTAATGAATGTTTATGTACGTTTAATAAATATACAATATTATTATATAGGCATTAATTTATATATTTCATTATTTGACAAACATGTGCACAAATTATATTTATACACGTACAAATTCATAATTTCAAGTGTAGCTTAATGTTTGTTTTTTTGTACTGTCTATGATCTTCGTTACTTAATTTATATTTGATAAACCTTTTTAAACCAATTACAAAATAATTACAAATTTAAGTAATTTATTTAAATAAGTACTAAAATGATAT
The DNA here is from genome assembly GCF_965113295.1 of Leuciscus leuciscus. Taxonomy (NCBI): domain Eukaryota; kingdom Metazoa; phylum Chordata; class Actinopteri; order Cypriniformes; family Leuciscidae; genus Leuciscus; species Leuciscus leuciscus. Next base: position 10,959,673 of record NC_138725.1, on the reverse strand, counting down.
ATATACATTGATATAATAATTTATTTGCCTTGCTAAAAGCGGCATCCACCTCCGACTTCCGGTTATTAGCGGCAGCTGACGTCAGCTGCCAGTGGCAGCTACTTCCTGCTGCCAGCTGCCGATTTTTCGCTGAACCCCTACTGAAAAGTTTTTGATTCATTGTTTTGACTCCTAACCAATTTTCTACATTGAAAATTGTCTTTTTATCTGGGCTAGTAAAATCTGAAGAGTGCCTGCCCGAAGGGCTACCAGCGATTTTGAAATTTTGCGAGCCCTGTTGTTGCAGTAACTGCCGTGGAGAGACTGGATAAAAGCCTCTGGGAAACGGGGAGATGAAGAGAGAGACTGGACTGAGGACTCGTGTGAGCTGAGAATGGTTGCCCTCTGTGAACGGAGATTCTGATTGCTTTGATCTAAAGTGAACGTTTGTGGAAGCGTGTTCAGAGCCAGTTTGTTTTGTTTGTCTATTGAAAAAGGCATAATAAAAGCACAAGTCCAAGTCAGCTGACCCTGTCTTCCTTCCTTATTCTTAACATTGCTATATGCATGTAAATAATGAACTAAATTACACTTGTGTATTAGTGTTTTATGACTCACCCAGTTGCTCCAGCACTACAGTTACATTGGCTGAATCTCTTCCAGCAAACACTTCACACATGTAAACCCCTTTATCCTCAGTTCTGACGCTCTTCAGTCGGACAGAGAAGTTTCCTTTGGGGATTTCAGCAGTGAAGAACTCAACTCTGTCTCGGTATCGCTCATTTGATGAATCTGGAAAAGCCTCGTTGTTTTCGTAGAGCAGAACCAGAATGTCTTCATCTTCATCCGTTTTCTTCCACGAAACCTGTTCAAAGTCTTCAGGTTTGATGTGAGAGTCTACAGAGCAGTTCAGAGTGACGTCTTCTCCCACAGACGCAGATATGGACCGATCTGATCCTGAGACTAGCAAACGCTCTGAAAGAACAAACTGTGTAAATATCACATACACTCAAAGTATTTCTGAAGATCCATTTCAGTTCAGACTCACCAACATCTTTTATCTGAACCTCAGTCTCTCCAGACTCCTTCTGAGTGTGAACTGTACATGTGTATTCTCCTTTATCTTCAGCTCTCAGATTGTCCAGACGGAGGGAGAAGTTCCCATGTTTAATCTCCTCAGTAAAGAAATGAGCTCTATCCTGATAATCCTGCTGCTGGGACTCTGGTCGACTCTCACCATCTTGAAACAGATGAACTAAAGTCTCTGATTCTTTCCTTCTCCATTCCACCTCCAGATCCTCCATTAGTAAAGGTTCATCAACATAACAGGGCAGAATCACTGAAGATCCCAGAGGAGCAACCAGAGGACCAGAGGGACCGTGCACAATGAATCCTGAGACAGAGAAATACAATAAAGCTTACTATATAGTTTTTCGAAGCATAATGGATACACACTAATATAGAACATAATTACTGACATGAACAAGTATTTCTGTACAATAGGTGCATTCAGGGATGTCCCCCGGGCTCGACCCCAAATGTTGTTTTTGTTTACTCGCACAGGGTCACTGACAGCCTCTTAATTTTGATTTTAATATTTACGGCACACTAATAGCATCACATGTAATTCAAAAGGTCTTTTTAGACTTTTGAAGTATTTACTATTTGACCATTTGTTTTAAAATAATAATACTGTGATGATAGAGGAGAGGTAAGAAACTTCTAGGTTACTAAAGTAACCCCCGTTCCCTGAAGGAGGGAACGGAGACGTTACATCAGAACGACTGATGAATTGGGATCTCGCCCGAGATGGTGTCCCTTCCAGCACCCCGGTTAAACCGCCTGGCCCCCCTGTACCTGTTGGGGTGGAAGAAGGGACAAGGCTTTGCACTGAAATGTCTATCACTGATGTTCCATCTAACCCTGTACAGTGAGACTATTAGATAACTCTGGGAAAGCATGCAAAGTCCAACTGGAATGGAACACTCCACATGTTACCTCCCTACAGATGTGGTCTCCGTAGTTATAGTCTGTAGTTATACATATGGACTGATCACAAGTGCAGTGCTACATATGGAAGTTCTCTGTGGCAGATCCTGCCTTTTGCAAGAGTGGAGTCAATACCAGCAGAATAGGTGCTCGTATCTCGTCCTCAGAGGGGAATGGCGCAGCAAGCGAGACACATACCCCTTTTCCACCAAACAAGAACTGGTTCGGAACTGGTGCTGGTTCAAAGGTGGTTCAACTTGAGAACCTTCTCAGAGCCTGTTTGTTTTTCCACTGACTAGAGAGAAACGCTTGCGCCAACTTCAAGCATAACAATTACAATGGCGGACTACATCGTCTTTCTGCAAATGTTTCTCCTGGCTTTGCGATCCTATATTGGGGTCAGAAGAAGATGTTTAGAACACATTTGTGCTGCTCGTCTGGATTACTATAGACGGAGGTTATGTTCGAGAAGAAGTTCGACAATAACCCCGCCCCCAGCCCCAGACGTAAGCATGACGTGGTAAAAGAACGGTTCTAGTCCAGCAAAGAGTTGGTGCCGCTTTGGAACCAATTTTCCTGGCCGAGAACAGGTTCTTTGGCTGTCGAAACACAAAGAACTGGTTCACGAGTAGGCACCAGCTCCGAACCGGCACCAGCACTGCCTTGGTGGAAAAGGGGTAACAGAGCCAAGCTTCACACATATTACATGTTTGTACACAACATACGGGAAGACACTGGCTCCATTCTGAGACTGTAGAATCTCGCAAATGTTTTAGGTGTCGCCCAGCAGTCTCTGCACTCACAACCTGATCCCCTCCCCCTGTATACCGGTACCTGTTCAGTAGGATGGAAGCGTCGGACAATGAACAGGCACAGCTAGCCTCCAACCACGTTTTTGTATGAATAAGAAATGAATGTATGAAATCCAAATTTTTATATAGCCTTATATAAATAAGCTGTGAAATTAATTTTTTTGGCTAGTAGAAGTTCTGAATTAGCTGGAATTAGCTATAACTTAAATGTTGTAGCCAAATTTGCCAGTGGGTGAAAAAGTTAATTTCAAACCTTGTTTTAACTGTCTTTTCTCTTTCTCTGTAGTTTCTCAAATGAGAATAATTGAGATTAATTATCACAGTTATAATTTTGAGCAAAATAATCGTGATTATCAGTTTAACCATTATCGTGCAGCCCTAGCTCAAGCCGTGCGCTCTCTTGTCTATGTGCCTTCTTTCATGTGCGTGGTGTTTGGATCCCGGCACTTCGGTCTAGTTTGGTTTTGGTTCTGTGTCGGTGTAGTGTCTGGACCAATCAGACACACACAAATTATTAATTTATTTAATGCATAATCCTGCAAACTCACTCTCCCAAATAAGGCCTGTGAAACGTCCCCCAAAAACGAACACACTGGCAGGACGCGGTGTCTTGTTACAGGACACACAGAGACTGATAAGAGGATTTTACGATCTAAAAGAATGTCCAGAAAGCTGCGACTCTTACTTAATTCTCACTGAGAAGGAGAAATAAACTCTGTTAATTCTATATATTCTATATATAACCATTTGAGAAATGTGTAAACATGTATCTAATTTTCCGATCTCATGATTTTCCTTTAATGTGGTTGTCTTTTGTATTCTTGTAAACTCTATTGGGTTAATATTTCAGACTTTGGATAATATGGTTAACCAAATCATATGTGTGGCATTTTTGGTATCTATAAACTCCAATCTTCATCCCCGTTTTGTTAATTTACATTACATTCTGCTAACTTTGTGACGCATTAGTATTATAAGCATCTTAAAGATTCTTGTGTTAAACATCCAATCAAATTGCATGTTCAAAGGGACAATGGGTCGTAAAATTTCCCTCCAAAGGGAAATCTTCTCATTGGCTCACGCAGCTCCAGAGGTTGTGCCATCTTCACGCTTTAAAGTCACTGATCAGCTCTTAGCTCTCGCTTAGTCCCTTTGTGAAATGCTGACGTGAAGATGATGCTGAACTAGAAGCCTCTAAGGACCCACCAAGCTTGTGCCAGGCTGCGGCCTTGTCTTTCCATTCACCAAAGATACTCTGAAAACCACTGGTTCTCTCTCATCAAGACCACATCAGCAAAGATCAACTGGAGCCTCAACAAATTGCATCAGGACAGTTTAATTCAAATGGGCGAGACATGCAAGTATCAAACTTGGTCTCATTATTTGATGCATTAAGTATCCTTACCCCTTGTAAAGAAGGGCGTGTTAGAACTAAACTGATGGTTTGCTCAAGGCTGTTGATCTGTTGACAAACAATGCTATGACTTCTTGCTTTCCTGTATTCTGCTTCAGCTCTCTTTCCCTTGGTAAACTATATGCATGTATGTGTGTGTATGTTAGAGACTAGTTAATAAAATCTTGTTCATGTCACACGTAAAGTTGTCCGTGTATCAAGCTCATAACTGGAGTCACTAATCATTTAGATTTTTGCTACTGCTCTTAGTAGTACCGTTAATTAAGAAAGACATTTCCCATGCCCCGGAAATGTACATTTCTTAGAGTTAATAAACAATTAATCCTGAGTGTTCACGGGACAAACAGGCTAATTGATTGTAATATTAATTTACGACAGTAAGTTAATTATATTAACTGATACAAATATTCATAATCAATTATAACCAGTTATTATTGATTATTAATATTTCATAGAGCTAATTTGCTACATCGGGATTCGGACATTCATGCTCCGTGTGTTTGTCCTCTGTTGTGAGCGCACAGGATGAGCTTATGCCAGTTCTCGTGCGCTCTGTCTTGTCGTGTGAGCGTGCAGTTTCGAGTTAGCTCGGGCCGTGTGCTCTTCTGTCCACCTGTTTTGTGAAGCACGCAGTTCGTGTTTGGCTTATGAGTGTTCTTATTAGCTGCGTGTTCATGTCTCATTTTGTGTGAGGTTTTACTGGCCATGTGCTTGTGTTCTTGTCATGTTTGGTGTGAGCACATGGCTTGTAATGTGTGTTTCTTTGTGCCAAGTGCTCTCCTGTGGATTGTCTAACCCTGCCCATCTTGTTACCTGATTATTGATTAATTTGCACCACCTGTCCTCACTCATACCTGCTTTGTTTGCTCCCTATTTATTCTCCTTGTGTTTGCAGTCATGTGCTGGATTGTCATTGAATGTTCCCTTGAGTGTAACATCTCAAGTCAAGTCAAGTCAAGTCAAGTCAAGTCAAGTCAAGTCATTATGTTCCCTTGAGTGTAACATCTCAAGTCAAGTCAAGTCATTATGTTCCCTTGAGTGTAACATCTCAAGTCAAGTCAAGTCATTATGTTCCCTTGAGTGTAACATCTCATTATTTTCCCTTGAGTGTAACATATCAAGTCAAGTCATTATGTTCCCTTGAGTGTAACATCTCAAGTCAAGTCAAGTCATTATGTTCCCTTGAGTGTAACATGTCAAGTCAAGTCAAGTCAAGTCATTATGTTCCCTTGAGTGTAACATCTCAAGTCAAGTCAAGTCAAGTCAAGTCATTATGTTCCCTTGAGTGTAACATCTCAAGTCAAGTCATTATGTTCCCTTGAGTGTAACATCTCAAGTCAAGTCAAGTCATTATGTTCCCTTGAGTGTAACATCTCAAGTCAAGTCATTATGTTCCCTTGAGTGCAACATCTCAAGTCAAGTCAAGTCAAGTCATTATGTTCCCTTGAGTGTAACATCTCAAGTCAAGTCAAGTCAAGTCATTATGTTCCCTTGAGTGTAACATCTCATTATGTTCCCTTGAGTGTAACATCTCAAGTCAAGTCAAGTCAAGTCATTATGTTCCCTTGAGTGTAACATCTCAAGTCAAGTCAAGTCAAGTCATTATGTTCCCTTGAGTGTAACATCTCAAGTCAAGTCAAGTCATTATGTTCCCTTGAGTGTAACATCTCAAGTCAAGTCATTATGTTCCCTTGAGTGTAACATCTCATTATGTTCCCTTGAGTGTAACATCTCAAGTCAAGCCAAGTCAAGTCAAGTCATTATGTTCCCTTGAGTGTAACATATCAAGTCAAGTCATTATGTTCCCTTGAGTGTAACATCTCAAATCAAGTCAAGTCAAGTCATTATGTTCCCTTGAGTGTAACATCTCAAGTCAAGTCAAGTCAAGTCAAGTCATTATGTTCCCTTGAGTGTAACATCTCAAGTCAAGTCAAGTCAAGTCATTATGTTCCCTTGAGTGTAACATCTCAAGTCAAGTCAAGTCAAGTCAAGTCATTATGTTCCCTTGAGTGTAACATCTCAAGTCAAGTCAAGTCAAGTCATTATGTTCCCTTGAGTGTAACATCTCAAGTCAAGTCAAGTCAAGTCATTATGTTCCCTTGAGTGTAACATCTCAAGTCAAGTCAAGTCAAGTCATTATGTTCCCTTGAGTGCAACATCTCAAGTCAAGTCAAGTCAAGTCAAGTCATTATGTTCCCTTGAGTGTAACATCTCAAGTCAACTCAAGTCAAGTCAAGTCATTATGTTCCCTTGAGTGTAACATCTCAAGTCAAGTCAAGTCAAGTCATTATGTTCCCTTGAGTGTAACATCTCAAGTCAAGTCAAGTCATTATGTTCCCTTGAGTGTAACATCTCAAGTCAAGTCAAGTCAAGTCAAGTCATTATGTTCCCTTGAGTGTAACATCTCAAGTCAAGTCAAGTCAAGTCAAGTCATTATGTTCCCTTGAGTGTAACATCTCAAGTCAAGTCAAGTCAAGTCAAGTCAAGTCATTATGTTCCCTTGAGTGTAACATCTCAAGTCAAGTCAAGTCAAGTCAAGTCAAGTCATTATGTTCCCTTGAGTGTAACATCTCAAGTCAAGTCAAGTCATTATGTTCCCTTGAGTGTAACATCTCAAGTCAAGTCATTATGTTCCCTTGAGTGTAACATCTCAAGTCAAGTCAAGTCATTATGTTCCCTTGAGTGTAACATCTCAAGTCAAGTCAAGTCAAGTCATTATGTTCCCTTGAGTGTAACATCTCAAGTCAAGTAAAGTCAAGTCAAGTCAAGTCATTATGTTCCCTCGAGTGTAACATCTCAAGTCAAGTCAAGTCAAGTCAAGTCATTATGTTCCCTTGAGTGTAACATCTCAAGTCAAGTCAAGTCAAGTCATTATGTTCCCTTGAGTGTAACATCTCAAGTCAAGTCAAGTCAAGTCATTATGTTCCCTTGAGTGTAACATCTCAAGTCAAGTCAAGTCAAGTCATTATGTTCCCTTGAGTGTAACATCTCAAGTCAAGTCAAGTCAAGTCAAGTCAAGTCATTATGTTCCCTTGAGTGTAACATCTCAAGTCAAGTCAAGTCCTCGCTCCCTTCACTCAACCTTGACAATCAAAATATACAATGCAAAATGTATGTAGTTTCAAAAACATCCTCAGTTTTTTGTTTTAGTTTCATTTACGAAACAAATGTCTGTAAGCTGAACACTTCCTGGACAGTGAAATGTTCCTCAATGTCACTCCTCATCATTGTTACAACTGAATCAATGAACAGTTTGCGATCAGGGAAATAATCCTCAACCTGAACGTTTTTCATATTCTGGCGGCTGGTGAAAAATATCTTAGGTGGGGCTGTGTCATATTCAGCCGGTTTCAATAGTCTGGTAACCATGGGAGTCTTTTACGTAGTGGCTCCAAGGTTGTGGAATGATCTTCCTCAAGACATCCGTCAAACATCCACCCTTCTCTGCTTCAAAAAATTTTTTTTTTATCTGAATATTACTCTTCAGCTCACAGTCTGTAAATTCTACATTGTTATTGATATGCTATTTGTTTGAATCCCTCTTTTTTTGTGTCTTTAACCTAACTTTGTAAGTGACCTCTGTATATTAGGCCTACTTTCTGCCCTTGGTATGTGTATTGTGCTTTGATGTTGATGTCTATTTTGTTCTATTCCTTAACCCAGTCCCAGTGGTTCTCAAACTTTTTAGAGTTGTACCCCATGAGGCTTTAACATCCTTCTGCGCACCCCCACTCTTCAGTCACACCTTTCTCAGTAAGGGACAATATTTGCCCCCTTAAATCGATTTTTCCAGTGCATTTTTACCCTTACAAATACCTTTATAAAATAAATAATGCTTTAAATAAAAAAAATGTTCAATAGAGAAATATGCAATGATGGTAAAAACAAAGTGATGTTTTTAAATATTAAAGGTTGTATCAGCGATTTCAGGCCCAAACATAAATTATCACATTCATCTAATCTTTCCTAACGATCCGCTAGCTGCCCGCCCCATAAGCACGCCGTAAAAAAACTGCGTCTCTGTAGGGAGCCTAGGCTCTGAGGTCTGCACACAAAAACAATTGGTTTCACCAACCACTCAAAACCAAAACAAATAGTGTTCCAACCAATCACTGACAGGGGGAGGGTGTTGTGAGGTTTTCGTGTGCAGCCGTCATAGGCAGCCGTGCACGAGCGCAAAACCTCACAACACCCACCCCTGTCAGATTAGATGAATGTGATCATTTATGTTTGGGCCTGAAATCGCTGATACAACCTTTAAATTAAACCCACCAGTAGGTGGTGAGTCAGAGTCATTCATTCACTCAGTAATGAAGCAAGTGGCTGTATTTATGAATTAATCATTGAATCATTGACTCTAAAGATTTGTTCACAAACACTGCTGTGTGCTGCAGTTCTGCTGTAGCTTTTGTTGGAGCTATTATTTTGTTGTAAAAATACTGACAACTGTGTTGAAAATGAACATCACTTAATAGGCAAGGCAAGGCAAGGCAAGTTTATTTATATAGCACATTTCATACACAATGGCAATTCAAAGTGCTTTACATAGAAGAAATTAAAATAATGAAAAGAAATAAGAATAATTAAAACAGTATATCTTAATATTATATCTTAATATTAATATTCCGTTTGTTGAACTGTTGTATACAATCAATGTCACATTTGAAATCGTGTGGATCTTCATATAATGTGATCAACATTAAACACAGGAACTCAAACATGTCTTTGTATCGAAGAGAGTTTGAGTTTAACTTAGGCTATATCGATCTCCATGCACAGTCTGTGTCTATGTTCTTCATGCTAGTAAGTGCTGAATCCCTACTTTTACAAAGGTAACGTACATTGTCGAGGACGGTAGTATAGCGCGATTTGCCAATGCAGCAATCTGCACGAGACCTGTCATATAGCCCACTACACGCTGCTTAAACGAGACCTGTCATACAGCCGACACGCTGCTTAAACGAGACCTGTCATATAGCCCACTACATGCTGCTTAAATGCAGAAAGTTTTGACCGCAAAAGATGAGGTAATTTGATCGGATGTCATGCATTTACAGCATTTTACCTGATAGAAATGCCCGCTCAGTTTAAATCTTTTTTTAAGGTGGGGTAGAATTGATAATAATTAATAATAATAAGTAATAATTCATAATGATTATTATTATTATTAACCACCCCAAACACAATTTAACACAAACTGCATGATACCAGTGCTCTGTGAAACAGTCAGGAATTATTTAATGCCATATTACAAGGCTGATGCATTCTTACACAAGAACAAACAAATTGCACAAACTTTCCATTTGCATTTGAAATTGAACTCAAACTGTTTAGTTACTTTATAAGACAGGTACTTCATATCCCTCACTCCGGTAACTGTCCATGCTGGATCTGTCCCTGTTGTTTTTAAAAAGTAATCACGGAAAGCAAAACAAGGCATAAGCATGACGCATCCAGCTATAGCCAGGCTGAAAGTCCACTGTCTGATGGAGATAGGCGCGCATGAGCGCGGGCGCGGGCAGCTTGGGGCGCTAACAGAATCGCCCATAGCTGACTAGATTTGAGCTCGCTGATTGGCTACAGTTTATGTCAAACATTTATATCTTAAATCAGCAATTGGCTAAGCTGCTCCACAGACCCGCCTCTTTGGGGCATTTCTCCATCGCCCCAGAGCTGATGAGACGTGCACGCAAGTAGAGGAGGTGTGTTGAAAAAGCAGACATTTTTTATTTCTATCATATTTTTCACATATACTGGGTGCATTTAATATCTCAAACACACAAATACTGACAATTTGTATATATGATTTATGTATACTTATTTATTTAATGAGTGTGGCTCATAAACTGTGGTCTGGCTCATGGGGGGCAGCGCCCAAGCGTCCTCTATTAGCCAGCCACCCCTGCGATTGATCAATAAGTAATTTGAAAGATACAGTTCAATTTACCGAAATATAATAAAATTGATCGATCACAAAACAGCTGGAGAACAATATTAACACGTAATGTTACATTTACCTCAGGAAAGCCATTTAATGACCATAGCACGTTAGTTGGACTTTTAAAAAATTGCTTTAGAGAGGAGTATTTTGCTAAATATTAAATTCATCTGAATTTAAATTCATTAAATTCAGATAAAACGGAGGTATTACTTATGGGTCCAAAAAACTGCCCACAAAACCTCTTACAATGCAACTTCAATTTAGAAGGATGTCCTGTTACTTTATCCACTACAGTAAACGACCTGGGAGTTATACTAGATCGCAACTTGTCTTTCGAAAATCATATTTCATATGTTACAAGAACAGCCTTTTTCCACCTTAGAAACATTGCTAAGCTACGTAATATGCTATCTGTCTCTGATGCTGAAAAGTTAGTTCATGCATTCATGACCTCGAGACTAATTACTGTAATGCTTTATTAGCTGGTTGTCCTGCATCCTCAATAAACAAGCTACAGTCAGGCACGGATTAACGCACGGGCCTACTGGGCACTTGCCCAGGGCACTAGGCCAGCAGGGGGCCCTGTCAAATTTACTGTGTCTATTCTTTTCAAATAATTATTTTTATTTTTATTTTATTTTCAGTAAAATTGTGTTAAATATTGCGGAATAATGTGATTTTTTTTTTTTTTTTTTTTGATTTTTTTTTGCAGTTGCAGTTGCAAAGTATTAACTTGTAAATAAATCAAATAAATAATTTTAATGTATTGCTGCGCTGTTAAGAGGGACTGTCGGTACACGATCCGTTCCACCTGCACGATCCGTTTCACGCATGCGCGTAAGTACGTAGTAGAAAACGTCACGGTTTTCCTACACTATCGGAACCACGCATGCGATGGCACAACTTGCGGCATATTTGTGTAACGTTATCCCCCATTTAGCATTTTATGTTTTGAGGTTAATTTTTAATTAGTCAGATGTTAGATAATTATAGCCTATACTTTTTAAATATTGTGTATCCTTATTAAAGTAAATTAGAAACAAAACACCTGCAAGTGTACACTTAGAAGAGTAAAAATGACAGAAGGCTACGTTAATTCAACTTTATTAAAACTGCATATGGCAATCAGTTTGCACTTCCAAAAGTCATACATTTGTGGAAAAAAACGAAATAAACGAATATACAAATTTATTTTAAGTATAATAAAATAAAACATAAAAAGCAAAGGCAGATCAGAACATTTAATGAACAAAACCGGGTTCTGTACTGTACATGGAAGACAGTGGAGCGAAAGCCGGGCGATAAAGGTCGGTAAATGGAATCAGTCAGGATACATCCACAAATCCAGAGGAGCAAAGAAACTAAATAGCAGAAAAATCAAAGGAAAAACTAAACAGGTGTGCAAGCGGTTACCAAAAAAAAAATGTTTCTCAGTGAGTTTCCAAAAAAGGAAAAAACATTAACGTACAACAAGTCTATGCGCTTAAGTCGCTGTCTGTTTGGTTTCCATGGTGACGCGTCATTGCTTGTTACGTGACACACACACCGCAGCCACAACAGCGCTGAATGAATGATGAGCTGCTTTTATGTCATTTTTCCTTTTTTACATTTGTTAGCTATGGCATGAAATATCTGGTATTCCGATTGTCAAATATATGCAACGCAATATATACTGCAAAAAGTATTGCAAGAAAAAGGCAAAATGAATGCGATCTTAAGACGATTTTTTAAAATACTCGACGGGCCGGATTAAACAGCCCAACGTCAATGTTGTTTACAGAAGACAATAAGGAACATAATATGCATTTCTTTTTTTTAAATAATATGCATGGAAGTTGATGGAACAGATCGTGCAGTGTCGTAAATCGTCGCAAAACAGAATTATCATTTGCGCATGTGCGTTTTCTACTGCGTCTACTACGCATGCGTGAAACGGATCGTGCAGGTGGAACGGATCCTGTACCGACAGTCCCTCTTAACAGGGACATCTAGAGGCGAGTGAAAAGCATTGCGTAATATAAAAGTCACGCGTAGAAGACGGTTACTCAAAAACCAAAACAAAAATGAGTTTAAAACCTATGGGCTTAATTTTTTAACGAAATGTCAATCTTCATCTTTATAACAGAAGATAAAATACAATACAACAATCATCAAGATACAGTAAATCTTCAAATGTGTAACGGATTGTCTCCTTAAAAAGTGTCTTTTGTGGTGGAACAAGCAATGCTATATAGCATCTTAATTTAATCTTTGTTTTATTATTTTAGTTCATTAACTAATTGTTAACTCAACTAATTTAACGTAAATACCTGGATACTAGAATTACTAATTAAATAAATGTCAACTAGCCTAAATGCATTGATTAGAATTGCCATTGACTAAATGCATTGATTAGAATTGACTAATCTCACGTTAATATTAATTTCATGCATAAATCTTGCCGCAAAGCACCGGCAAAAGCAGGCTAATGAATTATTATGTCTAAAAAAAATTTTTTAATTTTTTTTTAAATAGCCATTTTTATTGTTTAATAATAAAAAAATATATTTTTAAATCAGTGTCGGCTGCAAACATATCTATATCTCCGCTGTAAAATGGATGCGCCTTTAGAGAGAAATGGACCTTTCATATATCAGCCTAATCAGCCGGTATTTGCTTTCGATTCGAATTTTTTCGTTTAAAAGTGGACATTTCAAGCTTTATATAGAAATATTCATCATGTCTGTGAGGCTATACACTGTGTTTCAGTTCATTTTTGAGACGCGCTCCAGTTCACGCCACGGAGACCATGAAAGCGCACCCTGTTTGTTTTATTTTATTTTACAAAAGCACAACGTTTTCTTGTTATTGTGAGTTTACGAAAATAAAAGTAGCTACTTGCGACTGATTGAGTGAACAAAGATTGAGTATTTCAAGTTGTTTCCACTGTTGATAGGAAACTGCAAGTGTTCGCGCCGACGCCTGCCATGCAGTGCGCGCTGCACACTCCGCACAAACACTTTGGATATGCATTTATCTAGGTTAAAGTTAGAGCGAGCTGCCATGCCAGACGGATAAGTCCTTTTCATGTTTAACAAATCAAATCATGCATTTTCTAGCAACCGCGAGTAAGTGCTGCACCAGTTTGAAAAAGGTAAAAGCATAACGAGCGTAACGAGAGAGGGGGCCCACTAAGGGGGATGCAGAGATGTTTCTGCGTCTTTATATTAACATTTCTGATTGTTTAAATGATCAGCCCTCGGGGGCCCCCTTAAAATGCCTGGCTTGCCTGCCCTATTGCGGCGCCTGTGCATACAGGTGCAACACTGTTGTCCAAAAAATTGGTGAAGGGGGCCTTTGAGACATCCGTGCCCAGGGCACATCATCGCCATAATCCGTCCCTGGCTACAGTTAGTCCAAAATGCCGCCGCTAGAGTTCTTACTAGGTCAAGAAAATATGATCATATAACACCAATTCTATCATCTCTACACTGGTTACCTATTAAGTTCCGTATCAATTACAAAGTATTACTAATGACCTATAAAGCCCTAAATGGTTTAGCTCCAGGGTATTTAACGGAACTTCTATCGCCCTACAATCCATCGCGCTCTTTAAGATCACTAAATTCGAGGCTTCTGGTCATTCCTAGGATATCTAAGTCCACTAAAGGAGGGAGGGCATTTTCACATTTAGCTTCTAAACTCTGGAATGGCCTTCCTGATGTTGTTCGAGGCTCAGATTCGCTGTCCCTGTTTAAAACTAGATTAAAGACGCATCTCTTTAGCCAAGCGTTCACATAATACTTACCTTTTATACTCCAGTTGAATCAGATTGAATGCATTAATATTATGAACAGCAGCTACGCTAATAATTTCCCATCTGCTTTTCTGTCGTTAAAAAGGTAAATAGAGTTCGTCAGCTCCAGTTTGTATCCAGCCTCTCATGGAAACTTCAGATGCCCCAACACCCATGCAGAGACGACTCGAAACCTGTGAGGAGACGACCCGACGCCCGTGAGGAGACGACCCGACGCCCGTGAGGAGACGACCCGACGCCCGTGAGGAGACGACCCGACGCCCGTGAGGAGACGACCCGACGCCCGTGAGGAGACGACCCGACGCCCGTGAGGAGACGACTCCACGCCCGTGAGGAGACGACCCGACGCCCGTGAGGAGACGACTCCACGCCCGTGAGGAGACGACCCGACGCCCGTGAGGAGACGACCCGACGCCCGTGAGGAGACGACTCCACGCCCGTGAGGAGACGACTCCACGCCCGTGAGGAGACGACTCCACGCCCGTGAGGAGACGACCCGACGCCCGTGAGGAGACGACTCCACGCCCGTGAGGAGACGACTCCACGCCCGTGAGGAGACGACTCCACGCCCGTGAGGAGACGACCCGACGCCCGTGAGGAGACGACTCCACGCCCGTGAGGAGACGACTCCACGCCCGTGAGGAGACGACTCCACGCTTGTGAGGAGACGACTCGACGCCGGCGATATGTTATGCCCTAAATTAATGCATGAGTAACTAACTGTATTTTTCTATGTACATTTCTGAAATGCACTTTCTGTAAAGCTGCTTTGAGACAATATGTATTGTGAAAAGCGCTATACAAATAAATTTGAATTGAATTGAATTAAATTTGATAACTATTACATATTTATTTTTATTTTTTCCCTGTATCATTAAAATATTCTAACGTTATTATAAAAAACGCATTATATTTAATTTGAGATGTTATTTTTAACCTTTAATAATAATACCAGCTGACAGGGCTCTTCATGGTTACAGCATTAGGTGATTTTTTTTTTTTGAAATTTTTTTTGGGAGAACAATTAACATAACACATTAACATATCTAATGTACCTAATATGTATCCAGAGGAATCAATATTGAATCAAGATCAGAATCAAATCACAAGAATTGAATTGAAATTGTGAAATTTGTGTCAAGCAATAATAAAAACAGTAGCAGACCAGTCATTGTACCATGTAAACATTGTGTTGTCACTTAACTTAATACAATTCTGTTTAGTTACCAAAAGTTTTGACAACGACAATAGGCTACACTTATTATGATATTATGACTTTTTTTTTTTACATCCCCAAATCACAATCCACCCATTTTATGTCATGTTACATTTTCACTGTTTACAAAGGCAGGGCCTGCCATCTTGTCTTTCTGGCTTGTTGTTTCTGATTGCACTTTAACCCCAAGGGGGAAATCCAGATCAAATCCCAGAAGGGAAAATCAAAACAAAAGAAAGTTAAAACTTGTTTTGAAAAAATTCTTTGTCATCTGCAGATTGATTTTAAGTAGGGGGGAAAATAAAATATGATTTTAAAATTTAAATAAAATAAAAAAAAGTGAAAATCTGCGATTTTTTTTTTTAGGCCATATCACCCAGCCCTAAGCTGAGTCTGTCACCTGACCAGTGCTCTTACGCTTTGGGCTTTACTTTACTCTTTTTCTTTTAGTAGAGGGAGTTTTAAAAAGTCCTTCATCCCTCATCATCTCAGTGTCCAAACTCTCTTCAGCCTCTATAGATTCTGCCATATACATCATCATGTGATACATCAGTTTCATTTTCTACTTTGTCTACACTAATCATCATTGTGTCACTGACGTGTTCCTTTACACTCTCCACATCTTCCTCTTCCTCATCCTCAGCAGTCTCACTTCTCCCAGCTTCCACATGCATATCTTCCCCAGCAGAAGCGGCACTGGTCTCAGCTTCAGCACTCCCACACATCCTTTCATTATCTACAGTTTCAGCATCATTAGCTCTACATGCACTTAATGTGGCCCTCCTTTCCACATCGGAAACATTTCATAATATTAGAGGAGGCAAAAACTACATACAGTAATCAAACCCATCGATTCTAATTTTGAAAGCCGCATTCAAATCATCTGCATCGTTCTTCAAAACCATATAAACCTGTCGTCTAAAACAAACAACATGCTTAAAGTAGTGGTGATTTACAGCCAAGCGGGATCTTTTTCATTTGGCACACTACTTTACCATGCCTTTGAAGCTCTCTGTAAGCAAGAGTTCATCTTTAATGAACGGGGAAACATTGGACAACAAAAGTTTTTTCTGGCTGAAGCAGCGGCATTACGGGAGTAAAGGTCTCCTGTATAACAACGCCCTTCTGTACGATGCTGTTCACTTTATCAATAGTAGGCATATCAAGAAATCCTATCATACAAGAAGCTGATAATATACTATTGAAACCAACAACTTCTCCTACAGCCAAAACACATTGTTCCACCGAAACTTTAATCTGTTCGAGTTCACCGTGTCTACGTGACATCCAATCCAAATCCACCCGCTCTGAGGACGCCATTACCACCCAGCAAACGCTGGATAGCGGCGATTCCTAAGAATATAGCTAATCATAATATAATAGGGTACGTACCATCAGCGATCATCAGCAGTGCTGACATCAAAACACTGCCTCGTCTGGTGCATCTTCAAATGCTAAATTAAACCAAAACAATCATGACTGGAAGCTCATGTTCGTGAAATGTACGCAGAACAGTTTTACTTTCACTTATGGAAGTTCACTTGTATTATCAGGAAGTCTAACTTACTGAAATACAGGCAGTGCAATAAACACATACTCATATGATCAATCCCAGAGAAAGTTATCATGTCTTTATAACAGAGCATCACCAAACTACCAGGTTTCCCACTGGTCACTCCAGCCGCAGTTTAAAAATACTCAGTCAAGACAGATTTTATTTAAAAGAAGAAAAAACCTGTGCGCATATTACTATGATTACGGTAATGTCAGGAACAGCGGAGAGAGAGAACGCGCTTTCAGGATTGAGTAATATAACAAGATGTCATGCTTTCAGATTGTTTTGTTGGCTTTACTACAGTTGTGTTCTCTTTGAATAATGGTTTTCTTTATTAGTCTTTAAAGGGATAGTTCATCATTTACTCGCCCTCAAGTTGTCCCAAACCTGTATGAAGAACTAAACAGTTGATGGACCCCTGTTGACTTCCATAGTATTTTTATCCTACTTTCTTCAAAATATTGTGATCAGCAGAAGAAAGAAATTCATACAGGTTTGGGTGAGTAAATGATGACAGAATTATTTTATAAGGTCATCTTTCAAATCATTGTTTTATGTAGATGTGTTTACAACAAGATTATTTAAAAACAACAGAAAAAAAAAATAAAGTACATATTCTTTCAAAAGATCTCCCTCAATTGCTTTTTGTTTTGCTGTACTGGAATGACAATTACTCTTAATGTATTTTTATACTAAACTTTAAAGTTGAAAGCCAATAACAAAATAAGTTCACTCTAAAAAAAAAAGATAATTAGTTTCTGATAAATAATATGCCTTTACTGCACACCAGAGGCCTATAGAGCCCTTACATGAACAATATATGAATGAATGGAAATCCCATACCATAT